>NC_133769.1:131748864-131956212 GCF_003597395.2 Chelonoidis abingdonii | reverse complement strand
GATCCATGCTGGTGCTCTTTTTCGATTCTCAGGAGACTGCATTGTTACCTGTGCTGATGAGCTCTGCGTGGTCACCTGTGCTGATCAGAGCTCCACGCTGGGCAAACAGGAAATTGAATTCAAAAGTTTGCGGGGCTTTTCCTGTCTACCTGGCCAGTGCCTCTGAGTTCTGATTGCTGTCCAGAGTGGTCACATTGGTGCACTGTGGGATACCACCCGGAGGCCAATAACGTCGATTTCCATCCACACTAACACTAATCCGATATAGTAATATCGATTTTAGCGCTACTCCTCTCGTTGGGGAGGAGTACAGAAATCGATTTAAAGAGCCCTTTAAATCAATATAAAGAGCAGTGTAGTGTGGATGGGTGCAGTGTTAAATCAATTTAACACTGTTAAAATCGGTTTAACAGCGTAGTGTAGACTAGGCCTAAGACATCATTCAAAAATACTTAAGCTTAGATTCTCCACTCCCTTTCACCTTGTACTGTGTGGAGTGGGTGTAATATACCAATACCCTGATTTGATAGGATTTTATATCAATTATACTAGCCATTTATAAGATAGGAGAGAATTCAGTTACCAAAAGAATAGAGCATGTGGTGACAGAAGTCAAGACAGTGGGCCTAATTTTGATCTCATTTACACCAGTGTAAATCACAATTAACTCCATTGAAAGCAGTGGTGCTACACTGGTATAAGTGAGAGGAAATACAGCTCGTGAAGCTGAGGGGACTGGACGGCTCAGGGACAGTGGTACTGGAACTGGAGATGGTGGGAATGCTGCTGCATCCACTGGCTTGAAGCAGTAATAATACCTTAAATACATGGTTTCCATCATTAGCACCCCCACTATAAAAATAGTTCCAGCACGCTGCTCAGGAGAGCTATGAATGGTCTTTGCATACTTCCACTTCTGAGGTGCTGGCACATCTCTAGTTTGGCAGTCAATATGAAATGAGTTGGTGGTTTAAGTCCATTTCACAATGTGTCTGTCACAGAAACTACCACTATAATTAGTAATCTAAGGGCACGGCTAAACTTCCAGATGTAGAGCGCTTTGAGTTAAACCAGCCTTCGTAGAACGCAGTAGGGAAAGCGCTGCAGTCTGTCCACACTGACAGCTCCAAGCGCACTGGTGTGACCACATGTGCGGCACTTGCAGCAGCATTGGGAGCGTTGCATTATGGGAAGCTATCTCAACATCCAAGTGATTGCAACGTGCTTTTCAAATGGGAGTGGGGTGGGGTGGAGTGTGACAAGGAATGTGTTATGTGTATGTGGGGGGAGAGAGAGTGGGTTTTGGGGGAGCTGAGAGCATGTCAGCATGCTGTCTTATAAGTTCAGACAGCAGCAGGCCTCCTTTCCCCTCCCCCTCACCTCTCTCTCACACACACAGCATTCCACACTAACAGTTGCTTTGTCACAGAGCAGATAAGCAGCCGGATGTCAGAAATGGAGCTTTCAAACAGCATATCTACATTCCTACAGGAGTTCAAAATAATGAGAAAAGTGGCCACTTGACTTAAGAGGATTATGGATTGTTTCCAGAGGCTGATTGGAGAACAATAATGCAACACCTCGTCCACACTGGCGCTGCGGCGCTCCAGCGGGGGTGCAGCAAACGTTATTCCACTCATCGAGGTGCAGTACCAGCAGCGCTGTAGCTGTGGAGACAGAGCACTCAACCTGCCTTGTCAGTGTGGACGGGGAGTGAGCTCATGCACCCAGAACTCCTTTATTGCAGGGTAACTAGCGAATGTAGCCAAGCCCTCAGCAGAATGACTAAGGGCAAGGTATAAATCTTGCTTACCCCAAGTGTAACTTCAGTGTCTTAGCCAGCATGAGATCAGAGTCAGACCCTAATGACTGAAGTGCATCACTAACCTCTTGTGACACCTCAAGATGTGTTTCCCTACAATGTGCTCCATAGCATTTTCAGACTTCAGAAGAAATAGTTACTGAGGTGTGAATCTGGGGGTATGTCTATACTGCAATCATGGGGTGTGATAGGAGTGTGTGTAGACACACCCAAGCTAGCTTTAATCTAGCTAGCTCAGGTCCTGGAGCAGTGAAGCCATGGTGACATGGGCTTCAGCACAAGCCAGCCACCGGAGTAATTACCCACAGTTCCAGGAGGACTTGTACAGCCTGTGCTGAAGCCTACACTGCCATAGCTTCTGTGCTCTGGGTCTCTAGCTAGATTATAGCCATCTTGGGTACATCTAAATGAGCTCCAGTCACACCCTGTGATAGACATGCCCTTGGCTGTACTGAGATGCTGTTCACAGCACTGAGTGGAAAGCTGATCCTGGTGGGACATCTTCTGTAATTTTCATGTGCTAGTATGATCACAGTCCTGCATTCTGCCCTCATTCACACCTCAGTAACCTCATAGGCTTCAGCAATTTCTGTGAAGCTGTACAGGAGTAATGAGGACAGAATCTGGCCTTTACTCATTTTCAAAAAAAGTTAGTACTGTCCCGGCTAATGCGGATATACTTTATCTTCTCTCTGATTCTACCAGCCTTGTCTCATAATTCAAGATATGGTAAGATGGTGGGTAATAGTTAGTTTAGAACTAGAGCTGTTCGGAAAATGCAGAAACATTCAAAACATTTCAATCACTCCTATAAGGTGGTCAAAAAAGAGCCAAACAAATCAGAAATTTGAACATTTTTGACCAGCTCTACTTATGATTGGGTTGTTTCGCCAGTTCTACCATTGATTTGCTGTGTAGTTTTCAATAAGTCACTTTGCCTAAGTTTACACCTAGGCCAGGCAGATTGTTGGTGGGTCATTTTATTTGTTTTTTATTTTGGAGTTTGATAGAATCACTCTAAAACCATCTAGTTAATCACATATTAACTTTTGTATATTCACGTTTTTATTATTGTTTCCTTCATCTTCCTTCCCCTTTCCTTCTGAATGTTTACTGCACCTGCTCATTGTGTCTTGTCTTAAATTAGTTTGTACATTCTTTGGGATGGGATTGTCTCTTGTTTACACTGTGTGTAGCACTCAGGATCCCTGATCTTGATTGGGGTTTCCAGCTCCTACCATCCATACTATGGTGATAAAACCAGTAATATCCATCTCTAAAACTCAACAATGAATAGTTAACTACCTCAGAAGGGTAGGGTAGCATGTAATTAATGTAAATACTTTGAAGTCTTTAGATGAAATTCACTATAGAAATGTCATTTATATTCTTTATTATTGTAAAAAAATCAAACTGTCAACCTCTGATAGCAAAGGACTCAATCTTTAAGAAGGCACTTTACAGAGAAAGTAAATTTACTGTATCCATTCCTATGCCACATGTGTGCGCACACACACGCACACAAGAGGCTAAATAGCTAAAGCAGCATATTAGGAGAGCTGGAAAATGAGCCTATTAGCAGAATTGAAAGACAATATTTTTCACTGAAGAAAAATAAGGCTTTCATAGCATGTGCAAGTATGTGGAGTAATGTTATTGCATTCCATTACAGACATTTTCCCACTCTAACTATATCAAATATGTATTATCTTAAAAATAAAGTGAGGAATATTATAAATTAATAACAATCCTCTTCATTTACATAGTGCCTTTCATCTGAGGATCTCGAAGCACTTTACAAATATTAAAGGAGCAATGTCCCATCAAATCTAGCCCCACTTTAAGGTTTTATAAATATAAGCTTTCACATCATCTAAAACCAACAGAAATATTTCTGATTTTAAAAAAAAATCCAGTGGAAACAGATATTTTAACAAACATTTCCCTCCAGTATTTGCAAGTCAAGCATTGCATAGGTATGCAAGTGCAGGAGAACCTAAAATTGAAAGTGACTGGAAACTAAGAATTCTATTTTTATTCCAAATGGAGAGAAGCACACAAGGTAATAAAATAACATACACAGGGAAAAGTAAATTAGATTTCTAAAATGTGTTCTAGTTTAATGAACTAAGGTGGTGTTTGCTACATGGGTAAGGAAACTCATTTATTTTATAAATACATGGGGCCAGATCCTGACCCTTTCCTCATTTTCCTTTGTGCTAGTCTGGCAACATAAAAATATGTGGAAAGTTGGCTTAAACAGCTACCTGATTCCGCTTGCAAAGGAGCATCACCTGCCCCTTGCTACCCCCAAATTAGGGAATGTGCTGAAGGTGAAAATGGGACTTGGGCATGGCCAGAGCATAGTACACTACAGGATCCCTGGCTGATAGACAGCACCTTGGGACATTGTTAGAACTAGGCAGCTGCATATAGTTTAGAGCAATCCCTAGGTTGCTCTAAACTATGTATCAGGAGAGGTGAAAAGGTAATTCAACACCACTTTTATTTCTCACGACTCTGAGGTGCAGTAAGTAGAGGTTCTGCACTCCTGACAATCGAAGTCATTATTTTTTGTTTGTTTATTTATTTATAATCTGTCTCTCTTTAATAATACCTCATATTGAGATAGGTAAGTGTTATTGTCCAAGAGCAGAACTTTACATCTCAGTAGTGGTGTATGGACAAATTCCTGAACAACAGATTTCCTGGGGGTTATTTTTCCAATGGATATCATTTTCTCACTACTTCTCAGCATAGTGGTGTTTTTCTAAGTATTTCTGAACTATGTAACAAGGAGATGGAAGGGAATGGTCTTTTAGTTAAAGAATTGGACTATGACTGTGGTTTCGGTTAATTTCCTGGCTCTACCCTAGACTTCCTGTGTGACCCTGAACAATACACTTCATTAATTTCAATGGGATACTCACATGAGTGAGGGTTTTCAACAGGATCTATCTCCAGGTCTAAGGACTTGATCATGAAGTCTGAACTCAGGCAAATTCCCATTGATTTTAGTGGAACTTTTGCCTAAGTAAGGCTGTAAGTAAATGCACATGCTCCAAGGACTCTGGCAGTTGGATATGGTTTCTGATGGTTTCTGTAAAGAGTGTCGGTACCCATGTAGCACATCTTCTCACTATTCGAATGTACTTATAAAAAATCTTCCTAAATCCCCATTGGCTGATGCAAATTATAATAGGCTACAGCAGCTCCACCAAATCTGCTCATACTCTGGGCAAGTTTCAGCAACACAGAATGACCACAAAATAATGTGTGTGATCTCCTACTGTTCTGCCGCAGAAGTTAACACATAAACAGTATTCCCAGAGCACTGCATGTTCCTGCTCGCTTCTCTGACTGGGCTGGTGGACAGACAAATAAATGCTCTGAAGGAGGTCATGCTGGCTTTGGATGCCGTAGAAATACAGCAAAATGTTTCCTTAGCAGAGGAGGACAGAATCAGTAGAAATTGTGTTTACGAGATTCTTAAAGTATTGCAGATAAACAGGAGGTGGAAATCTTATGAAAGGGATATAGATAGTGCCTGATATACACAACTCATTTAGGAGAATATTGCTATTACAATTAAAGCAGTAACAATAACTGATTAAACATTATTCTTGTGAATGTCTACAGTAGTAGTCTGAAAATACATTTGTAAAAAGGCTGCAAAAATTGGATTTGTTTAAAACACAGTATGAGAAATTGAAAGGATATTATATGATATTGTTTAATGCTCTGCAATGCCTTTCCTGCCCGATTCTGGTCCTTACTAACGTTGGACAAGTATTTTGGATGGAGGGGTGGGGAGTATTTGTGATAATTTGTCTTAAAAATATGGCTTAGTCCTGATAGTGTTTGTGACTCTCTTTGATTTACATTTACATCAAGAGAGTGTCCTGAATTTGTGTTTGCATGAGCACTCAGGATGTGTTTGCATGGCCATCTTGAAAGCTCTGTGGCATAAGGAACAAAAACAAAATCATGTGACTTGAATGGCCAATATTACTGCATGAATACCACATACTCCTAGTAATGGTCACCATGAGCAGTTTATCAGAAATCCCCAGGCTGCAAAAATACCAAGTAGTGATATCAATAGTCACCATGAGTGGCTGGTCAGTAATAAACCCTTTATTAATTTTGAATAATCCATATCTCATCATGGCTAATTCACCAGTAGAAAAAAAAGGTTATATTGAATAAATTGTTCCCACAGCTCTACTCTACGTCTCTCCCTGGCCAATTCCAGCCTCAATTTCACTCTCTCCCTGTGCAAATCCATCTCTGTTATTTTTCAGTTTCTGCAATTTATTCTTTATTCATGGTCAAGCTGCATTTGGAGACATAAAGCAGTGATCCGGGCCTCACTGTGCTACATGCTGTATGCTCTTTCACCCAAAGGGTTCGCAGTCTCCCGCTGTGATTTTTGGTTCCAGTAGATCCCTAAATCTTCCCACTCTTTGTGCAGATTCCTTCAGTCCCTGGCTTTAAACTTCTCCTCTCCTCTTGCCACTTTGGTCCTGATGTTTTTTCCTGAACAACACCCCAGAAATTTTGCTTCATCACTCTTTCATTCTCTCTCTACCTCTGCAAATTCCCTTTTTTCTTTCTCGCGCTACTCTCTCCGAGGTTCTGAAACATCCCTCTTTTTTCTTCTATTCTGCGCCAACCCTGAAGCCTGCGTATCTACTGATTCTGGTCCATACTACTTCTGTCTCCTTCCCTATTTCCAATTCTGATATCTCTTCATCTAACCCGCTTTTCAGAAAAATCTGATGTGTTCTTAGAATGGAGAATGGGGTGGGGAGGGGGGATTGTTGTCTTGTCCTGAGATAGTCGTATCAGGTCATGAAGTTTTGAGAATGAATTTTGCAACTTATATAGGATTCTTTATCAGGGTTTGATCCAAAGCATCCAATCCGAAAAACTTTCCTTTCCTTACAATATTATATTCAAAAGCATGGGCAGGTGTTAAACTCTCACACATCTCGCAAAGTGAATATATCTTGGTCCTGTCTCTGTTGATTTTCCGTCCTGCAGTGTGCCCCATGAGCAATCTCATAATAGTGGATATTATTTTTCAAGCTGCTTTGACATCAATCAGAGGATCTTTCATCTATTGACTATTTATTTCAACTAATATTTCCCCTGATAAGGCATCAGTATCTTCAACTGTTGTCGTTCCAATCTGAGTTTCAGTCTTCCAGTTTTGGCCAGGTCATCAGCTACCTCACTCCTGTATACAACATGTGATGGAATCCATTGAAAAGTCAATTTATTCCCTCTTTTCCCAATCCTCTGAGCCTCCTTATGAATTGTTAATAGAGTTCTGTTTTTTTCAAAAACAACTGAGGATCACCACCTGTGAGTCAACAAATATCTGCTTCTGTTCCTCCTCTGTTTATTTCTTGCAGTGCAGTGAGAATAGCTTTCAGTTTGGCCAAAAAGTTTGAGTTGGTATCTTCTGAACTAGTGCTCTTTCTTGTCTTCATCCAGTGACCTAATGGAGATGCTACTCCACCACCACCATCTTGAAGGATTTGTCTGATGCATCATCAGTGTACACAAGAATCTGCTTGTCTTGTGACTGATACTGTTGTGTTGGGTGGGCTTTTTTACAATTTTCCTTACTGTGGCCAAGTCTGTGTGTTCCTTTGAGCAAAGTTGCTAAAGGGGGAGACGCTAACACAAATAGGTTAACATGGATGAATTATTGGACATAAAAACATCTTGAGATGCACTGCCACCTGACATCAAGTTCTTGAGTTTATTCAGTAGCCTTTATACACCTTCCATCACAAGATGATCATTTCAGCCTTGATTTTGTTTTCCAGTTACTGAGCAGTGATGACATTCATGTAGGGAACAAAGACAATTTCCAAGATGAATTAGCTGTTCTCTTCTATGATTCTCAAGAGGTTGAACATCAGACTTGTGTTCCCAAATTGCTATTGGAGTGGATCTTATAGCTCCAGTTATCAGGTGAACTGCAGATGACTGCACAGTGATGATTCTAGCAAGATTACTAGGAGCACTATGTGACCAGACACAGTAAGGAGTGGGTTGAGAGGTAAAAGAGGAGTTTTTCAGTTAATCGCTGTGCCTTATTGGGAACATACTGCTCAATGGGATATGATCACTCGATAATTGTTCTATTCTGTTCATTCCCTCTGAAGCATCCGGCACTGGCCACTGTCAGAAGACAGGAAACTAGACTAGATGGACCATTGGTCTAGTCATTCTTATGTTAAGAAAATAATAATCGGTGAAGATCTAAATGCACACGTTGGAACTGCAAAGGCTGAATATGAAACAGTCCATGGAAGGCACAGTATTAGAATCAGAAATTCTGATTGAATACGATCCTACAGACCTGTTTGGCACTGAATATAGTGCTTGCAAACACACACTTTCAGAAGAGGGAAAGCCACCTCATAATTTATGCCAGTGAAGAAAATGAGTCCAAAATTGATTTCTTGTTAATAATACAAAGCAATAGGTCACAAATAATCAATTGTAGGTAATGCATGATAGGTGCACTGTTAGCCAGCACAGACTATTTCTTATGGACTTCAGAAATGCAGAGACCTCAAACATCTGAACCCCTGGGCACTGGAAACATCTAAGTGCTGGAAATGGAAAGATGTGAATGGAAAGATGTTTAAACAAGATGTAATGCATAAACTTCCTGAGTACACACAGGGATGAGTGGAGGATAACTGGTACAAATTATAGTTAACATTGCTGGAAACAGCACATAGAGTCATAGGAATGCTGAAACCAGTGCCAAAAAGGATACAAAAGGAGACTTGGTGGTAGAATCCTCAAGTTAAAGAATGTTAAAGAAAAAGATAACCTTTAAAAAATGACAGGCCAGTGAGCAGTGATATGATGGCATATACAGAGGACAAAAAGAAGTATTTCAACAGCTAAAAAATTGGCCTGTGATGAACTATATAACAAACTCAGTGGATATGAGGGAGAAAAGACCATCTGCAGACTCACTAAATCAAGGGATATGAACAAGTTTGCTTATATTAGAAATGAACGTGGTATAATGCAAATGAATGGTAAATAAACCAACAGTCTGGAGTGATCTTTTTGAAGGTGTAATGAATGAGGAGAACCCAAGGGAGGAACTAAGAACATGGAAGCTGAACCTGGGTGCGATAGATTTCATACAGGAGGAAGAGGTTGCAGAGGCACTTAGGAAAATGAAAAGGAAGAAAGCACCTGGGCCTGATGAAGTACCAATGGATGTGCTGCAGTAAACTGAGAAGGAAAGGTACTGTAAGAATTCGAGTATTTTATGAGCCTGTTCAATGATATTATTAAGAAAGACAGAATGCAGGATGAATGGTGTAAAAGCTTTGTAGTGTCCATTTTTAAACCTAAAGGAGATATTATACCCTGTGCTAATTATTGCTCAATGACACATGCTTTGAAAATATGGGAGAAGATTCTTGAAAAGCATCTGTGTGGAACAGTTGAAATTTGGACAGGTCAGTATGGATTTATGCTGGGAATGAGCACAACTGATGCCATATTTGTCCTAGGAATCCTCATGGAGAAGTTCAGAGAAAAGAGATGGCAACTCGGTGTGGTCTTTATGGACTTGGAAAAGGCTTACGATCATGTACCAAGAGATTTAGTTGGTGGGGTTTGTGACTGAGAGGTGTTCCAGAAGCTTATGTCTCTCTTATCTAGGATATGTGAGACGGAAATGCTACCATAATCAAAACCAGTTGGACTACAGCAGAGAATTTCCACTAGATGTTGGCCTGCATCAGGGGTCAGCACTGAGCCCTTTTTGGTTTGTGATTGTCATGGATGTGATGACTGAGGTTACACAAAAGGAGCTACCTTGGAGTTGGCTGTTTGATGATGAGTTAGTGATATGTGCAGAAGATTGTGAGACTCTGCAAACCAACTTTGAACAGTGGCAACATGGTTTTGAGCAAACAGGAGTTAAAGTGAATGTTGGTAAGACTAAGGTTTAGATAACTGAGGGAGGGGAGGATTCACCATAAAGGATATTACAGGCCGAAATCTTAGATGAGTGAAAGAATTTAAATATCTAGGATCAATGGTTGCTGACAATGGTGCCCTCCTGAGTAATGCCTAGCATCGTACAAAAGCTCCTTGGTGCACATGGCTGGAGCTGACCCCAATTCTCTGTGATAAAAAGATGCCAATAAAGTTAAAAGGCAGAGTATAAAACTGTAATTCTATCCATCCTAATGTATGGAACAGAGAGTTGGTGAACCACAAGAAAAGAAAACAGTGTGTTCTCCACTATGGAAATGAAGATGTTGAGATGATCAAATGGTTCGACAATCAATGATAGGAAACAAAGTGAGGTTGCAAGGGGCCTAATGGAGGTTACCCCAATTGAAGAAAAGTTGAGGGAGCCTAGTCTATATTGGTATGGACATGTCTAGCAGAGACTCAAGAGTTATATTGGTAGGATGGGCCTTGTAATGATCATGGATGGAAGACAACCAAAGAGGAGGCCAAACACTCAGTACATGGACTGGATTTCAGTGGAGCTTAGAGAGATCAATTTACATAACATCCAGGTGTATGGGCTTTAGTTTTGGAAGAAGGTTATAAAAGGTTCGAACCCTGGGAAGAGGGAAGGAAAAAGAGTACGTGACCAGACAAGTAAGGCATATTCATGCTGCTATCAAGCAGTATGTTGTTGTCAGACTGTGTCCTAACATGTGAATCCCCTTTGGTACTGGCAAAACATCACAGAAGATTCAATTTCTTCTTTATGTTGGCTGCCATCTTTCTGAGTTTTGTTCCCAAGGTCATTCCAGAATATACTGTGTTCCTCTCAACAACAATATCTTCTCGATCCAGTGTCAATTTCGAACTGTAGTTGAAATGCCTTTGATTTATGGTAAAATAGATGGACTTTATTTTTGCTGGATTCAGCTGGAATTTGTTCATTTGCCCATGTAGTTACAATTTCCAAGTACTCTTTCAATTTATTCACCAATAAAGCTATTTCACGACCTGTGATGTGAAGTGCAGTATCATCTGCATATATGTATACAGACGATTTAAAGCCACCTGGCAACCCAAAGGAGTACATCAGGAAACGAAGAGGACTTAAAATTGAACCCTCAGGAACTCCTGCCCTAAGTGGCCTTGTTTTTGGAAAAAGTACCATTTAGTCTTAGTGTTAGTGTCCTGTATCATATGGAGTCTTTTATCTAAAGATACATCTTACACAGATTCCCATCTCACTTCGTTTCACTAAAAGCTTACCATGCCAACCTCAATCAAATGCCACACTGAGATCCAAAAAAAGATTCTTACTGATGACTGTGATAGCTTTTTTTGGAAGCTGTGGAGAATGGGCTGACAGAAGGACACCAATAGGTCCATAATGGAGTGCGAGGACTTGTGTTCCATTTTGGGTAGGTTCTATTTTCACTTCTTTTGAAAGCTACCGTAGAAGGCTTGCTTGTATCATTCTTTCCATTATTGTGCAAAGGTAACTGGCGGGCTGATAGCTACCCAGAAAAGAGAGGTTTTTGCTAGTCTTAAGAAGAGGAACAATAACGTCTAACTTCCACCTATTAAGTACCTTCCCTTTTATCCACAATTTGTTTTTGATGTTCAGTAATCTGGCTTTAGCCTTCTTCCCAAAGTGCTTTATTATACAGCTAGAGATGAGGTTCAGTCTAGGGGATCTGCTTGTTTTGAGCTTCTCTGTTGCATCTTCTAATTCATGTATGACAAAGATCTTTCCACACCCAAAGTAGGTAGACACGGTGGATGAGGTGATATCTTTTATTGGGCCAACTTCTATAAGTGAAAGAGACAATCTTTCAAGCTTACACAGAACTCTTCTTCAGGGCTGGGAAAAGTATTCCGAGAGTAACAGTTAAATACAAGGTAGAGCAGGTTGTTTAGCATAAGTCATTAACACATATTTCAGATTTCCTTGTCTCTAATATCCTGGACCAATATGGCTACAAAAACACTGCATAAAGCCAAAGTACTCATTTAGAGCTGTATGCAGATTTTAAAATTCTCTTTGTCTTTCCTCCTTAATACTCCATCGTGCACATTTTTCAACGGCTTTGTCCTCATCATTATACATGAGCCTGATAGTCTTGGCATAAAGTTCAACCAAAATATTCACAGATTTTTTGTCATCTAATGACTCTACACCTCCACTTTTCAGGAGATTGATATATTTCTTTTAAAAAAATGTAAGTCTTAGTTTATTTTCAATTCACTTTAGTATCATCCATAAATCTTTTCCTCTCTGAGGATCCGGCCTTTCATAATTCTCTTCCCAGTAACTTCATCTACTTTGTTATTTTCCACAGTGACCTCCTTTGAGACTGTCGCATTGTTGGCTGGCCTATTCATCTCCAGAGTTCTGTTCAGCCTCCAATCAAACTAGATTTCATTCCTTAATAAGACTTTTTATGCCGATATCCTTCCAAAATGCAACTCATTTCTTCCTCTTGCCTTTGGGATGCTCTTTTTTTGCTGATTTCTGCACAGCAGATTCAAAAACCTTGAGATATTCCTCTGTTATGTTTCATAGGTGTTTGAGAAATAATATTCTCAAGTGTGTCTGTGCAATAGAACCAGTCAACCTTATGAAAGTTCCACTTCCTGTTTATCAATTGAGAGCTCATTATTTTTCTATTCAACAGGTGAGTACAGGTCAAAGATCAATTCCAACACCTCTAATACATTCCACGTGCAGCTGATGGACATGCTACTACTCACCAAAGTTGCATCTAATGTTGACTGTGTCCCAACATTCAGGACAACTAAATCATTGTCAGGGATGGTTTCTAACAATGTTTCATTCACATTGATTGTTCTGTTCCATCAAACTTAACTTTAAGCTTTAAAATCTCCATAGATTCTGCTGCAGTTTCCAAATGCTATCACAAGATTCTCTTTATCAGTTGGGCTCTCATCAGGATGATAGACATTGACAGCTCTTAACTCCTCACCCCTGAACTTAACAGTGATACAGTCTAATTCAGTTTGCTTCTTCATTTTATACATTTCCATATCTTTTTTATATCTGAGTGTCTCCCTGACAATTAACATCAGACCATCACCAGCTCTTCCACTTCATTCCTTTCTCAAGCAGTCAATACCTGTAATAGATAAACTTTGTCAGAAAACTGTTTGTTGTTTAGCAGCAATATGAATATTTTGCTTATAAAGAACGTTTCCAGTTTCCCCAGGATGGTTCCAGATGCCCATTGCATTCAAATATATGGCATTAAAGGTTGTAGCAGCATATTTGTCAACACCTCCCCAGGAAGCACAAGAGGTGACAGGTTGATTTCCCTATATGCAGTAAGGTATTCCCAAACTCTCTTCCACAACTTCATGGTGGGAATGTGGTTCTCAGAGCCCTGTTAGCCAGAGATTTCCTCTGGGAAAACTCCAGTACCACAGTAAGGTGGAGATGGTCTTTATGGGGGAAGTATTGGATATGGTGAACAAGTCAGCCTTTGCTGTGTTAGACAATCTTACATTATATAGTCAATATTACATTCATTGTTAATTCAAGGATAATATGGAGATCTTACTCCATGAAGGAAACAGAATGCAGCATTCAGATCTAGATCTTCTCAATGAAATAGCATCCAGATTGGCTCTCTATTTTCATGGTGAAGAGGGAGAAATTTAAATAATATTAGTTATTACATATCATATTCTTTTAATACATTTCATCTCAAAGGAACCCACCCCTATTCATAAAGCATCAGTGAAATACAACCACCCTTCTAGCAAAGGGCACCATGAGATCTTACTATGTCCAAGTTGAACAGACAGGGATCTAAATTTATAAATATCTCATCCATAACACCCTCATACAGCAAAGCCTACAGAACTATCTAGCCCAAAGAAAAGAAGTGGTTGAGTTTGATCCTATGGATCCAGAAAGACCACGTACTTCAAATATGCTTAAACAACTAAGCTATCACCCCATTACCTCCTCATTGGGTTTTCTTTCCATATCTACAATTAAAACACTTTCCTCTCTTTAATTCCCATCTGTGATTTCCCTTTCTATCTGGTTTAGAACTTCAGCAAGTTGGCAAGAGTCTCCTCCAGTTCACCAATAAAAAATTAAGCAAGAGGATGGCACACTGCTCTAGGTCTAATCTCTCATTAAGGCACAGGGGATTTATACAAGTACTCCCACTAATAGCAGTGGGAGTTAGTTATTGTATGCAAATCCCTAGCACAAGGATGGCAGGAGAAAACCTTTGACTGTAGAATATTATAGAAAAAATCTATTTACATGATCTTATAATTTATGTTGTGTATCTGCTCTGTGCTGACAGATTCCATGGAGACTGAATATAAAGGAAAACATAAGTGACTACAGAATATGCTTCAATCTATGGGTTCAGATGATGTTTAAAAATCCCTTGACCTGGCTTTTTGCAGTTTATTACCATACATCAGAGAAATCTCTTAGCTGACACAGCACTCCAGTTTGTTATGCTGCATGTTTTTCATTTAAATCAACTGCAGGGAATTTCCAACGAAATGTTAAGAATTAAACATAAATCTTTATTATTGCAGGAAGAGTCAGTACATCTAACTTTTTCCATGGATCAATGTATTTGGCACTATTGCTTTCTCAGTTTTCTCTCTCTCTCTCCCCCATCTCCCCATCTCCCATGCACACAACAGCAGGGATTAATATGATGTGCCTACCAAGAGATTATTTGAATGAATTGCACAGCAGATTAAGGAAAATCTCATTTGGAGCATCCATCAAAATAAAACCTTTACTTACTAACAGAAGACCATATTCTCGCCCTGAGAATACTGGGCCAGATTCTCAGCCGTGGTGGAGCTCTGAATGGGATAGGGGAGCCCAGCGACGGCTGTAAGGTTCAGCACTGAGCAGGGATTCTTTAAATTCCACTGGCTTGTAGTGACCCGTTAGGGGTCATTGCACCAGCTGGGAGTCACCAGAGTGCACTTCATCCACCCATGGCCCTTCCCACTCCTAGATGAACTCTTGAATACCTTCTACCCCCTCCCTGTGGAAGAAGACGTATACAGCAGCCAGGAATCTCCATTCCAGGGAAGCCCTTTATGCCTCACTAGGGCAGCTTTCTGTTCTCTTTGCACATCTGGAGCAGCACAATGGGAATGTAGTGTGAGCCAGGATCTGGCCTGTAATATAAAAGATACAATAATGTAATTAAAATACTTTGCATTTCTATAGTACCTTGCATTTGGAGATCTTGGAATGCTTTTCAAATAATATGTCTCACAGCACATCTGGGAGACATATTATTATACCCATGTTACAGATAGGTGAACTGAAACGAACAAGTTTAAGCAGATTTCCCAAGGTCATACAGAGGAAAGATCTGGAAAAAGAACTAATTCCTAGATTCAGAGTCTAACCACAAGAAAATAATCCCAATTAGGTATCTTCCCCATTCCAGTTTATTATTTCCCAGTAAAATATAGTAATTTTACATATATCTAGCTCTTTCCGTCCATAAGGATTTGAAAACCTTATACATTTTACAAGATACATCATCTGTAATGATTTGACCCATCACTGAAGTACAGCCACCTCTGAAGTGAAATGTAGCAACTGTTTAACAATGCAGAAGGACTCCTCACAACAGTTTAGAACAGAATATGAAGAATACCTTAACTAATTGAAACTACAGGGTAAATTTTTAGTTACCTCACTGTCTAATTACATAAATTGACACTTAGACAGGACATACAGACTACTCTATTTAATTTTTCAGTGTATTGGACCTTCACTGTATTTGCTCATCTTTTCTTGCTTCACATTAAAGTCTTTCTCCCATTCCTTACACATGTAATATCTTCTGCATCTCATTTTAATTATATTTTTGTTGTTAAGCATTTCACATGTAGGGCCAAATTTTGGCTCTTGCTACATCTCTGGCACAGAGCCTGTTACAGCTGTGTGATCTGGCTAGGGTCTCTGGCTGCAGAGGTCTGCCTGGATTCTGGAGAGCCAACCTCTCCTCAGGCAAGATTACTTGGTATTGATGAGGCCAGGAGACTTTGTGACTTCTCCCCATGTAGGAGCAGGGGCCCTCCGTTGAGTTGGGGGAGAGGCTGAGGAGACATAGAGCATGTGGTTCCAAAGGCTGCATTCTCCCCGGGTGTTTGACAGACTGTCATGGGAAACCATTTCAGGTTATCTTTACTCCTAATGTAGCCCAACCAGAGATTTTAGTTGACTCTTTGTGGCAGCTCCATTTCAGCTGTCATGGTTCTGAGGCCTGTGACATGACCCTTGACTCTGACTCTCTTCCCTCACATGGGTCCACCACAGCCCAGATAGATTAACTTTACCCACACAACAGAGGGGCCCATCTTTTCTACCAGGCATCTGGAGAGGAGGGTGGCTTAGTGAAAGGGTGAAAGGCCAGAGAGTAGCTGAGTATTGATTTTATTCAGTCACTAAGTGATAGCCTATCATATGATTATTTGTATGACAAATTTTAACAGGTTGTAAATGTTAGGTGGTATAGCCAAGCCCACTCTTTCCTACAAAAGAATAACCAATATGTTTTGTTTGCGTGCTTAAAAATGGTTACCCTTCTGCCTTTCCCATCTTCTGAATGGCAGCTGGATGGAGTGTGTGAGTACCATGGGGGTGCTCCAATCTGACATGCATGGGCACAGCATGGAAAGAAAGAGCATCTTGAAACCATGCTAGAATGCTCAGTGGGTCCAGGTGAAAATGAGCTCCACTCCTCAATAGCTGAGCAAATGGTGATCTCTTCATCCTAATAGCATTGTGAGTTTAGTTCTCCTTGGTGCTCCACCATATTATACTGTCATAAGGGGCTACTGTGTAAACCAGTCTAATGGTTTGGCCCTTATTGACTTTATAATTAAAAAGCTCAAACATTCTTGAAAATGGAAGGGGTGCTTGTGTGTGTGTATATAGATATGTTTGTGAAAATACATATGTGCTTACATTAAGAGTTTTCAAACTTGTTATTACATTTCCATTTTTCCCCCCAGGATGGAAACACAAATTAATTCAATCAACAGAATAGTTTCACTGTAGCAGAGTGGTGGAGTGATGGCTCCACCAATGTCTGCAGAAGAGTGTGCCAGTGCTGCTGGTTCTGGGCCACCGTTTAGATATTTCTTACAAATGATATATGTAGCCTGGCCAACAACTGTAAGGCCTGTCCCTGAGCTATTTCCTTGACATTTGGTTTCGAAAACCTTCTTAGGCAATCTTTCTGAGCCTTGTGGTAACTGCATCCAAACCACCTGAGCTTGTACCTCTCCATGTCTACACTTAAAACGCTATAGTGGCACAGCTGTAGCACTTGTGTAGACACTACCTCCAGTGATGTAATCCATCTCCCCGAGAGGTGGTAGCTAAGTCAATGGAAGATTTTTTCTGTTGACCTAGCGCTGTCTATCCCAGGGATTAGGTCAGCATAGCAACCTCTTTTGGAAGTGTAAATTTTTTGAAAAATCCAACCCCCTGAGAGAAGAAGCTATGCTGATATAAGTTCCCAGTGTAGACCAGCCCCAGAGTCAGCTGTCTGACTTTTAATTCACTGCAGATATCAATGTTTCTCATCCGGTAGGGTCTGGTGTCTTGGATGTATCTGGTCAGAATGCAATTTCCCTACCAAAAAAAAGTCTACAAAGATCTCCTTGATAAAAATTAAAGATGACTTATGACAGATGGCTGAAATGCTATTGCAATAGTATCCCTTTTCCATGTACTGTATGGAAAGAGTGTACATTTGACTGCAACAAGGTATTATATTAGTCCAACAAAAACTATTTTATATATTTAGGAGAGAGAGATCTACCAAATCAAAAAGAGAATCTGGCATTCTATACCTGTATGATAATAGGAATGCAAATACTAATAATACATTATTAATATTATCCATGTTACACCGTAACGCTAAGAATAAATTAATAGTGTTAATACAGTTATGCATTATATAAACTACAAAATTTCCAAAGAAGAAACTTCATCAAATTGTTGACATTGGCAAACTAAAATCTTTAGTAATGAAAATCTCAGAGATTTGGACCCAACCCTAAGAAGACTTGCACACAAGTTTAACTTTATGCATACTTCATGCACAAGACTTATCTGGGCCTTGTGATGTAAGTAAAACAGCTGTAGTAATCAGAACAAGTCTATTTGCAACAAATATATCTTGGTATTGGATATACTAAAAGCCTGATCATATCAGAATATCCCATAGCCCAGTGGTTAGAGCACTCCCTGAGAAGTGGTAGATCTCTGTTCAAATCCTTTCTCCCTATCAGACAGAAGGAGAATTTAACCCAGGCCTAATAACTGGGCTAAATGTTATAAGGTGGGGCACTCCTCCCCCACCATTTTATGAGGCAGGTGCTGAACTTATTCTCACAAGAAATGACTTAGGTGTGTAAGCCATCTGACCCCAGGAGAGGGGTTCCTGGCTGTGGATTACTAGCAGAGACAGGAGCCTTCCAGCTGCCCGGAGTTAAGTTCCCATGCTCTGAGAAGAGCATGACTTAGGACATACCCCTCTCATCAGCATCTCCTATTGGCTAGTTTAGGCAGCCCCCTTCCTAGCATTCTGGCTTTTGTGGATTGAATTCTTAGGTGCTTCTCTCCCACAATGCCTGGACACCTAACTCAGACTTTGTGAATCATAGTGGTGTTCCTGTGATTTTCAGGTTGTCTGTGTCTCTTTGTGGACTCAGGCCTCTGCCATCTTGTGCTGCCTGGAGGAAACTAGCTGCTCTAGCTCCCCCTCTGATCCATATTGGTCAGTTGCAACAACCCAATGGATGAGTGAGGAGTCTTGTCTTAACTGAAAGAACAGTAACAGAATAAATTAGTGGTTTAAGCCTTATTGCCTCACTACAAGACACCTGGCATTACTCCTGAATCTTTGACTTGGGCTGGTGAGAGTTTCCTTGACACATTGGATAGAGGTTGTCAAGGGGTTGTCAAAGGAGAACCTACATCAAGGATGCCTGTGTATGCCTACTGACAAAACAAAATGGAAAAAATACGGAATGGAATAGCTCACTGCTGCTTTCTCTTCAGCTACTAGATTTTTTTTAGTCAGTATTTTGTTCTTTGGGTTTAGAAGTTTGGGGAATCAGTGAAAGTACAGAATCATTATGTAATACTAAATTGATAGACTGGTCTAATATGCAATTTTTGTATATATAATCTGAAAATCTGCTACAGTAAGTGTATGGAATATTAACATTTACCCACCCACCAGCCTGCAGTTTTAACTCATGTTTGTAAAAGAATTGTTCCCAAGAGAACAATATTGTCTCATTGCATGTGATCATGTAATGAAAGACCCTGTTAGGTAGAACAGGGCAGGATGGCACAACACCTTGATCTCTTTTTAAAATCCTAAAAAATTAGTAATTCAAACTGTGTGCTGTAGCTTTTAAATTTCTGAAAAGACTTGCTGATCTAAAATATAGAACTCACTGTTTGTATTTTTATCTGATTTGCTAAATACATTTGTAATTACTCCTTTCCACGTCCAATGCATATGCATATTATAAACGAAATGTATTTCACCAGCTGCAATGTGCTATATTCAAATAGTGGAGTTGAAAGCTAGGAAGCCATACTGTCACACATGAGAATTAAGTAAAATATTGCAAAGAGGGAAATTGGGATTAAGAAATGGTACTTAATTTCCTCTATATTATAATTGAACTGAAGCAGTTTTGAACATACAAAAGTGTATTATTAAGCAGCCTAAATTAAATGTAACTCCATTGCCAAACAATAAATAATTTACATCTGGCTAGCATGAGTCATCACTTTCGCAACTGTGTCTATTCCTGTTTTGCAGGACCACAGTTTACATAGTAAAAGGTAGAAGAGATAGAGGAATTATTAAGAATTTAAATTACATGCAGAGACCTTTGGTAGATTTAAGGCTGCCTTGCACTGAGGTCAATCTCTTCTGAACGCTTTTCAGATCACAATATGATTGGGGTGGGAGTGCTTGAAGAAGGGAGCAAGAGCAATTGAGAAAACAGCTCATAAATCACTGTACTGCTTCTTCCCCATTAATACTGTCCTATTCTTTTGTGTGTGTGTGTGTGTGTGAGAGAGAGAGAGAGAGAGAGAATCACCCCATTGTGATGTTGCTTTTACAAAGCATGTGCTTCTCTCTTTCAGAGAAATAGGAGTAACCTATTTCAGGCTAGATACCGAGATTACCTATGTAGTTCTGCTTAAATATACATTTAAATTAGGAACGATGAAATCTTCAGTGGTTTTGTGTGTATGTGGCTGTGGAAACACATCATTAAAAAGCAGACCTTTACCTCTTGCAAGATGCTTTTTTGCCCCAGAGGCTATTTAAACTCTGGCAAATGAACTCGGAGTACTTTAGATCTGTCTAACCTTAGCTATTTTAATTTGTAGTAAGATGCAGGAATCAAACTATTGTATTGTTACTAAGCAAAAGCTACTGATTGCCAGCAGTGGTACCAGACACTACTACTTGCGTCACTGTTCCTAGGAGATGCTATTCAAGTGTCTTAACACATCCTCGTAGCAAACAGTATTTGCACTTGCTGTGTTCAGTTTCAACACTAATTGAGGCTTGGTTGTACCATACACAAACACACGCTTACCATAGTAACCAAGTCTTCATTAGCAATTAATTTTGTTCCAACCAAGGCGTATGTCTCTAGATATATGCATGAAGATAGATAGGGCACATCTCTCACAGATAGTATTTATGTTTAACTGAATCGCTTTATTGACTAGCAGCTCGCTAGGATCTAGCTCAGTGTACAATTCATTCAAACTATACTGGGTCATGTGTGGCTTTGTCTTGATAAAGAAATATTTTCCTTAGAGCTGTCAGCTAGATATTTTTTTAAAAATCTGAAGTAGATAAATTCCTTGCTCATGCCAATAGATGTATTAAACCTTAAAACCTTAATCTTGAAAATAAAAATGTATGTGATAAATGTCCTTATCAGTAACGATGTTGAAAAATGTAAACCCATTCTCTAGTTATCCTGGAGATTTAGCAAGTCTTGAAACATTCTCAAAAGAGAATTGCTTCTTACAGGGAGACTAAATGCTCTAGAGTGTGTATAACCCTCAAAATACCATTGATCAAATAACGCTCTTAAACTGGAAGTACACTGAAAACCAATCGTAACAAATAGGGAGCGCGACTATCGGAGGGGGGGAAGTGACACGCGTTCTAAGCGATGTTGTGACAAGATTATTCCACATTGTCAACTGATCATTATTTGGATAATAGTAATTATACTAAAAGTGGAGTATATTACTCTGTTAAATCCGGATCAAAACTTTACATAGACGCTGAACTCTTTCCTCCTCGCCTCCATTTATTTTGGCATGTTTCGTATTGTTTCCCTCCTCAGTGTAATTAACTGTTATGACACAGCCTTTAACACAGAGCCTTTATGATGAAGAATGACGAGCAAATCACCACATCGTGTAGGAATTGTTTAAAGTAAGTATCAGGCTCTATGGGGCATTTCTTTTTTTTGTAAAGCAGCAGATGCAGTTGCACCGAAGAACAGCCTGGTGGGGGGTGTCTCCCTGCAGCCTAGGACTAGATGGCCAGGGAACCGAGCGGTAACTGTGGAGTGACCCAAGCTTTCGCCTTGGTGTGCACGGGCAGCAGCGAGTGACCTGGGGCTCCGGGGCTCCTGGCTGCGGGTCCCAGCGGAACCCGCCCCAGCCTCCGGGGAGCGCTGCTGCCTTGAGCCAATCGGGGGAAGCGCCCGGGAAACCTGGCTGGTGGCAGGCTCCTGCCCCTGGCCCGTCCTCCTGCGCCGGGAGCCACTGGCGGCGGCGGCGGCGGCGGCATTACCCGGAGGGGCCGGTGAAGTCTGCGGACCGCCTGGGCAGGGCAGCAAGGCCGGGTCGGAGGAGAGAGGCAGCCCGGCCCGGCCCGGCGGCGCTCTCCTCCCTGCCTCCCGCCTGCCCGGCCGCTGCAGCCGGAGCTGCTTTTCCCCGCCTGCCGGTGGGTCCCAAGACGGGAGCGGGAGATGGGATCCGCTCTGTGAGCCGCCCGGCTGGAGCCCCCGTTTCTAGCGGCTTCGGGGAGCCTCCGTCGGGCTCGAGAGGATCCCAGCGGCGCCGGCTGCCTGGCTCTTTCCCGGAGGGATCTGCCCGGCTCGGCTTAGGTGAGTGCCAGCGTCGGTGCCGCGCGCCAGGGCTCGCCCTAGCCAGGCGGGGCTCCCACCTCCAACCCCAGCCGGGCGCTGGGCTCCAAACCTCGCCCCCGCTGGGCCCTGCCCGGTGCCCCGTGTGTGCAGTTCTCCCCAATGACCCATCCCTCTGTGTAGTTCTTCCCTTAGTGCAGTACTCTCTACTGCCCCATCTCTTGTGCAATTCTCCCCAGTGCCCCATCCCTCTGTGCAGTTCTTCCCTTAGTGCAGTACTCCCTACTGTCCCATCCCTTGTGCAGTTCTCCCCAATGCCCCATCCCTTGTGCAGTTCTCCCCTTTGTGCAGTTCTCCCCTAGTGCCTCCTATCTGTGTGCAGTTCTCCCCTACTGCCCCACCCCTGTGTGCAGTTCTCCCCAATGCCCCTGTCCTGTGTGCAGTTCTCTCCTCTTCCCCATCCCCGCAGGGCCCCCAGTACCCCATGTGTTCAGTACTCCCTAATAGCCCCCATCTCTGTGTGCAGTATTCCCCTATGCCCCGTCCCAGCAGGGACCCCCAAAACTAACTCCATTCGCTCAGCCCTCCCCCGTCCCCGGATCTAGCCCCATCCCTGCACTGACTCCTCAGAGCAATCCAGTGCAATGTGCACCCTGCCCTCTGGCGCTAACCCCCTTCCCGTGGGCTGCTCCCTAAAACTCAGCCTGGTGGATTAAACACTCCCGCCCCTCTGAGCACAGCCCTGCGGAATAACTCCCCAAAAGGCCGGTCCTCCAGCGAGCGCAAACCCTCCTATGGCTCCGGCTGGGCACCGACGAGATCAGGTTGGCCACCTGGGGATGGGCCAGGGTTAGCGGCGAACCGGGGATCACAGCGGCTGGAGGCCAGCAGGAGGCGAGGCTCCCCGAGCCGGCGGCGCAGGGCTTTGCTCGGGGGCTCGTAGGGGTGCGTTTGGAGCCCACTGTAGCGCCAGTGAAGTTTGTAGGCAGCGTCTGGGCGCTTGGGACCCGGGCAGCCAGGGCCCCGCACTAAATCTGTCATGGGGGTGTGGAGGGGAGTAGGGAGAAAAAGCCTGGGAAGAGGAAGGGGGAGAGTGGAAAGGGACGCTGGAGACGGCAGAGGGAAGAAGGCGTAAGAGGAGGGGGGAATGAAGAGGAAACAAGCAGGGGAGGCGAAGCAATCGGGGGGAGCCGAGCCAGCGAGGGCAGAAGGGGCTGGGGGAGTCGGAGAGGGCAGAGGACAGCGAGGGAAGGAGATAGCTCCTGCGCACCAGCGTTTCTCTCTTGCGCTGAAAGGTACCGTCCCCTCCCCTCCCCTCCCTCCAGAGGAGTCATGTGGCTGTCAGGCATCTCCCTGCAGCACCTCTGGCCGCCTCTTCCAGTGCGAGTTTTACCTTGGCAGTGCCAGTGGCACAGAGCTGCTTCCGCACTGGGACAGACTTGGGCTTTCTGGCAGCCACTGGCTTGTTTTCTCCTTTGGCTCAGCAAACAACTGTTGCGAAAAGTGGCTCTGGCGTGAAAACGTGTTAGGTTAGTTACACAGGGATTAGAGTTTGTTTAATATCTTCTAACTCCCTGCTAACAAGAAGCAAGCTATCTGGCCTGATTCATGGCAACCTCACCGCAAACCTCTGAGGTAGGTGAGAGAGTCATCTTGACTCCTAGGAAGTGTAACTATTGCGTGGAGTAAGATCGATGGGGGAAGAGAGGAGCAATTCAGCATGGTGTGGGAAGCTCTTTTTCCACATAGCAGTTTGTCAGCTCCGACTCAGGAAACTTTCTGTGGCTTCTGATGTGAAAGGAAACCCGTATTGTATGTAAATAGCACTGCTCAGTAAAGTGATGGAAGGAAGAAACTGTGAGTAACTTGTTTGTTTGCTCGTTATCCAGACTCCTGGCACTGCGGTTGCTGTGTGTACGTTTGGCTTCCCAATCAACAATTATGTCTGGCATTCAGGTGTTAATCACTTATTAGAAAACTCATTCATGGTGACTTGTTTCCATGACAGTAAGATTCTTCAGGCTATCTTTCTGTCCAATGTGGGTTCCTGTGTTTCCGAAGAGAAATGGAAGGCTGTGGGGATCCAACTGTTATCCCAGTTAGAAAAAAAAACAAAAAGTACCCCTTCTTTGCCCCTCCCCCCCAGCTGTCCTTCCCCTCTGCTTCACAGTGAATGGTATATTTTGGGAGGGGAGGGAGATGTGTAAGAAGCAAACATACTGCAGGGTGTCCTGATATTTAAAAAAATGTATTGGTTCAAATTAAAATATGGTTACTTGTTCAAAATACTTTTGAGGACTGTTCATTTTGTTTTTGCCATGTATTTAGGAGTGCTATGATCCCATGACCTGTCCTTTCAGTGTTTTCATCTTATAAATCCTGTAGTTCAGTTGTTAGAGCAGAAAGCTGGGAATCAGGCACCACTCATTGTGTGACCTTGCTACTGACTCACTGTATGACCTTGGACAAGTCACTGAACCTCTTCGTACATCAGTATCCCCACCTATAAAACGAAGGACAATGATGCTAATCTTTGTTAAGTGATTTGATATAATTGGTCAAAAGACTGTTGAAATGTAAAATATTAATTAATATTTATTTTAGAAAACTTCAGTACATTACATCTGTTTTGTACAATTGGTAAAGATAGCATATATCATCACAGAAAATGAGCAGACATAGAGATAATCTGAACTAATCCCTTTCTAACCTTCATCTATTTTTTTAAAAAATAAATCACAATTGCACCAGATGTCAACTAGTTAAATTGGTGTCTTGTCAAGGAAGTCAGTGGAACTCCAATGATGTACATCAGCTGAGGCTCTAGCTCAATACATTTTAAACTTTTAAACTATTACACTGTGTCTAATTACTGATGGTTGGTTTTCTATGAAATCAAATTAAATTAAAAATGTAGACTCTTCAGTAGTTGTTCTTTTGTTTATAGGAACATTTTTTATATTCTAGAGTATACGAAATAATAGGCAATTGGCCAAAAACATAATAGTAAGACAGACACAATGTTATAAACTAGAACAGTACTTTGGATTGTCTGCTGTACTGTCATGAGTAACGTAGGAAAGACTCAAGCAGGTTACTTGAAAAAAATTAAAGGGACACTGTGTTTATCTTACAAAGAGATGGTTAAGTGGTAACTTGATTACAATCTATAAGTACCTACATGGGGAATAAATATTTGATAATGGGCTCTTCAAGCTAGCAAAGAAAGATAAAACACTGTCCAATAGCTGGCAGACAAATTCAGACTGGAAATAAGTGTAACTGTTTAACAGTGAGGGTAATTAACCATTGGAATAAGGGTCATGGTAGATTCTTCATCACTGGCAATTTTTAAATCAAGATAGTTTTCTAAAATATATGCGCTAGGAATTATTTGGGGGAAAATTCAATGGCCTGTGTTATACAGAAAGTGAGACTAGATGATCACAGTGGTCCTTTCTGGTCCTGGAATCTGTAAATCAACTTGAAATATAGTCAATTTAAAAAAAGTTACAAGTAGTTTCAGGTATTATATTGACACATGCCTCCTGCCAATTTTTGTGGGGTTCCCCCCCCAAAAAAATCAATTTCTATTATTTTTAAAAGGGTTTTTCCCCCTCCCTGGTTGCTTTGTGAAAGAATTGCAGGATCAAGAAGGGAAAATAACTGGTTCTATAGGGGAAACAGTGGAACTGAACATATAGAAAATATTATAAAATGCCCAGTTAAAATGGCAGGGGGGGGACAAACAACAAAATATTGTTTTGTCTCTAATCTACTTCGGTTAGTCATTTTAGATGCAACTGGTAACAATAACAGGAAAACAATGTTCAGTCAGTAGTATGATTCTTTTATTTTCTTTCTTTTCTTTTCTACTGACACTTTTCCTTTTAAGTCAGTAACCTACAGCAGGAATAAAATAAACTCCTGCCTTTCAAATGCTGATGATATCCTGGAAGGCTGGACTATGGCACTGATTCATGGAAGTACTTAAGCACATGCTTAACTTTAAGCATATGAGTAGTCTGCTGGCTTAAAGCATGTGCTTAAGTGTTTTGCTGAATCGAGGCCCATTACCTTGATTTTGAATTTCATTATCTCCAACAATTTAGCAACAAGGCACCTGACTTAGATCGTTTCTTGAGACGTTATGACCATATCAGCATTACTGGCCCTAGTGAAATTATCTTATAGCAATGCCCTGAATCATTTAGTAGAAAAAGAGAAAGAACATAATACACATGGCACCTTCTTACTCAGCATATCTGCTCCCTGTGTATCACTGAGTCATGGTTCTTTACTTAGCTACTTATCCCCTTTCACTCAAGTTCTTACAATTTAGTGCTACAGAGCTAATACAAGTAGAGAAAAATGAACTGGATTCTATTCAATATAGCACATGCTTAGCAAAACATAGTTAAAGTCTAACTACATAATCTTTTTTAGTACTGATGATGATGAACTATATTTCAGCTTAATTTTCACAGCCCTGGTGGAGTTTGCACCAAAACGTTTTTTTTGACTTGTAAAAGAATCACCTTTGCTAAAGAAGTCAGTGAGAGAATATATATAAAGCCTATATTATTTTACAGTTATTTTCCAATACATAATCACTTTAAAATATTAATTATCGCTGAAGTTGTTGGAATTCAGGTACATAAATATCTGCATATATAATTTTTTGTAAAGACTAAATCCCCAGGATCATAATACTTTTATATTGTTTTAAAATACACTTTATTCATTTAAAAAGTATCCATTATACCCAAGTAGGTTAGATATGATGTACTACTTTTTCCTGAACACTGGAATACAAACTTCCATTAGAAGGCTGTGTGTTTATACATTAGCTAAGTGCTCCTTGAATCTCAGTCACAAGTGAAAAATAAATCTGCTGATATCAACTTGTTTCTCAATGCTGGAGAGGTAGTGTGGTCCAGTGATTAAGACACCAGCCTGAGAGTTAATAGACCTGAGTTTTATTCACAGCTCAATTACTGACCTGCTGTGCGACCTTTGGCATGTCACTTTACCACTCCGTGTCTCTTTTTCCCTGTTCACCCATTTTCTCTCTTTGTCGGTTTAGAATATAAAGCTCTTCAGGATAGAGACTCTTACTGTGTATCAAGACCTTGCGTGGCAGAATCTGGCCCCAATATCTGCTATGGCAACTAGACAATGCTGTAATACTAATAATAAAGAATAATAGTCAGGTTTTTTCTGTATCCCCAAAACCACAATGATTTGGTGTGATTGCTAGTCACTGTTTGAGACATGCCATGCTGTGAATAGCAGGCTTGTTGCAGTTCGGGGCTGAGGTGCAATAGAAGAGGGTTTTTTTGTAAAGAAACAAAAAAAAAATCACTTTTATGAGCACTAACATTTACTGAACTTTCTCTTTCATGCAAAAAACACAGACATTCTCAAAGGATAAAATAACACCCATAAATATTAATCTGCTGCTCTCCAGAGGTCTAATTGCATTAGTTTATATTATGGACCCAATCCTGCATTTCCTGCACACTCAAGATTCTCATTGGGGGTAGAATATGTTTGTATTATATGCTCTCTGAATGTCAAAATACAATATTTATGACTTCATAATATGCATATTAACGACAAAGTGTTCAGTAAGGACATAAGTCAACACAGACCACTTATCCACAGCAGAATCTTAATTTTCTGTGGTTTGGGATTGGGGAGGTGAGATGGGGAAGAGGCATTTCCAAGTACATCTTTTTTCCCTGCCCACAACACATCCCATTTGATTTAGTCAGAGTGAGAAATGTCATTAAGAAACTAGGGACGTAATGTCTGTGCTTTATAAACTACTGCACTTCAGAGCTAATTGAGCTCTTGATAGACCCCCTGGAACAACATTTATACTTCAAAATGTGAGCTATTTGGAGATAAGTCCAGCTATGTTCTTTTGGCTTTCATATACAATAGAACCCCTGTAGAGGGTACAAATGCCCTCTGGTACATTGTTAAGTCTTTTAGCTTGAAACAGGGTTGTTTCCTATGAAAGGTTTACTGCTGAAAAATTGACTTTGAAAATGATCTCTCATCTGTTGCAAGTTTTATTTCTGCCTTTCGTCACTGTGCAGCTGCCAAAATAAGGTAATGTAAAACAAAGAACATATTTTCACATATTGGTACAAGGCAAAGTAAAACAAAGCTCTGCCCCTGGCTCTCTCATTTCATTCCTCCTAAGAGCCTGAACTTTTGTGTATGGAGATCTTGATCAGTTCTCCCTCATGCTAGATTCTTCTTTCTTTAAGGAACTAAGTACCAAGATTTTCCAAATATCTAGTGATTGTGGATACCAAACTCGAGAACCCCCCCCCCCACAAGTTTCTGATTTGTGTATAGTGCACTCTGAAAATCAGAGCTCTTTAAAATGTCTCAGGTTGTACTCCCTCCAAACCCACCAGTCACACTGAAAATCTTGATGGTTTGCAGAATTATAAAAAAGAAACTCTGCTTAAATATATCTCTTCAGAACATTGTTATTGTTCAAGCCAAAAACTGAAGGGGTAGTTCAGTGGTTGGGGGCTCAATGAAAAGCAAAGAAAAATGTAGAAGGAAATCATTGACACTTACCAAAAGCAAAATGAATGTTTATTGAATACCAGTTGTGATTGCGTTACTCACAAGAGTAGTCCCATTGCACTGAACAGGACTGCTTGCATGACTAACGTGATCACAGTTTTGCCCTAAATAAATGACATAAATTTATGACAAGAAAGATTTTTTTAAAAATACAGACAAAAATATAAATAGCACACACAGAAAACAGGAATTAAAAAAGAAAAGTTATACAGAAGTGGATGAGCCAGGTAATATTCAACAGATTTCCAAAAGCCTGAAAAAACAAAAGCCAAATCTTATATGTTGAAGTGGATCAGATCTGAGAGAGAGAGAGCAAATCAGAAGATCTCACTGCTTCAGAGACACTGAACAAAAGGTTCACATCTTCAAAAACCCTGAAAACAAAGTCAGGACTACTTATTTGGCCTTTGCAGACTCAGCAGAATGAAGTCATCAAGAGTGCTATGCCCTGCACTGTCTCAACAGTTGTACAGAATTCATTTGCTCCTGGTTGGAGGGGCACATCCCAGCTGAGGTGTGGATGTGTGACAGTTACATAATTAAACAAAACAAGTATCTGTGATTCTAACAAGTTAACTGATCTGTCAGACAGAGACAGAAATTCAGAAATGTGGCAAGCAGTTAGCCTTACCCTATAGCCTTTACTTCAGCATCTGGAAAATACCCGTCAGACTTCAGAAGCGACTATTCTCAGGAGTTCCTTTAAAATTTAATGAAAAACAAAAAGGAAAAAAGCAACACACAAGAAGATGAATATGATTCAAAGTGGCAGAAAAAAATTAGGGGAAATAGTTGGATTTGTTTACTGATAATGACCAAAATAAAAGTAAGCAAACTATTAGTATTAACTAGCATTAACATAGCATGGTACATTACCTTCTCTAAAGAGCCAAAGTTCTCAACTACACACAAGAAGAAAAGGAAAAAAGTTAACAAGAACTAAGGTACAATAGCCCAGTGTAAATAGCACAGTCTTTCAAGCCTTTGGCCAGTTCAAATGAGTTCAGAAGATAGATCTATGCCATTCTCTGCTTATGTAGTATCTAAGCTGCCCAATATCTATAAGTAGCATAGTAGAATCTTCTCTTGAATTATTACATGTATAATTCTAGATGAGATTAGGAGCTGTCAGAGAGACAGATGTGTCAAGAGGTCATGCAAAGCTACCAAAGACTCCTCAAGAATCACTTATTTTGTCCAGCAAATACCAAATTCTAAGGCAAGGTTTTTGTGAAGACATGATTGAGCTAATGTCTGTTCTCTCAGTTTTTTGGAAATACCCATAAAGAGCCAAAACAGTTAAAGAAGAAGTACCCTATGTCTTTTTTTCCTTTCTTCTAACTGTCCTATCTTCTCCCTCATTGTCAATTCTGATGGTCAAACTGATTCTTATGCTTTTTTACCTACAGGAGGCAGTAGATACAAGCTGCTCAGCATACACTTCTTTTCCCCTTAATTGAATAGCAGCCAATAATTTGAGTTATTGTACTCAAAACTGCATCAATATTCCCTTGAGTAAGAAGAAAGGGAGAGGCCCATCATTACCGTGCTTAACTGCACAGGTTGTGGCTCAGACTGCCTGTACAGTGATTCTCTTGGTTTGTATGCTGACCTTCTTAGACTGGCAAAACTTAGCAGACCTTCCCACAGTGACCTGCTTTCACTGCTGGGGGATAGGTTGTCTGGCATTGCAAACTAGTGGTGCTTATAAGACCTCTGCGTTTGGAAGAGTCTAGTCACCAGTCTCCAAGACACACTGCCCTTTGCAACAGACTGGTGCCTGTTCAGCATGGACCCAAGCCAGTCTCTGATAGCCTGTTTAAGACAATGGGAGTGTGACATTCCCCAGGGTACAAGCTGGACTTTTGAACAGCTATGTTCCCTCAGTTCTCCAACGTGGGGTGCTTTTATGCTCCTTCACTGTGAGAGCAACCACCTGGCCTGCTCACACACAGCCTTCAGCATGTAAATTACTTCCAGCTATTTTGCAAGAGTGCTACAATCAGCTATCCTTGAATTACACTGCAGAGCAACACCAGGAAATTCCCAGTCCCAGGCTTTCCGAGGAACATGTGCCTTGTACTGCCCAGCCCTCTCCTGGACAATACAAACTTATGGAAAGTCCATTGTTTTATTAATAGAAAATGTTATGCACAAACCTTAGCACAAATGGAGTTGTCCCAACATTTCAATCCAAACACACTGGCTGACATAAAACAATAAAACAAAGTTTATTTAACTACAGAAAGATTTTAAGTGATTACAAGTAATAAGGCATAAAAGTCATAATTGGTTACAAGTAAATAAAAGGTAAAATGCAACTAATACCTAACTTAACAAGCTAGAGTGAATTTAAAGCAAAGGTCTCTCTCACCACATGTTCTAGCAGCCTTACTGGCTGAATTCCTTTCTGCCAGGATCCCGCCCCAGCCCAGTTATGTTTCCTTTTTCCTTCAAGTGTTGTTGTGCCGGGAGTAGAGATGAAGGAAGAGATCTTTTGGGAGCATCTGCTCCCCTTTCTCGTAGTTCTCTTTTTCTTTGAAAATCACCCGTAGCTGAAGTTCAGGAGACAGAAGGTTTGCGGCAATGGGATCCTCCAGCTGTTTCTTTGCCAAAATGTAGATTTCTCACTCACACTCTTTTTCCTGGCCACTTAACCAGATGATAATTCATTTGTTTTTGTTGACCCGTGGCTGAGGCATCAGTTTGCCTTTTATCTTTGAGAAACTGGTTTGTCTCTGCTTTTCTAAATTTGGAACATGTCTCTGTAATGTAGAGTCTTATAATTTTGCATACAATGTTGCCACACACATTTTACCAGGACAATAATGATTAGCAAACTATGAGTTTTCAAATGATACCTCACAAAGCATACTTTGTACAAAGTTTATCATGGTCTTGTAAAAGGGGTGAATATAAGGGTACAGACTGTCACAGGGAGGCTTTCCACTGAACATCAGTGGGCATTAGAATCAGGCCCAAACTGTCATTTTGAAAGGGTAGTTGGAATAATACTAACTCAGCATGTTGTTACAAGAAATAGCACTAAGGAGATGGCAAAGTTTAGCTACACACACAGGTTAACCAAGTTGAACAGTTTGCATATTGGAAAGTTCTTTGTATCTCCATCAGGCAATTTGTCACAGGCTCCCTCTGATCAGAATGGATGTCTCAAGGCCCAGAAAGTATCTGTGGGCACTGTCTTATCAAAATGGTTCGGTACCAGGTGGATCTTTACGCTTCATAGTAAAACCAGTTACTTTGTCATTCCCTCTCGTAGCCATATGATCTATAGCCATTATGTCATCTTTCAGAGTCAGACAATTCTTCCTTCATCCCAGTCCTGCAACAGCTATAGACAATAAACAAAAGGGTCCGAGGTGCCAAATACACATAGCAAACATTGACTTTGACTGGAATTTAGCATGGTCTGCACCTCGGACATTCAGGCCCAATATCTTTAAATATTCACTTCCAACGTCATATGATTAGTTGTTTTAAATATCACCCTCAGAAGAGAAACCTGGGCATGTCAGCCAGATAAAACATTATGAATGGTTTGCCCCCAAGACCAACAATTCAGTTATTTTCAGAAATTAATAAAAAAAAATATTCAAGAGATAACCAGATGTAGCTATCCAGCACACTAATAAAAATGAAAGACCCTGTCATACTGTTTGTACTGCTTATGGGTACAACATCAGATTTTAGAGAGATGGGTGAACTGCATTCTCCAAATTCATGGACAAACCATGCATCCGAGAGTAGAACTGGGACTATTGTATCTGTATTGTGAGAGCACTGAGCCATCTTCACAAGTGATAATCCATACTTGTGAAAATAGTAAAACCTTCCCCATTAAAGATAACATAAGGTTGTCACCAACATCTTGAGCAAAATTCCCTTCTCAGTCAGGCTAGTGCAGCACTTGTCAGCAGGACTCCAGGGGTGTAACAGAGAGGACAATATGGCCTCTCAGAGGGTTCAGCTCATTGACAGACTTGGCTAGAATTGAATAGACTTGAGAGAAAATCATCTGCAGCTGATCCCAAGGATGGAGTCATATTTACTGGGTAAGTTCAGTTTAACCATACTCATTATCCACTGTGATTACGTGGAGCTCAAGAATAACTCATTGTGATCCTTCTTTAAAGCATGGCTGTACTTCAGCATTTCCTTGATTAAGCCATTGGTGATATTTCATATTTTAAAATGTTGTAAGTTGGCAGCAATTTACAAGTTTGGATTCCAGCCAGAAAATAAACAATAACTTTGAAACAACTATGTCGGGAGATTTTACATGCACAAAAGTCAGAAATTGTAAAGTTATGACTCCATATCCCAGATTCTCCACTATGCCAGGCTGATTTGTGTTACACTGCTGGTACAACATGGTCCAAAAGCCAGTGTAGCCAACTGTGGAAAGATCAGTACAGTGTAGGTACATTCCCTGGTAGTGTAATGCCAGTGCAGTGGTTCCTATGCTTCCATCCCTCCTTTAACCTTGTATAGGAGGTATGGCTGGAGGACAGGCACCACGGTTGAGTCTTCCCTATGTCCCAGTGCTCTCCTGATGTTATAACAGCCCCTTGGTACCATTAACAACTTGTGCAATTTAGAACAGCCTTCAGGCTGCTCTAATGCTAGCATAACAGCCTGGCACACAGTCATCCAAGCATCATTTGTGCTGTGAGCACCTCACCAGCAGCCAAGAATCTAAGCCTATTGGTCTAACTCACCCCCCGCCCCATCCCCTTGCCCTTTTTGTATATATGTGGGGTTTGATTCTCACCTTGCATTGTAGTCAATGGAGTAAGAGACAGGAAAATCAGCCCCCTATTATATTTTATTAATGATATTTACATTTCATGAGCATCACATAGTGAGCTATATTAAAAAAAATCCATTTTACGGCAAAGAAATAAATGCAGTTTAATTGTGAGTGAAAGTGGGTAGATTAAGAGATGGCACTGAATAGTGTGTCTGGGAAACTTTTGTTGTCAAGCACCATCTAAGAACTGGATCCTGTTTCTTTAAAGACAGTGGAACAATTGCCATTGATTTGAATGGAAGCAGGATTGTGCCCCTACTTTCTGAAAGAGAAGAGCTGCTGTGAAGAAATCCTTTCTTGGGTCTTCTCTGCATAAAAATTGTGCAGGAGTCAGGAAGATGCTCTGTTGCCGTCATCTAAATATAACAATGAGAAACGTATGAGGAAGAGGATTGGCAGTAATAACTCTTCACCTGACTCTTCAGTCTTTATCTTTGGCTTCCCACGCTTCTGGACTATTCTTGGCAGAATGCTTCTTAGTCCATTCATTATCTTTGTTGTACTGTCTCTCTTGGTCTTTTCTTTCTTATAGTAACATAGCCACAGGAAGGAAATTTCCATCTACCATTAGTAATACCACTAGAAACCCAGAAGCTACAGAGACTATAGCCTGCTTCCAGTTTTTTGTTTTCTAAATCTATTATGCATAACAGAAACACACACACCTCTCCACGCACCCCTTCTCTACTTGTAAGTCGCTCAATTCTATCAACTCCCATGGCAGTGAGCTCAGTGTGTCCAGCATCTTGCAAGATTAGGCCATAAATGTTACCTTCTGAAAACACTTGTGTATTTATTTGAAAATCAAAAGCAATTTGCAGCTAAGATAACAAGGTGTGCTCATTTTATAGTTTTATAACTGCCTTTCAGTGATAACATCAAAAACCCAACTGTTTATCTTAATCTGAAAATTTTTGATCCAAAACTTTTCATATGTGACACTGGCCTCTATATCTAATCAAAGAAGAAGTTTGTTTGGGTTTTATGACAGTTATAACCATTCTCTTCCTAAATTATCTCTCTGTAGGATGCAGTGGAAGACTGGAAGTAACACAAGTACACAAAATGTAATCAATTTAGAATAGTCCATAGGGCAAACATAATATATTGCTTTAGTTGCTAGGTAAGCAGTCACTGACATGAGACTGGAATAAATACTGCTTCTTGTGGGATTTCTTAACTTCTAGTCATCAGTGTCATTCTGCAGGTCCACCTCATCTAATGGATTATGGTTTTATTTCTTTCCTTTGTGTATCTATGCAGTATCTTTTTCTGTAAACTTAAATTCTAAATACAATGAAATACATTTCACAGTTACATTAAATGAAATATAGTGTTTATTCATGATCCACATTTGAGCCATTCAAAGAATACTCTAGCAAACCAGGGCCTGATTTTCAGAAACAGCCTCTATGGGTATGTCTACACTACAATGTAAGCCCAGGATTAGTGGGATTTGAATCAACTGACCTTGGGTTAGAGAACCCAGGGCTTGAGCATCTATACTGCTTATCTACCCTACATTAAGAATTTTCGAACCTGGACTTGAACTTGGGGCTCTGGGGTCCACACTGCAGCACTCAGATCCGAGTCAAACCAACCATATCTCAGACTCCCTAGCTCCCTCCTGAAACATGGTGGCTCTAGCCCTTTGGCCATGGTGCTCTGTGGTGCACTTTACTGTTCACCCTGCGTGTTGCAGAAAGTTTGAAAAGCCTGTCAAATAGTCATTTTGGTCTGGGTGCTCCCAGCAAACTCAGCCAGAAACATGGAAGAGGCACCATTTGAAGAATTCGTCTTGCTTGTGCTTTCACTCCTATGCCAGGAAATGGGCAGAGATTCCATGAGATGCTGGTGGACATTTCGGTAGCATTTTCTGACCCACCAAAGGCACGTGACAGAGCTAATGATGGAGGAGGAAAAGGACACAGACATGGCATCGCTGAACTGGCCAATGCTGTTCATGACACTCGGTACAGTTGCTGATGCCCCCTACATAGGCTAGTGCTTCTGGAGCACAGACTGGTGCGACCACATTGTCATGCTGGCCTGGAACAACTGTCAATGGGTCCAGCTCTTTCACCCGAAGAAAGCTACATTTCAGGAGCTTGGTGAGCAGCTTGCCCTGACCCTCCAATGTAAAGACACAGACATGGGGCAGCCTTGCCAGTCCAGAAGCGGGTTGCTATAACCATCTGCAAGCTGGCCACCGCAGATTACTCTAGGTCTGTTGTCAACCAACTTGCAGGTGGAAAATCAACTGTGGGTAAAGTGGAGGCAGAGGTTTCTGAGGTAATCAGGCATGTGCTTTACCCCAAGGTGGTCAGCATAAATGATATTCCTGAGGTAATTGCTGTCGTAGAGGGAATGTGGTTTCCAAACTGCAATGGGGCAATTGATGGGACTCAGGTGCCAATAGTTTGCCCTCCTCAAGGAGCACATAAGTACACGAACCCTAAAGGGAACTACTCCATTGTTATGCAGGCCCTCATGGACCACAGACGTCAACTTACAAATGTCAGCATGGACTGCACTGGAAAAGTTCATGATACCAGCATTTTTTGCTGTTTGGGCATCTACATTCATGAACAGGTTCATTTGGATCTACAGACCCATCTGGATCCCAGTGTCATCAACGCTGTGCACATTATGTGGCTTGCTGTGCTCTTCACAGTCTCTATGAAACCAGAGGTGAGCCATTTCCTCCTGAAGGGCAGCAAGTGGCCAGTGAACCGGTACACTCAGCCAGAAAGTGCACCTACTACTGCTGGAGCTGGATGCATCTTGGCAACAAAAGTCAGGGATGCTTTGTGCTCTCATGCTATGGACTTGCATGGCCCAATGGAAGGTGCAGGAGAGGGGAATAGTGCCTTTATGAATGTGCTGGTGGGGGTGGAGCTCATTTATCGTGGGAGTTTCAGTGCTTGGGCAGGACAGGGGAGTTGATTGCCATGCAACATACTTATGAATGATATGGCCAGTTATGAAATGGTGTGGGACAGTGAATCACAGTATTCGCATGCTAATTCCTAATTGTCCCTGAGCATGTATTTACCTTTATTATCTCAGATACACATTGTATGAAATGATGCAGTGATAGTAATAAACTGTCTTGATGAAATAAAAAGCTTTGTGTGTAAACATCTGTTGGAAAAAGTACAACATTCACCCATTGCCACGCAGGCCAGCTGCCATTACATCACCTATACATCAGTAACAACAACAAAGTGCATGAACACGTGCAAACAGTGAAACCATGTCCAAGACAGAAATGCCCCAGTATTGCATGTCCCCTGGTCCCCCATTCTCCTTTACCTTCCTTCCCCATTTGCTGCACACTTGCCCCTGCAGGAGGGGATGGAGGAATCCACAGGGGAGGGGGTCACTATGGAGGCCTGCATGGAACATAGTTGCTCATGGAGCCCAATTGAATGGGCCAGGAGTCTTCCAAACTGCTTCTGAGCTGCATCACAGGGTACTGCAGAGAGGACTCAGGCCATGGTCCAGGTAATGCAGCAGGAACAGGTATTCTTGCAGCCATTAATTATATCAGCTATTCAAACAGTTCTTTCTACTGAGCTCTGTCCTTCCCCGCTTCGCTGCCATTCCTGTCCCCGCAGTGGAACCTTGTCCTCAAGCAGTGCTCCTTTTGTGCTCTTCAGCTGGAACAAATAGGACCAGCCTGATGTGGAAGTCAGTGTGACTCACAAAGCAGTTCTAAATCTCAAAGCAAGGTTCTAGTCCTTTACACCAGAAATACTCTTTCTTTCTATGCAACATCCTAGCATCTAACTCCAAGTTACAGTGCTGTCTTTCAGACGAGAAGTAAAACGAAAATCTTGATCACTTGAAGTCACTAAAGATCTCAGAGCATGTTTGTAAAACTCTGGTTCTAATCCCAGTGCTGTGCCCAAATTTTAAATTTCAATTACACTATGCCCATGTAAATTCCCCTTTAAGCTTGAACTGGTTGTTGTCTTTCAGCTACTGTCCTAAACTTTTGTGTAGTGTTGCTGTGTGCTAGTAAACTGCTGCCATGTTTTACTCTTAATTGGCTGTGTTTCAGTGGTGAATGAATTGATCCTTGGTGTAGTTTGTATAGCAGACTAAGTTTATAAAATACATTATTGCTGAGGAATCTTTTAAGATGAAAAGTGTCATGCAAAGGTATGATACTGCTAATCTTTATGTATTTATGCTTATGTATTTAAGTCCTGATCCATTGACTTCAACAGGAGTTGGATCAGGCCCTAAATTTGCATTTTGCATACTGGCTCTTATTTAAAAAAAAATTAATTAAAAAAAGAAAGAAAAAAATGATTATTCAAACTAGGTAGTACACTCAGTTTTCCATTCATAGATGATCAACTTATTGACTATAGTTTACACTAACCTAGCTATTAAGTCATCAGTAATGTGTGAGGTCTGACAGATGCGAAGTTTAAGTAACTATTAACATTTTCCTACATACTAAATCTAAAAGTGCTTTCATTATGCTAAAATAGTCATTCCCTCAGTTGGATTCTAACCTGAGTATATTTTACGTACACTTGTTTTTTGTATTCAACATCATTTTCACTTCTGCATTTCATTGCTGAAAGGATTTCTCAGCAGTTGGGCTGAGTGTTTCCCTCTCTGTGTCATTTTTCTGAATAACCTCTCTCATGATATGATTTGTACTATTTATTTTTTCCATTTATATTGTGTTACTCTGCTTAAACATACACCATAGATGATGCTAATGAAAGACTATTGCAAGGATTTTTAAGTGGATTGTCAAACCTTCTAAAGGAACTTAATGCTGGTTTCTAACATACAATAGCTTGAGACAATGTGGCATACCTTCTAGTTTAATTCAGACATCAGAATTAGTGGAATTTCTACACAAACTCACATAATATTTTAGATTGTATTGCACTGAAGTAACATGTATATTATAAATAGGACCCTACCAAATTCACGGCCATGAAAAATGCATCATGGACCATGAAATCCAGTCTTTAATGTGCTTTTACCTTATAGTATACAGATTTCATAGAGGAGACCAGCATCTCTCAAACTGGGAGTCCCAACCCAAAATGGTGTTGCAGGGAGGGTCACAGTATTGCCACCCTTACTTCTGAGCTGCTTTCAGCTCTGAGTGGCTGGAGAACATCAACTGTTAGCCAGGCACCCAGCTCTGAAGGCAGTGCCGCTGCCAGCAGCAGCGCAGAAGTAAGGGTGGCAATACCATACCCTGCATTCCTTACTTCTGCACTGCTGCTGGTGGCGGCACTACCTTCAGAGCTGGGCTCCCAGCCCGCAGCTACCGTTCTCCAGCTACCCAGCTCTGAAGTCAGCACTGCTGCCAGCAGCAGTGCAGAAGTAAGGATAGCAGTACCGCAACCTCCCCTACAATAACCTTGCAATCACCCCACAGCTCCTTTATGGGTCAGATCCCCTAAAATTACAGCTCCATGAAATTTCAGATTTAAATAGTTGAAATCATGAAAGTTACCATTTTAAAAATTCTATGACAGTGAAATTGATCAGAATGGACCATGAATTTGATTGGGCCCTAATTGCCCTCTAGTCAGCCAAGGTTCAGGGGTCCCCAAAGTTCTGAATGCCTCTTATTTTGCTAAGGATCCATAGTACATAAGAACGGCTGTACTGGGTCAGACCAAAGGTCCATCTAGCCCAGTATCTGTCTACCGACAGTGGTCAATGCCAGGTGCCTCAGAGGGAGTGAACCTAACAAGCAATGATCAAGTGATCACTCTCCTGCCATCCATCTCCATAACCTCTCATGAACAGAGGGTAGGGACACCATTCCTTACCCATCCTGGCTAATAGCCATTTATGGACTTAACTACCATGAATTTATCGTCTCCTTTTAACACTGTTAGTCCAGCCTTCACCACCCTCCTAGGTAAGGAGTTCCACAAGTTACTGTGTGTGCGTGAAGAAAAGAACTTCTTTTATTTGTTTATACACCTGCTGCCTAATAATTCATTTGGTGACCAGTTCTGGTAGTATTGGATATAGTAAATTACTTTTCTTATCACTTTCTCTACGTCATCAGATTTTTATATACTTCCCTCATATCCCCCCTTAGTCCTCCTTTTTCCAGCTGAAGATGCCTGCCTCTTATCTCTTCTAATATTGAACCCTCTCCAAACCCTACTGCATTTTAATTGCCGCTTTCCTGAACCGTTTTCTGTGGCTAGATATCTTTTTTGAGGTGAAGGAGACCACATCTTACACAGTAAGTTCAAGATTGGGCGTACCATGGATTCTATAAGGGCATAATAATTCTCAGTCACTTCTCTATCCCTTTTTAATGATTCCTAACATCTCTTATATATGGTTCTGAAGGTAATCTTGACTGAAAGGAAGATTAACTCCTGTGGAGCACTCCATGGTATTACTAACCTGATGCTTCCTGCTTTAACCCCTCTTCCAGTCTTCAGGCCCAAATCAGAAATATGCAGAGAATATAAGCTGTGACAAAACTGAATTATTTAGAATAATTTTCATCTAGGCTATTGAAAACAATTATTAAAGTTCCTAAATATGTATTTAAGTGCCTATCTTTAGACTCTCAGGTTTGAAAATTTGGCCAACAAATATTAATTTCAGATAGTGTTTGGTAACATTTGAAGTATCACATCACTGAAGTGTTCATTTGGTGCTTTAGAGATATAAAAACATAGCTGTATTTACATATGTTTATGCTTGATCATATAGTATAGGGCCAAATTCAAAGTCCACTGAAGTCAATGGGACTAAAAGGAGTGGACTAAACTCTATATTTAAACCTAAAATACAATTTCCATTATAAACTCTTTTTATGTGGCTAATCATTTTGACACACACATTTTTTTGGGAGGATACTTTCTCCTCTTAGCTTTAGCTTAGAAACATTTTTTTAACTTAGGATCTTGTGCCCCCTTTAAAAAAAAAAGTTCTTATTTTCTGCTTGTTTACATTACAAATTCAGGTCTTGTCTAGTTTAAAATATTCCCAGATGATAAAGAACTAGTGAATCAACAATATTGCAACAGTCCAGAGAGTGAAAGCTGAACAAAGGAGAGGAGAAGAGATTTTAAGTCAGACTATAAAATTTTTTTTTTTTTTTTTTTGTCTTTTTGTTTGCTTTTTGTTGACACCTTAATGTAATGTCTAATGAATGTCTTGGACAAAAAGGTTTTTTTAATGCTTAAAGACCATCCCCATTCAATCAATTATTATTTGTTGTATTATCACAGCGCCCAAGGAGCCCTAGTTAAGGACCAATATGCCATATACTAGGCACCATACAGACAGCACAAAAAGAGTTTGCAATCTAATTAGCAGATGAGAGAGAACAAATTGACACAGACAGATGGGGAAGTACAGGGAAATAATGAGACAATACTGGTCAGCATGATAGACAGTGGACTCTGCATACCAGTAACCTAACTGTTGTCAAGTTCTTGTAGGCATCCCTGCAAATAAGAGTTTTGAGGAAGAATTTGAAGGTGGATCATGAGATATTTACAAGATTATCTCCCAGGCCGCTGGGGCATCATGGGAGAAAGCACGAAGGTGCTTGCTTGAAAATTTAATGAATGGGCATGCTGGCGGGCATCATGGTCGGTTGGAGATGAGCACCAACAGCTTGGTGGTGAATGAAAGATAGGAGGAATGGGGAGTGTCTGTGAAGGGCCTAGAAAGTGTGCTGAAAATACACTTGCTATGAAATACACCAGTACTCCTCCAGGAAAACCACGACTTGCCACTCCTGATACTTCTATTTAATAAAACAAACAAACAAACAAAAAAAGGCCCCTTTAAAAAAAATCATTTTCATGCCACCTTTCAGCAAAATCTGATTAGTTGTTTGATTATTACATCTGTAAAATCCCCTATTTTTTCATACTTGGCTTAAACAGTGGGATTTTTCAAAGGGGCCTACATGCAAGACATAATTTTGACTTTAAATGAGACTTGTGCTCTTTGTTGACACATTTCCTTTAGAAAATCCCACTCTCACTCTTCCTTAGTCTACTGGCCCTGCAGGATGCAGATTTAGCTGTACAGACAGCCAGTGCAGGATGGTGAAAGGACTGTGATTTCTGAACACTGAAAGCATGCATCCAACAAAGTGAGTATTCGCCTACGAAAGCTCATGCTCCAGTACGTCTGTTAGTCTATAAGGTGCCACAAGACTCTTTGCTGCTGAAAGCAAAATAAAGACATCTGTTTACCCACAATAACTTTCATCACTAATGTGATCATTATATTTCCCGGTTGTATTTTGTGGACAATGCTTGAAAACAAAGGAGACATTTTTGATTAAGAGTATGGCTACACATGCAGCCATACAGCGCTGCTGCGGGAGCGCTCTCGTGGCAGCGCTTTGAAGTGTGAGTGTGGTTGCGGCGCCAGCGCTGGGAGAGAGCTTTTCCAGCGCTGCAGGTACTCTACCTCCTCATGGGGATTAGCTTGCAGCGCTGGGAGCCACGCTCCCAGCGCTGGGGCAGTGTTTAGACTGGTGCTTTGCAGCGCTGTAACTTGCTGCACTCGTGGGTGTGTTTTTTTCACACCCCTGAGCGAGAAAGCTGCAGCGCTGTAAAGTGCCAGTGTAGCCAAGGCCTAAGAGTGGAATGTTGAAGGAACTGGGCTAACATCAACCTATGCATAGCTGGACAAACAAGCAGCTGCGCCTGAGGCTGTTAGCACTGTCAGCAAGGGGGCAGGCTTAACAATTCAGAACTGCTCTGTGCACATGCTTTCAAACTCTCACTTTCAAATGGAGGTGGGAACCAGGTGTGGAGCAGTAGAGTAGATAATGTGTTTGTAGCAGAAGTCAATTTTTTTAAATGCTCTTGGGGGTGGGGAGGAAGGGTGTCATGAAAAACAACCTTCATTAATTATTCAATTATCTTTTGTATAGTGAGAAAGTTTACAAAGAGTGAATTATTCTGCGTTTTAGTCTGGATGGTTTTATGTTCATATGGGCGAGTGAAGAATGAACTGATATGATAGAACAGCATGGTTGATGTGCAAAATATCAGAGCCTTTGTTTACAAGAATTAAACTTCATTGCACACAAACAAGCTTGCAGGTCAGCTTTGAATAATAAAAATATGTAGCATATATACAAGATGAGGAACAACAGGGCCATCCTTAGGCATACGCAGCTGCGTAGGGTACCATGAAATTTTGGGCACCAAATTGCCCCAAATTTCATGGTGCCCTAGGCAGCTGCATGCTGCATACGCGGCAGCCTCAGCGACCAGCCCTATCCCTCGGTCACCCCACCCTGCAAGGGGCAGGGCCATCCCTAGGGGGGTGTGGAGCCCTGGGCAACTCCCTCAGCCCTGCCCCTTACCATTCCCCCCTCCTCCGTCCCCAACCTACCTCCATTCCACCTCTTCCTCCAGTAACCCCGCATGCGCTGGCAGGAAGCAGAGCAACCCGGCCCCAGCCTGCCCTATTCCATCAGCTCGCAGCTGTGGCACTCCATTTCCCGCCACCAGTGAGTGTGGGGAAAGGATCTCCCCCCGCACTCACCAGCAGCGGGAAGCGGAGAGACGGAGCCCCAGCCCGCTCCACTTCCCTTGCCCCGGCCCCAGCCATGTCACTCGGGTTGGGGAAAGGACCAGCCGCGGATCTTACCAGCAGGCTGGGGCCAGGCTGCTCTACTTCCTGCCGCTGCCAGTGAGTGGGGGATCCCTTCCCCCAACCCCCCTCCCCCGAGCGACACAGCTGGGGCCGGGGCGAGGGAAGCAAAGCGGGCTGTTCCCATCCCCCCGCTAATCCCCTGGGCCACTCTGGGCCTGTGGGGCCCCCAAAAGGGGACCCCACAGCTCCTGCATCCCAGGCCCTGGGGGGGAGGTCAGGGACCCCACACAGCCCCCCCACAAGGGGGCCGTGTACGGCACCCAAATGGCTAGGGACAGCCCTGAGGAACAATATAAATATTTTCTTTTAAAGTGAATCAAGTGTTTTTCAGTGAGATACAATGAACCTGCCTAGGAATGTTTTCCATGCTCTGACTAGAAAGGCAGCCTGAAATGTGACTTAAGGTAGATAAAAGCAGCTTGCTAATTAGCTGCTGTGGTCTGGTGTTGACAGGCTGATAGACACAATGTAATGGAAATGCTTTTTGACATAATTGTGTAATTTCTTGTAATAAAACTCTATGACTTTAGAAATTTTACATTTCATTTTCAGTGCAAAAACCAAAAACAAACAAAATCTCCACTTGTGCACCATTTGTGGTCTGAGCATCTATTCCTGCTGAACTGGCCACTTCCTCCCTAAACAGGAACAGCCGCCCATGTAGTCGAAGGGATGGAGGTGAGATTCCATGTTATGGGGATTACGTTGGAACGCAGATTCATGTCCCAGTCTAGTTCCCCATCCCCCTGTTCTCTTTGGTTCATCTAGTCATTGTTTTCCTGCTTCTTCCTCATGACTAGACTGCTAGGCACTTCCTGGCTACTAGTAGTTCAGCAGGCTGAGTGGAGAATGCTGAAATGGAGGTTCTGAGAATTCATTCCAACTCACAGTAAACTGGGCGAGTTGCCTTCCTAATCCAGACCAACTGTTGTCCCAGATCTTGTAGGGGGTGTTCTGTTGTGCTTATCTTCCCATAGTACTCCCACCCCTGGTGGTGCTCATCTCTGCCAGTCACTCTGATACCCATTCATACGTTAACATATTGAATATGACTAAATTCAAGATCTTACAATGATCTAAAAATCAAAAAAGAATCCTACAAAAAGTGGAAACTAGGTCAAATTACAAAAGATGAATATAAACAAATAACACAAGTATGTAGGGACAAAATTGGAAAGGCCAAGGCACAAAACAAGATCAAACTCGCTAGAGACATAGAAGGTAACAAGAAAACATTCTACAAATACATTAGAAGCAAGAGGAAGACCAAGGACAGGGTAGGCTGGTACTCAGTGAGGGGGGAAATATAACAACAGAAAATGTGGAAATGGCAGTGGTGCTTAATGACTTCTTTGTTTTGGTTTTCACCAAGAAGGTTGGTGGTGAGAGATAGCTCAGTGGTTTGAGCATTAGCCTGCTAAACCCAGGGTTGTGAATTCAATCCTTGAGGGGGCCACTTAGAGATCTGGGGCAAAAATCAGTACTTGGTCCTGCTAGTGAAGGCAGGGGGCTGGACTCAATGACCTTTCAAGGTCCCTTCCAGTTCTAGGAGATAGGTATATCTCCAATTATCATCATTATTATTATTATTATTATTATTAAAAGAGAACTGGATAAATTCATGGTGGTTAAGTCCATAAATGGCTATTAGCCAGGATGGGTAAGGAATGGTGTCCCTACCCTCTGTCTGTCAGAGGATGGAGATGGATGGCAGGAGAGTGATTGATCATTGCCTGTTAGTTTTCCTCCCTCTGGGACACCTGGCATTGGCCACTGTCGGTAGACAGATACTGGGCTAGATGGACCTTTGGTCTGACCCGGTACGGCCATTCTTATATTCTTATGTGATTGGATGTCTAACCAGGGCCGGCTTTAGGCCTATTCCACCAATTCCCCCTAATCGGGCCCAGTGAGAATCCCTTCCCTGGCTAGAGGCGCCTTTTTCATTTTTACTCACCTGGCAGCGCTCTGGGACTTCGGCGGCGGGTCCTTCGCTCGCTCTGGGACTTCGACGGCACTGAAGGACGCGCCGCCGAAGTGCTGCTGAAGACTCAGAGCACCGCCCAGTGAGTAGAAGCCCCACATGTTTTTTTACGTATGTGTGTGTGTGTGTTTTTTTTTTAGTCATCCCTGCCAGGGCCCCTCAAAACTTTTAGAATTGGGCCCCGCATTTCCTAAAACCGGCCCTGTGTCTAACATAGTGAGTGTCAGTGAAAATGAGGTAGGATCAGAGGCTAAAATAGGAAAAGAACAAGTTAAAAATTACTTAGACAAGTTAGATGTCTTCAAGTCACCAGGGCCTGATGAAATGCATCCTAGAATACTCAAGGAGCTACTAAGGCAATATCTGAAACAATAGCGATTATCTTTGAAAAGTCATGGAAGATGGGAGAGATTCCAGATTACTGGAAAGGGGCAAATATAGTGCCAATATATAAAAAAGGGAAATAAGGACAACTGGGGTATTATAGACCAGTCAGCTTAACTTCTGTACCTGGAAAGATAATGGAGCAAATAATTAAGCAATCAATTTGCAAACATCTAGAAGATAATAAGGTGATAAGTAACAGCATGGATTTGTCAAAAACAAATCGTGTCAAACCAATCTCATAGCTTTCTTTGACAAGGTAACAAGCCTTGTGGATAGGGGGAAGTGGTAGATGTGATATATCTTGACTTTAGTAAAGCTTTTGATACTGTCTCACATGACTTTCTCATAAACAAACTAGGGAAATGCAACCTAGATGGAACTACTATAAGGTGGGTGCATAACTGGTGGAAAACCATTCTCAGAGAGTAGTTATAAGTGGTTCACAGTCATGCTAGAAGGGCATAACGAGTGGGGTCCTGCAGGGATCAGTTCTGGGTCTGGTTCTGTTCAATATCTTCATCAATGATCTAGATAATGGCATAGAGAGTACACTTATAAAATTTGTGGATGACATCAAGCTGGGAGGGGTTGCAAGTGCTTTCAAGGATATGATTAAAATTTAAAATGATTTGGATAAACTGGAGAAATGGTATGAAGTAAATAGGATGAAATTCAATAAGGGCAAATGCAAAATACTCCACTTAGGAAGGAACAATCAGTTGCACACATACAAAATGGGAAATGACTGCCTAGGAAGGAGTACTGCGGAAAGGGATCTGGGGTTCATAGTGGACCACAAGCTAAATGAGAGTCAACATCAGTGTGACACTTTTGCAAAAAAAGCAAACATCATTCTGGGATGTATTAGCAGGAGTGTTGTAAGTAAAACATAGTGCTGTCCACACCAGTGCTTATGTTGTGAAACTTTTATGTCACTCGTGGGGGATGGTTTTTTCACACTCTTGAGTGACATAAGTTACACTGACCTAAGCTATAGTGTGTACATAGCCTAAGTATGCTAACAGGAGGCATTCTCCCCAGGGTGTAGGTAATTCACCTACCTGTGTGGCAGTAGCTAGCTTCATGAAATTTTCTAGTGTAGATCAGCCCACAGAAACTGCCTTATTAACTGCTTTGTTGCAGATCATTGAGCTGACGCTCCCACAGGTCTCTTGTTAAGCACTCCTATTAGTTCTGAAGAGCAGATATTTAGCAGCCAGTTAAAGAAGAGTCAAAAGAGATTGCCACTTTGGCATCAGTTCTTCTTTTGCATTTTTCTGATCACCACTTGGTTTATGAATATGAATGGCTACATCCTTCTTCACTCCTAGCCAGTCTCTTTCAGCCCATATCTTTGCATTGCTTGCGTGAGCAATGCCTTCTGGCTTTCCACATGACCCATTCTGAGTAGGATAGTTCTTTACCGTGCAAAGTAATTCTTACCTTCATACCTTTTGCAAGTTTTATCTTTTGCATTTGTAATTATCAAGCACATATGCCCTCTGAAAAAAAACACATTGCACACGATCAGAGGTGACGCATAACTGATAGTTGGGGGCATGTATTTTGATCCCTCTTCCTGCAAAAAAAAACAAAAAACCTGGCAGAAATCTGACAGGACATGTGACCCCCAATGCCCTCCTGTGTACCAGGTTTGAGTTCAAGTTCTGATTAACTCTTACTTTCCTTGAAAAAGAGATTATTAGTTTGTCTCAGCACTTCATAATAGTTTTCATTTGAATAGGTCCTTTGTGACAAGGTTTATGAGATTGGAAGGCAATGGTAGTGCAGATGCCGAACCTGATTACTAACCTTTCTGTGAAGGATTAAGTGGAACTTGGTGCTCGTAGTATTGCAATTTCAAGCTGTAGTCCCTGATTGAATTGAGAAATGTTTTCCTCAGAATGATATGTTTAAAATAAGCTATGTCTTAACCAGATATGCATTTAACATGGCTTTTCCTTTTGGAATGGGTAAGAGATTTGTGGTGTTGCATAAGATAGAAAGTCATTCACAATTGTTATTAAATACCTTCTAATGGAAGGGGTATTAGGAATTGTATCACTTGCTTTGAAAATACAACTATTTAAAAACACCTCTAGAAAATATTATCATTTCATAGTGTATTTGCATTAACACACAGGATGAAATTGCAAAACTAACCTTTATTGCAAAGAGTCCTGTGGCACCTTATAGACTAACAGACGTATTGGAGCACGAGCTTTTGTGGGTGAATACCCACTTCATCGGATGCATGTCGTAGTATTCACCCATGAAAGCTCATGCTCCAGTACATCTGTTGGTCTATAAGGTGCCACAGGACTCTTTGCTGCTTTTACAGATCCAGACTAACATGGCTACCCCTCTGATACTTAACCTCTGTTATTTGTCTTAGCATTTTCATTACACAGTTGATGTATGGACAGCAGTAGCAAAAAAGGCATAAAGCCAAAGTATCTAGAAGAGCAAATACACCTCTGCCCCGAGATAACGTGACCCAATATAACACAAATTCAGATATACAGGTCTCTCGCAACTTACGCGCATTTAACATGCTAGATTTCAGCTTTACGCTGAAAGGCCTGGAGTCCGGGAGGGGGCATGGCCTCAAGCAGAAGAGGCGTGGCCTCAAGATTTAAAGGTCCTGGGGCACCAGCTGGGGCTGGGAGTCCCAGGGCCTTTAAATCACCCAGGAGGATCTCAGCTGCAGAGGTGGCTGGTAGTTCCCAGGGCAAACTAAAGGGCCCGAGGCTTCAGCCACCATGGAGCTTCGGGCCCTTTAAATCCTGCCTGCAGCTCCAGCGGCGGGACCGGGGGAGGGGGCATTTAAAGGGCTCCACCGGGCTCCCTGCTGCAGCGGGAAGCCAAGCGGAGCCCTTTAAATGCTCCCTTCCGTCTAAAGGGCTTGGGATTTTGACTATACACGGTTTTCGCTTTACGCGATAACTGCGGAATGGAACCCCCGTCTAAGATGCGACAGACCTGTAATGCAGTAACGCAGCACTCTGGGGGTGCGGGGCTGTGCATTCCGGTGGATCAAAGCAAGTTTGCTATAACACGGTTTCACCTATAACGCGGTAAGATTTTTTGGCTCCTGAGGACAGCGTTTTATCGGGGTAGAGGTGTAGCTGCCAGTCTGAGATTTTTCATAAAATACATAATATTAAGAACAACTCCTCCTGTTAATTTCCTTACAATTATCCAGGGGGCTTTAGTACAGGATTCTGTCTTTTCATTTGGATGCTTCTAAACTTTCTCTGACTTTGTGACCTTATGTCTTTGAAGGGAGAGTGCTATTTTTTAAATGTTATTTTATCAGTCCCATCAAAACAGTTTTCCAAACATTTTCTTGCCTCTTCAAATGTTTGTTTCCCTGAGCTGTCATCTTTCACACATAGACTATCTTTCACAAGATAGTCCCTTGAAATAAATATTTGCAAAACTGATCATTGCAGCTGCCTATAGTTAAGATCATGTCAGAAATAGAAGAGATTCAGAGACAGGTGACAAAAATGATTAGACAGGAAAATTTCTATAAGAAAAAACATTGAAAAGACCATGACTGTTAGTTTACAGATAAGACAAATAAGAGGAGACACGATAGTGGCATACAAATAATGAATGGTCTGAAGAAGGTAGATCAGGCACTTTTGTTTGTCTTCTCTTATAATACAAGTGCAAGGGAACATTCAATCAAAGGCAGCAAATTTAAAACTGATAAAAGGAAATACTTTTTACACTATGCACGATGAAATTGTGGCAGTGAGTTCCACAGTCTACGAATGAGGACTAGAGATTAATAGGATTCAAAAAAGGATCAGTCATTTATATGGATAATGAGAACATCCAGTTACAATAACTGAAAAGCTTTTAAGGAATAAAAATCTTCCTGCTTTGGAGCATAAGCTATCCTCTACCTGACAGGACTAGGAAGGAATTTCTCCTATAGAAAGTTTATTCCATGGATGTTCACTTTAGGATTTCTTGGATCTTCCTCTAAAGCAGTTGATTCTGGGCACTGAACTAGGTGGATCTGATGTGTGGCAGTTCCTGTCCGGAGTTGCATTGTTACTTTCTGTTCCCAATTAATCAGAACACATTATTCAAAACTTTCTTAAAATTTCACCATTTTTAGTGACAATTTCAACTCTTGGAGTCTCATTCTGATCTCATTCACACTGGTCTTACATCTGTGTTATTTCATTTACTTGATCAGAATTACTCCTGATGAACAGTGTGAACAAGATCAGATTTGTCCCTTGGTCTCAGACTGGAAGAGAATTTTTTTTCTGAAAATTAGAGCAAAATCATGGCATGGTAGATTTATGTAAATAATCAAGAATAACAAACTGCCACAAAACAAACAAAGAGGTCTTTTCCATATCTTAAGATCTGAGGCAAGTATAACACTCTTGGTCACAGTGACCTAGTACAAAGAAGAGTCTGAAAATTCAGAATTAATATAGGGATACAGGGAGTATCTAGTTGGCCTATAAAAATGCATAGGGCCTGATCAAAGTTTCATTAAAATCACTGGAAGTTTTTTCTTTGATTTAAATGAGAACTGGATACAATTATTAATCAAGAACACATTAGTTTAAACCTGTGGTGGTATAAGGATTTCTTGGGCCAGATCGTCAGCTGATGTAAATTGGTGTTGCTCTATTAACGTCCATGGAGCTATGTTGATCTACGCGAGCTGAAAACCTGGCCCCTTAAGCAACTCTAAAACCATTGTGTTTTGCTTTGAGTTTAAAACAACAACAACAACATATTTTTGTAGTTACAAAGGTTCTTTGACATCCCGTTAAAAGGTTGTATTTCAGCTACAGCATAAATTAAATCCATAGTAGCTACAATACTAAGGATGTATTGACTTCTCAAACCCCATTAGGCAGGCTGAGAAGGATATGACCCTTGGAGCTAAATTGCTAGCAGAAAACTATGAGGACAAAAATGGAAAAGGAACAGATCTCACTGTGCTGATCTCATTATACCTAATTCATAATGAAAATGCTATTCAGCCTACACTTGGAGTTCTCTTCCTCATCCTTTCAGGCAACTGTACAATCTTACCAGACAGAGACCTCAAACATAAGTGATCTCATTATGAAAAATAACCTAAAGATCATCAGAATGATCAGGGCTTCAATAATAAAAATGTTCAGCTGTTCTACAAGCTGTCGACTGCTAATATACTGAAAGTCTGCAAAGCTTACTTTCCCTGCTCCACCTTGTGATGTTTCATCAGCATGAGATGATACTTTTTCACAATGATGCAACATTGTATAAATATGAGCGTGCTACACCCTACACTCTACTACCTCTGCCACTATCATAACTGCAAAAACACATATTGAAGCATGTGAAAAATCCAATGACAGCTGTGAAAAACACAGAAAAGAGGATCCAAACTAGGGTGGTCAGATGTCCCGATTTTATAGGGACAGTCTTGATATTCAGGGCTTTGTCTTATGTAGGGCACCTATCACCCCTCACCCCCATCCCAATTTTTCACACTTGCTAGCTGGTCACCCTAAGAAACAAGTAAGGAACAATCAGAGAGGGAAGAGAACCAGGAGAGGACTGAGTCACAGAAACCAAGGAAGGACAAGACATCAACAAGAACAAGAAAAACTTGGTTGGCTGTGTCAGGGGTAGTTGACAGGTCAATGAGGATGGAGTACTGGTTCTGAGCTGTGGCTAGAAGAGGTCATTTTGATGAGAACCCTTTCATGGAACACAAGAGGCAGAAACTGGATTGGAGAAGGCCTTGAATGAAACTGTAGGAGAGGACCAGCAGACAATGCAGTCAGTGAACTTAGAGATGAAAGGGAAAAGGAGAGAAAGTGAAGAGGCACATGCAGGTCAAGGGTTAGATTTGGCAGACTAAGGGCTTGTCTACATGAGCATTTAGTTTGTAACAAGCTGGGGTGTGAACTTACCCCACAGTAGCTGCCTGTTTGGACTGACTGTCTGTGGGGACCCTGCTGACCTGCACTAACATTTCATTAATGCTCTTTGATCTAGTCTTAATTAAAAAAGTCTCACACATCACTAGATCCAATCCAACCATCTTTGAACTCATAATTCAGTACAATTTGTAATTTACTTCACTAAGACACAGTTTAGTGTCTGGAGTATGAGACTCTGGGGCTACTTATTGATCTATTATATAGTGGACATGAGAAACCTTATGGTTAATTAAAAGAGAATCATCAGAGAATGGGCATCTGTGATAGCTGCCAAAAGAATTAAATTTTTATTTGATATAAGATCATGACAGCAGATACTATAGATGGTAACAGAGCTTGAAAATCCAGTGACATATTAGGGTTGAAATAAGCTTGTACTTAAAACCTATAATCTGCACACAGATGTGGCCCCTTGGGGCAAGAGGTGATACTGACAGGATTAGTGAAAACAAATTTATTGTCATTTGTTAGCTTTACTGTTTGTTCTTTCTCTGTCTTCGGCAGTTAATTTTAGCTTTCTCTTTTGCTTAATATTTTTTCTTCATAAAATTGACATACAAATAAAATAAGTTAGATCTGTTTAAAAAATAAAAGAATTTGGATAGTTAAGGGCATGTTGAGATTAGCTGTTCACTGAGAGTAAGAGGTTCAGTAAGAGGCCCTCAGTTAAGTAATATATATTGTGTGGTATTAACAACAAAGAGTAGGAAGTATTCTTACTCAAAGTTTAAAAAAACAAAGCATTATTTTTTTAAATCAAAGCATTACTTAAAGCACGGTTAGCCTTGTTTAATTTCTTTAACATATCTGAGTGATGTCCTTGTTCATTGTTGTCTTTGTGTTTCAAAGCCAAATGAGGATCCTGTTAGAAATATCTATTTGTAAATGGAAATATCTGTGCTTCTGTGGTTAAAATGTGGCTAGCATCACTCATCAAAACTGTGTAATAAAGCGAGAAACAGATGTATTGATTTAGACCCAGCCTAGGCTATTTTTCCCCATTTACATATAAGCTCTTTGGGGCAAGGACCTTTGGTGAATATTTTCAAAGATGCAAATTGCAATCAGTTACCTAACTCCCACCAAAACTTAACGACATTACGTACCCTTTTTAAATCTCTCTCTTTGACATTTTACTTGCTTGGAAAGCACTATACAATCTGGTTATGATAAATGAATAGTCACCTTTAATTTGAGATTTTACGTATAGTACAGAAAGGGTGCTGTCCCCCACTATGGGTAGTCTACACTGCAATTAAAAACCTGCAGCTGACCCATGCCAGCTACTCAGGCTCATGAGAGTCAGGCTAAGGGGCTGTTTAACTTCAGTGTAGTCATCCAGGCTCGGGATGGAGCCTGTGCTCGAGGACCCTGCAAGGTGATAGGGTCCCAGAGCTCAAGCCCAAATGTCTACACAGCACGTCCCTGGACCTGAGCCCCACGAGCCCAAGTCAGCTGGCCTGGGACAGATGGATGGCTAATCACAATGTAGACATATCCTAAGTTACCTAGATGTGCTCTCTCTTGTGTTTTGGTTCTGCAGATGTATAATAAAAATATTATTTTAAGCACTAACATAAGTCTATATAACTGTATACACACAGGAAGCAGATCTGTTGTTAATTTTTATATAGTCACTTTTCAGAGTAGAATGTTTCTTTTAAACAGAAGGACAGTATTGTACTTAAGACTCTGGACTTGGCCTGAGAGATCTTGGTCCAACTCCCAGGTCTGTCACAGACTTCCTGTGTAACCATGGGCAACTGTCTTAATCTCTCTGGACCTCAGTTCCCAATCTGTAAAATGGGGATAATACTTCATCTTTGCTACCCTTTGTTTGCCTTGTCTATTTAGATTGTAAATTGCTCAGGGCAGAGACTGTGTGTTTCTCTCTCTCTCTCTCATATATATATATATATATAATGTATGCACAGTGCATAGCACAGTGACGCCCTGATCTCACTTGGGATCTCTAGGCCCTACTGCAATACAAATTATTAGTAATATTTCTGTTTCCCCACATATATATATAAGGGGTACAATACTCCTCTACTTCACACGCTATGAATTTGTGTTTGTACAATTACTTGAAGATCTCAAGTGCTCCATATGTGCTAAATGTTATAACAGGAGGATGTAAAGGTGGTGATTTTAAGAGTGCCACTTTCAAAAGGTTGTATTAATGGATATATCACCTATAGCAAGCCAAAGAGTATTAGTTGTGGTTTATTACTACAGATATGAACACAGTGTAAAGTCCTGGCCCCATTGACTACAATGGCAAAACTCCCACTGACTTCAAAAGAGCCAGGATTTCACCTTCCATCTTTATTTTTTGTCATCTAAAGTGATAATCAAAACACAGAATTTAAGCTCCTTTATAAAATATATGGAAATTGGTGCACTTCTCCATGGAGAGGAAACTTCTATAGCATAAACCAATGGAGCTGAATAAAATACATGGTTGGGTCATGTTTATCTTATGCATGACTCATAGTGCATTTTTCTTCTGCAAGCCATAAGGTGCTTACAGTCAGTGCATACTAATGTGAGTTCAGTTTAGGAGAATATCAGTTTATAACTAGAAACAAAATATTGGCTTGGAGAAAAGCACACCAGTGTTTTTAGAAATAATATTTTCTTTCCCAGCATGAAACACTATTGTCAGTTCAAGGGCGCTCACACTCCTAGATTTGCAACTCATCAGTCAGTTGTTTTCTGGTCATAACTTTGCATTTTAGGATGGATTATGGTTCTTGTTTACTTTCTACCATACGTAACACAGGGCTTGTTAAAAGAAGCAACTCTATAAATGACTTCATTGAAAGGCTCAGGAACAAAGCCTAAGGCCTGTGATGGTATCAGCAGCATACCTTTGTTTTACATAGTCCTTTATTTCCTAAAACACAGACCTATAGAGTGGAGCTAAGCTGCTCTCCCTCCCTTATGTCCTGTTGTTCTGCATCCTCCACACCTGCTGTTCTCTGACTCCTCTAACTCCTCACCTTGCTCCCTCCCTCCCCCTGAGATTTTCAACTCGAGACTGGTGGACAAAGTTTTCAGTAGCACTTCCCTCGGCCATGCAGAGTTGTAACTCTTAATTTTTAATGAGCTGATGTTGAGAGAGTTCACTCTGCTCCAAATTTAGCTTTTCAATTTAAAAACCTATAAGCTGGTGTGGCTGCAGGGAAGCAGACTCTAGGACTCCAGCTGGTCATGTTCTTAAAATAAGCTTTTTATATTCTTTACGAATATTGCAGCTGCTTAGCCAGTCAAAAGCCAGGTTACCTTCTTTAGAGATCTGACATATTGATCAATAACGGGGGCTAGCACAAAAGGGGGGTCTGAGAGGAAATGTAGCTTCCCCACTTCTGCTATATGCTGAGGGAATCTGCCTTTCCTGTCCCTGGCATGAGCTTGCAGTGCTCCCTCACAGCTCCCCTTCCTGTGGCAGTCTACTATAACAGTTGTCTCTAGCCATTATTATTGACAACAACTTGTAACTTATTGATGTGACTGTGACGTTCCCAATGGTGGCACAAGAGCGCAAGTACCAACCTCAGGGCAGATTGTTAAAAAAACAGGGCACAAACCCCAAATTGGTCATGCATTCTAAATGCAGATTTCACCAACCAACTGCACCAAGTACAAACTCCTAAGGCACTTCAACACCTTAAATGGAATCCCAGCCAGTCCCTTTGGAACTCCAGGTTGTCTTGCCGCCCAGATGAGCGTATCTCTGTGACTGATGGTCCTTTGACCAAGAATCATAGCAATATTCAGGTTACTCCTAGTCCCAAAGGACCTGTCACTCACTCCAGGTCAATTACACCTTATATCACACACCAAGGACAATGTTGTAGCAGATCCTATAATAAACTATATGAAGATTTATTAAATAGTAAAAGGAAACAAGAGAGTTATTTATAAGATTAAGGCCATGTCTGCACGACAAATATTGGTCAATGCAAGTTATGTTAGTATTAAGCCACCAGAGTTAGTATATCACTAGTATTACCAGCAGACCTGTGTCAGTTAGAGGTGTGGGGTATTTTTTACTGGCACCACTTATGCTTGTAAAAGCCCTACTGTAGGTGCAGCTATACTTACAGTGGTCAGGAGAACCAGCATAAGCTATGCAAATCTAAGCACTTTTATATCAATTATAACACTAGAGGATCTCTCTGCAAATAAGGCCTAAAACTAATCTCTTTGGAGCAGGGACTATCTTTATTATTATTGTTGTTGTTGTTATTTATTATATTTTATTTTATTTATTATTACTCCGACTCCCACTACCACATGAGCAGACCAGGCACAATAAGACTCTCGTCCCTAATAGGGCCACTGGATGTAACAGTACAAATAATAGCCAACAATAAAGTGCAAATCAGTGTTAAGGTGCTATCCACACACTATCATATAATATACTTTTAAGACGAATAAAATATCCAGCTGTGGCGGTGACCTGAGCTTGTTTGACACTGTTATATTTTGTAAATTCTTCAACCCGATCGTCAGGTTTGTCTTGCTCTTAGGTTTTTGGTTGTTTTTTTTTTAAGTGCAAAATATAATTATAACTTACATTTACCTAACTATGTTTAAAGATGCAGTATCTTTCCTTCCTGTACTCTGAGATGCTTATGTGTTTTTACATCACGACTGCTTGTCACATGAAGCAGTTCTTTTTTCTGGTGAACTCTTTCTTTCCAATGACTCACAATGAGAGATTCCTAGATAAGCAGGCAGACAGGGTGCATAGGCAACCAAAGTTGTGTACATAATAGCATAGTGAGAGCCAAAATGCACCAACTCATTTGACTAAAGCCTGCTACCATATTCCATCAATTAAACAATAAAATACTGAACAGTGATCTGACAATATCAAACACTATGGCATCCAGGGTCCAGAGAGGCTACAGGCCAGTGAGTTCAGGTTACAGTGCAACCAGAGCTCTCAGCCAGTGAAAATGAAAAGCTGTCTTCCCGTTATTTCTCACTTATATAGCTGCTCTGCTCGTTAGCAACATCATCACAGGACCCTCCTCTGGGATTCTCTTTTTCTCCCCCAATCTCTCTGGGTCGCATTTTCACTAATGAAAATAATATAATACTTTTTCATCAAAGGTTCTCAACCACTTTACAGAGATGAGCGAGTACCATTATTTCCATAACTGAACCACAGAGGGGAGAAACATCTTGCCCAAGACCACGCAGAAGGTCATTGATTGGCTGGGCTTGGAAAAGAATCCACAGTCTCTTGGCTCCCACCCAGTCCTGTGCCCCACCCACTGGACTTGCCACATGCTACTGACACTGATAAAACAATGCTTTCCTCATCCCTCCAAGCTTAATACTCTAAACTCATTTGAAATCCTCCTGTCTAGTCTGACTATTAATAATAAAAAATTCTCCAGCTACCGCCTTGCAAGTTATAACATTCCTATCTCCAACTTCACATCTGTGGTCAAAGCTTAGGAAACATTTCACCTCTTTGTGTTTCACTTATTCTACCTGCTGCTCTGTCCAAATAGCTCAGGGAGCATCCTGAGCTGCATAGAACTGAATCTGACTGTTTCACCCAGTACTAGAGAACAGCAGGCACAAAGGGAGAAGCAAGAAGAGGTCAGGAATGTTCCTTTTATTTTGCAATCAGAGGTTATATTATAGATGCAGTTCCCTATTTTTCTAGGCAAAAAAATCTGATTCCTTTCTATGCTTGGCCTTCGATGTATGTAGTACTAGTCTATACTACTAGCATCTGTTTATCTATCTTTGGCATTTTTCACACACCTATCACTGTGGCATCCAGACACCAATATCTAGTACTAATGCAGTACTGTCAGCCCCAAGTGCCCAAAAATCATGAATCAGGCTTAAAAATATCATGCTCTTGGCCTAAAAATTATGAAATTTTTGAAAAGTGATACATTTGGGTTTCTTTTTTACTTGTCTTCTGGTTTCTGATTTGAGGAGCACGGGCTTAAGGGAAAAATTAAGACTTATGATTGTGCTGGGGATCTCCAGGTACAACCTGAAACTGTGGGACCACTGTGCATCCTACCTCTCCTGCCTGGGTTGTCTCTCACAAAGCTATGCCAGTGAGAAGCAGCAACACCCCTCCAGGCACTGTGAACACTCAGCAATCAATGTGTGGAGCCCCACACCAGCTGTATTACATGACTGCTCCTTGAACCACTTATGAATCATAAGGAGACGCACCAATCCCCAGCCTTGGACACCGGAAATACACCATCTCATACTGCTCAAGGTTCCCTTAGACCGTGTAAGCGCATTAATAAGTTCACCATTCTGACAATAGGGTAGTAGATGTGCCCTTGTTAACCGGAGCAGAGATTTCCCCAAGCACTTCAACCAAAACCACACTGTTTTCGGTAAAATATAAAACAAATGTATTAACTTCAGAAAGATAGATTTTAAGTGATTATAGGTAGCAGAGATTAAAGTTGGTTACCTAAGAAACAAAAACAAATTTGCACTCTAAATTCTAACTTTAACAGACTAAGCAAGATTTGAATCAAATAGTCTCTGACTCCGCTGGATGTTACAGGCAGCTTACAGTTCTCAGTGCTCAGACTAAACACACTTCCAGCCTGGGACCAATCTCCCTCGTTCCAAGTTTTTGTAGTCCAGATGATCTTTCAGGTATTGAGATGGAGGGAGGGGGGCGCAAGATCAATTGATAATGAAACTCTCTCTCTTTTTATACTTTCTTCCAGCTGCTAGAAAGATCCCTGCTGTGACCTGGGGGCCAGGCAGTCTCCATTGCTCATGTGCACTCTCTGGGAGAGTGGATTCTTTTTGATAGGCCATCAACACCTATCTGGATCTCCTTTGTTGCAACTGAAAGGATCGCTGTGGGTGTTTCCCAAACTCACAACATATTTCAGTAACACACTGTAAGCGTGCGGACTCTCCCCTGCGACACCTCCTGCTGGTCTCTCAGGGAATTAGCTCGATTTCCAGCCCAGAGCACCCTCTGCAGGCCGGTGATCCACTACCAGTTTGCCCCCATGTCCCTCTCTGGACTCCGGTGCCCTGTTAGCTGAGGTGCTGCCCCCTGGCAGTAACCACTTTCTCTCAGGGTCTCCCCTCCCCGGGGAACCCCCACCCAATATCCCCACCTTGCCTCAGTGTATGGCTACTGCCAGTCATTGTCTAGCCCCCACGCCCTGGGGCAGTCTGCAGTATCAGCCTACTCATCACTGGCAAGGCTGGGTTTCCCAATCAGCCCAGCTTTTAGAGCTGCAGCCCTCTCCAGGGCTGCTTTTTAAACCCCGCAGGGCAGGAGCGGGTAACCACCCCGCTACACACATATAGCAGCACTTCATAACTTCACACATAATGATAGTACATACAGTCCAACAGGATATTAATGCTCAACTGACCAAGACTTTTAAAATGATACCTCACAAGGTATACTTTGTACAAACCATATCATAATTATATCACAGTGGTGAAAGTGGGGTTCCAGGGTGCTACTTTGAGGTATAGAGTGTCACAATGATACAATTGCAAGAGTTCGCAATATTGATTCATAGACTGATAGATTATAAATCCAGAAGAGACTACTGTAATCATCTTGTTTGGCTTGTATAACAAAGCCGAGAGGACTCCCCTGAATTGACTACTCTTTGAACTAGAGCATCTCTTTTAGGAAAAAACCATACAGTTTTGATTTAATAATTCTCAGTGATGGAGAATCCATCAAAACATTTGGTAAATTATTCCAGTGATTAATTACCCTCACTGTTAAAAATGTTTCTAGTCTGAATTGGTTTAATTTCAACTTCAAGCCACTGGGTCTTGTTCTACCTTTCTGGGCTAGTCTGAAAAGCTTTGTAGTCTCAAATTTCTGTTTCCTTGCAGCTACTTTGATCAAGGCACCCTTTAACCTTCTCTTTCCTAAGCTTTCTTAAGATAAGATGACTAATAATTGGGCCTATCAATTTACTTTAATTGTGAGCTTAGCTGTAAAAAGTATGTGAAAGTTCATAAAATGTCACAATAACTATAACAACACATGTTGATGGGAAAAGGCATAAAAAGGAGACAAAGACTGAATTAGTCTAAACACAAAGGCTACTGATATAACTCAAGGAATGTGTTAAGATCATGCTTGGTAAACACAAAATATGGGTCCGGAAATCAGTGAACCAAAATAGGTGTGTTGGTAAGCAGGCCTAATAGATGGGCAAAATAATGAGGGGATGGGCTATTCCCTCCCCGCCCCCGTGCTTTTTGTGGGTCCTTAAAGAAAGAGACTTCAGGGGAGGGGCAGAAAAAAGAACAGGATGGAGGCTACTGGAGCTAGCTTCACCATCATCGTTACCACCCCACCATTTCTTGGGACCCCAAGCTTTAGTCCTCCTGATCCTGAGGGATGTCCTGATCAGAGCAGGCCAGAGACACCACAACTCCTATGCAAACACCACCTGGGATGAAATGGGATCAGACTTTAACAATAACGGCTCCAGTTCATCATGCCTAACTTCTTCTCTTTTCCCCAAAAGGACAGTTATTGCTGTCTTTGATAATGCAGTCTCAGAAACTGTCAAAAAAAAAAAAAAAGGTGGGGGGGGAGCTTTCTGAAAACTCTCTCCAGCTAAAAGGAAAGGGGTCAAGGAATGTTGTTAAAACAAAAGACTTATGTAATATTATACATTTCAAATCTGTTTTTCTTTCTTTTCTTTATCTTTAATAAAAAGTGAAAAGGATGTTTAATGAGGTGTGTGCCATCGTACTAAGCGTGCTGAGCTCTCTTAAGATCTGGGTTTGGTATACACTGTCAAATGTCAGACAGTGACTGGATTATTTTAAAATCTTAGGCCCATATATTCCATCTACTCCAGAGGTCTCCAACCTTTTTACACATAACATCACTTCTTGAATTTAAGTACAACCCAGGATCTACCCTGCCCCTTCCCCAAAGCCCTGCCCCACTCACTCCATCCCCCTCCCTCTGTTGCTCATTCTCCCCCACCCTCACTCACTTCCACCAGGTTGGGGCAGCGGATTGGGGAGGGGGTGTTGGCTCTAGGTTTGGGCTGAGGGCTTTAGAGTGTTGGAAGGGCTCCGGGCTGAGCCTCAAGCAGGGGGTTGGAGTGAAGGAGGGGGTGAGGGATGCAAGCTCTGGGAGGGAGGTTGGGTGCAGGAGGAAGCTCTGGGCTAGGGCACAGTGTTGGGGTGCAGGAATGAGTAAGTGGTGCTGGATCCAGGAGGGGACTCAGGGCTAGGGGTCATGGTGCATGCTCCTGCTGGGCAGCACGTACTTCAGGTGGGCAGCAGCACAGCGGGGCTAAGGTAGGCTCCCTGCCTACTCTGGCCCCATGCCACTCCCGGAAACAGCCAACACACACCTGTGGCTCTGTGTGCTGCTCCTGCCTACAGGTACTGCCCCAACAGCTCCCATTGGCCGGGAGTGGGGAACTGCAGCCAATGGAAGCTGCAGGGGTGGTGCTTACAGGTAGGAGCAGCATGCTGATACCCCTGCCCCCCCCAAGGGACCGTGGAGGCGTGCCAGCCACTTCTGGGAGTGGCATGGGGCTGGGGCAGGCAGGGACCCTACCTTAGCCCCACTGCACCAATGGACTTTTAGCTGCCGAAGATTGCAATTGACAGGCAGAGGCTCTAGGATCAACCAGTCGATCGCAATCTACAGGTTGGTGATCACTGATCTAAACTAATACAACAGCCATGTTTCCCAATCTTTTAATCATTGTCATGGCTCTTCTCTTCTCTGCAATCTATCAACATTCTTCTTGAATTGTGGACACAAGAAATGGACATACTATTCCAGTAGCAGTCACACCAGTACCACATACCTGCTTGATAGTCCCCTGTTCATACATCCAAGGATTGCATTAGCCATTTTGGACACAACATTGCACTAGAGCTCATGTTCAGCTGATTATCCACCCATACCTGCAAATCTCTTTGAGTTGCTGCTTCCTAGTATAGAGTCTCCCATCCTGTAAGTATGGCCTACCTTCTTTTTTCCTAGATTTATGACTTTACATTTGATCATGTCGAAATGCATATTGTTTGCTTGTGCCCAGTTTACCAAGCAATCCAAATTCCTCTGTAGCAGTGACCTGTCCTCTTTATTATTTATCACTCCCTCAATCTTTATGTCATCCGTAAAATTTATCAGTTGTGATTTTATTTCTTCCAGGTCATTGATAAAAATGTTAAATAGAATAGCAACAAAAACAGATCCCCTTTGGACCCCACTAAAAACACACATGCTCAATGATGATCCTTGTTTGGTTACATCTGGAGATGTAATTTTGTAATAAAAAATAATATAAAGTGAGCACCATACATTTTGTATTCTATGTTGTAATAGAAATTAATATATTTGAAAGTGTAGAAAAACATTTACTGTGTGCCATAAGTTGATTTTGTATCATTCTAGTTTCTTAATCAAAATGTCATGAGTTAGCAAGTCAAATGCCTTACAGCGCTGTAAGTATATCACATTACGACTGTTACCTTTATCAACCAAATTTGTACTCTCATGATAAAATCAAGTTAGTTTGACCGGGTTTATTTTCCATAAACCCATGTTGATTGACTTTAGTTTTATTACCCTCTTTTTTCTTTGTTAATAGAGTCCCAAATCAGCCATTCTGTTATCTTGCCTGGGATCGATGTCAGACTGAAAGGCCTATAATTACCCAGGTTGTTCTGCTTATCCTTGGCACATTAGCCTTTTTCCAGTCCTCTGGAACTTTCCCAGTGTTCCAACACTTACTGAAAATCAACGTTAATATTCCACAGAACTCTTTATTAGCTCTTTTAAAACTCTTGCTACAAGTTATCTGGACTTCCTAATTTTAAAAATGTGTAGCTTTTTTAACTGGTGTTGAACATCATCCTTAGTTACTGTTGGAGTGGATAAGAATGATTTGGCTACATCATCTGGCTTTTTCCCAAATACAGAAGAGAAATATTTATTGAACACTTCTGCCTTGTTTGAATTATTATTGACAGTTCTACCATTTCCACTTTGTAATGGATCAAATCCATTTGTTAGGATTCCTTTTGTTCCTGATATACTTTAAAAACTCCCGATTTTCCTTAATTCTCCTTAAATATTTTTACTTCCTTAGTCAATTTTCTGCAATTCCTGTGTTATATTTGTTACTATCAACTTCCCCTTTCTTCTAATATCTTTGCATTTTTATAGCTGCTTTTACTTCCCCTCTAAGCCAGGCTGGTTTATTAACCAATCGGGCCTTCTTTCTCATTTGTGGCTTTTGGGGTACATAGTAAAATGTTCTTAATATGTACCCAATTATTGTTTGCATTTTTCTGTTTAAATTCTTTCTCCCAAAAGATTTGACTTATAATTGATTTCAAGTTAGTAAAATTGGCCCTTTGAAAGCAATTTTAAACAATTATGTATGACAATTTCCTAACTTATATATAAAATTGATTTGGATTTTATTCTGTTTGAACATAACAAACATAATCAAATCATAAATCACTTGTGTCTAAGCTACCTCTAATTTTAGTTCTGTAACCAGTTCCTCTTTATCTGTCAAGATGAGGTCTAACATAAAATTCCACCATGTTAGATGTAATCTTTTTTGTGTTAGGAAATTGTCATATATAAATGTTCGAAATTCCAAAGTTGTTTTTTCAATACTGGCAACATGAGACCTCCACCTTAGGTCACTCAAGTTGAAGTCCCGTTTTGCAACTGAGCGGGCATGAGAGAGATTTGGTGGTCTGTAGAAGACACCAACTAGTTCCCCATCTTGTGCTTTACCTATTAGAACATGTATCTATCCGCATTCAAGAACATTTGCTTCTGAGTTGTCAGTGATAAGTAGTAATTTTTTTTTTTTACATAGTATGGGACTCCCCTATCTCTGTTTCTCCACTCCATCCTTCCAAAATAGATCTAACCCATTGATTTTTAACATTCTAGTCATGCCAATCATCCATTATGCCCTAGTAATATTAGCTAGATAAAATTTATGCTCACAACTGAGCAATTCCATTTCCTCTTGTTTGTTATCCAGGCTACTAACATTGGTGAATAAACAATAAAAGAATTTCTTCTCTTCATGCCCTTTGGTGTCACAGCTAATGTAGTACTAACTTTAGATATACTGCCACAGAAGAGAGGATAGGGTGTACTGCAGCACTCTAGGTACCAGGCATAGGGTCTACGCCCATTGACATAAATGGCAAAGTTCACTTTAAGGCAGATCCTCAATGACAGTCAAAGAATGCTGAGGTTTCAGAGTAGCAGCCGCGTTAGTCTGTATCTGAAAAAAGAACAGGAGTATTTGTGGCACCTTAGAGACTAACAAATTTATTTGAGCATAAGCTTTAGCCCACAAAAATTTGTAATAAAAATAATATAAAGTGAGCACCGTACACTTTTTATTCTATGTTGTGATAGAAATCAATATATTTGAAAGTGTAGAAAAACATCCAAAAATATTTAATACATTTCAATTTGTATTCTATTGTTTAACAGTGTGATTAATCACGATCAATTTTTTGAGTTAATCGCATAAGTTAACTGTGACTAATTGACAGCCCTATTTATTTTAACTCATTTTAACTCCCCTAGTTCTTCCAGACATACTGAAACAGTCCAATTTGCTGACAGTATTCCACTGCCTGAGGCATGGTCTCTTACATTACAAAGTTTGGTGTGAATAGCCAACCAAGCACACCCTTTCGCTCGCATCTACTTAGTGCTGTAGAATATAAAGGGTGTACATAACTCATACTGTTTAATGTACACATAGCTAAATAAACGGATAGCATATTTTAAAATTTCTTATGGGGAATGTGTTTTTCCATGCAACAGTTGTAGTGGGAATAAGAAAGTTTTGTTTTCGCACTGTATTACTGTAAACCAATGGTCACCAACTGGTCAATCATGATTGACTGCTTGATTCTAGAGGATCTCCCAGTCGATCGCGATCTCCAGCAGTGTAGTGTGGCTGCTGCTAAAGCAGACTCCCTGCCTACCCCAGCCCCATGCTACTCCCAGAAGTAGCCAGCACAGCCCCATGGCCCCGGGGGTGGGGGAGCCGGGGTCTCCCTCTGCATGCTGCTTCTGCTTGCAAGCACTGCCCCCGCAGCTCCCATTGGCTAGGAGAGCTGTGGGGGCGGTGCTTGCAGAGAGGGGCAGTGAATGGAGCCACATGACCCCTGCTCCCGTTCCCTCCCGGGCCGCAGGGGTGAATTGGCCCCTTTCGGGAGTGATGTGGGGCCGGGGTAGGCAGGGAGCCTGCCTTGGCCTCGCTGCACCTGCCACTGACTGGGAGCCTCTGGAGGTAAGTGCTGCTCAGCGTGAGGCCACACCCCATCCCTGAGCCCCCTCCCAGAGCCAGCACCCCATACCTCCTCCTGCACCCTGAACACCCTCCTACACCCCAAGCCCACCCTGTGCCCCCTCCCTGAGTCAGCACCCCAAACCCCCTCCTGCACCCCAACCCCCAGCCCTGAGCCACCTCCCAGAGCCAGCACCTCATATCCCCTCCTGCACCCCAAACCCCCTCCTGCACCCCAAGCCCTGATCCCCCTTCCAGAGCCAGCACCCCTGTACCCAGCCCAGAGCCCCCTCCTGCACCTAAACTCCCTGCCCCACGCTCAGCCCAGAGCCCCTTCCTGCACTGCAAACCCCTCAGTCCCAGCCCAGAGCCCACACCCCCTCCTGAATGCCAACCCCCCTACCCCAGCCCAAGTGAGAGTGAGTGATGGTGGGGGAGAGCAAGTGACGGGGGGGGGGATGGAGTGAGTGAAGCAGGGCTTTGGGGAATGGGTGGGACCTCAGGGAAGGGACAGGGTAGCTCTTGGGTTGCTTAGATTCAAAAAGTGTTCTTGGGCATAAAAAGGTTGGAGACCACTGCTCTAAATCATTTTCTCTGTTGCAAAGCCTTCTTGCAAGTACAGATTTCAGCAGATAAAGGTGAGATGATATTGACACCTAACTATGATATTGCATCTTATTAAACAGGTAATTCTCTAATGGATCAATGAAAACAAAACGATGACAAGTTGTGGTCAACAGTCCTTGAATGTGCTGATGGTTGTGCTCTTATTGCTTTTGTCAGCAGGTAATGTTTCTTCCAGAAATTTATTTTTTTATGTGATCTGGGTAAGGAGATGAATGGGTTAAAACGTCATTAAACCCAAGTGCCTACAAAACTAACGGTACCGTGAGTGTTCTAAGAGTTGAAACAAAAGCACTGTGGAACTTAAACGTAGCTGTGCATTTGGTGACAGGAAGCTAAAACAAAAAGAGCAATACTAACACTAATGGGATACAGACTAGATAAGCAAACTCAACATTTGACACTCAACTTCAATAATCATTTTCTTTACTATGTTAATTCTGAATAGGCTATCAGCTCCTTAAAATGAGGGATTCCACATCATAGAAATCAAACAATTCAGCCAAATGATCCACCTACTACAGACCTAGAAAGCGAGGTTGTATCATGTGTATTTTCACATTGGACAAAAGAGGATGTGTGTCTATGTGTACAGATCACGTTATCCTCGCACTCTGCCTGTTCATATTCTTCCGCTGCTATAGTTAAGTTTACAAAGGAGTTCCAGTTAGAAGACGTACTTTTCACAGGTTCATAACTTTCAGAAACTCACCAGTTTTCTGAAATTTTCCATGTTTGTAATTCTGTCTGAAAGTGATTTACTTTGGGGAAGTTTAAGCAGAATTCCATCAATTTTTTTCCTAGTTCCATGAGGGAGTAAAACAACATCCATCCCATTTTAAAATAGTCTAACTGCACTTCTGTCATGAGGAATACAGCAAATACATTTGAAACTTGGAATGGATTGATTGAGGATGAATAATAACAACTAGCTCTTATATAATGATTTTCATTCACATTTCTTAATGTGCTTTATGTAGTTAGATGAGCATTATCCCTATTTTAGAGATGGAGAAACTGAGGCACAAAGAGGTTGAGTGACTTACTCAAGTATACACAGATAGTGGCAAAGTCAAATAAATAATCTAAAGGCAGGAAATGTGCACAAAATAGGGTTGAATTTAGAACCTTTACTCTGTGCATTGTTCAGGCACCCTGATAACCTTTAATTACATGATCATAAGTTATCCCAAATACACATGTTGACTTACATTGTAGGAAAAAATATATTATCATCTATCTCAGAAACAGCATGTCATATTAATAAAGGCTATTTCATATGCATTTGCAGAGGGGATAGTGTAAAGTTTGTACCTCTGCCATAATGTTCATATTTACTGGCTTTTGAGAATTTTACTTTGCAACATTAATGTTATACCTTGATTGTTCATAAAAATGGTTCAGCTTTGTTTTGCTTTGAGGATAGATTTTATATGTGTCACATCAACATCTAGCCTCAAACTAAAACAAACCTGTTAGGTCTGAATTTAATATGTTAAGCGTTTTTCAGTCCTGACACTGTCTCTTTGGAGGGAGGGGACATGCTGACTGTAAAGAAATATGTCTTTGATTTGATCCTGTTTACATAGGATTTCTGCATATTATATAAATCATTGATAAATAGTAGGTACTATTCTAGCATTTTATTTTATTTTATTTTATTTATGCATGAGTACCTTATCCTCTCATAGTTCCTTTATTATTTTTTGACATTTCTCATTAGCACATCGGGTGCATGGTGCTATCCTGCAGGATGGATGTTTAAAATGATAATGGCAGCTTTAATTTATGTACCCCAGGTAGGATTGTCAAAAGCATTCGGTGCTGGCCTAAGTCTGTGTCTACTGAAGTCAGTGATAGTTTTAACCACTGAGAAGGGTGTTAACCAGTGCCAAGTGCCTTTTAAAATTCTATCCCCAGCCTTTACAAAGCATTAATACAATTGAGAGTGTTTTCTTGGCCTCCTTTCACATAAAGCAATGGAAACATGTTAATTTTGTAGCAGCATCACAGTAACAAAGGTCCATAGTAACTTTGTTGATAAGCATAGTAATTACACGGCAACTTGTGTTTATCTATGTAATCAGCTCAGATATATATACAATGTATGGCCCCTATGCCTCAGATTGTGTAAAGGGAGACTACTGGCTTTGCATAATTTGAATGAAAGAACTACAGGATGCTGGTTTTTACTGCAATTATATTAATTTCATACTTGCAGAGGAATGAAGACCTAACAGAAAGATTTCTATGTAAGATGGTGCCTTATTTCAAGCACCATGATCTATTAAAAAGTAGAATATAGAAAAACAAGGATATTTGAAGATCATATCTAATAATCATTATGGGCATAGGGACAGAGAGTCCTATGGCACCTTATAGACTAACAGAAGTATTGGAGCATAAGCATCTGATGAAGTGGGTATTCACCCATGAAAACTTATGCTCCAATATTTCTGTTAGTCTATACGATGCCACAGGATTCTTTGTAGCTTTTTACAGATCTAGACTAATACAGCTACCCCTCTGATAATTAAGGGCATAGTTTCTGATCACAACCCACAAGGCACGGATAACAAAGACTGGGATGATAATGAACTGACAGCAGTTTTGGGGACATTGTTTTAGAGAGCCAGGCAGACAGGGAAGCAGCAGCAGTGAGGGTAGAGAAACAACTGGAAAGTTCAGATAACAAGATGATGGGGTGCATAGAAGAACCAGAAGAGTATAGGCCTAGACTGAGCAGCTTCAGCTGTATTGGCTGGCCAAGGAAAAGAGATGCAGCTCCCTCCCAGCACGCAGAAAGGTGTCTGAATAGGTGGAAATAGGAATGACAAAGAGGCCCTATGGTAAGGACAGGCATGCTTGACCTCTGCTAGAAAAGATGCTAGCAGAGTAGGGAAATTGCAACTAGGGCTGGTCAGGAATTTTTTAACAAACATTTTTTTTGTCAGAAAATGCCAGTTTATCAAAATTGAAACTTTTTTGCTGAAACACAATGGTTTTGGTGAAACAAAAGGTTCCTCAGCTCCAGGATGGAAGAGAGTGACCCATCCCAGAATAGCCAGTACCTACTGCTTAGAGCACTCTCCTAGGGCCCAGGTTGAAGGCTCTGCTCTGCCTGATTTGACCTAGTGGTTAGCCTGGGCAGATCAGGGCCTTGAACCTGGTTTTTCTGTATCCTAGATGAGTGCCCTAATGGGAGGTGATGAGTCATCCCTGAACTAGTGCCTGATTAAGCCACACAGGGTGATGAATCATTCCTGTGTTAGGCTCCAGCCAATCCACAAGCCCAGAGCCAGTCTGGTGCCTCTCAGGGCAGGTATATAACACTCAAAGGAGAAACAGCAGATCAGTTTGCTCAACATCACTTCATGCCTAGGGACTCTTCCCTACCTGATAGTTTTGACAGACTCCACAAACCTTAGCCTGCTCCAGCCTCACTCTTGCTCCAACCCTACTCTGATTCTTGATTCCAGCTCTGACCCCTCTAACATACAAAACTTGGCAAATTTTTTGCACTTCACAATCATTTTCTTTTATGCTTGAAAGGGGTACATGTCTATCTTTAAACAATCACAGGATAGCAAGTGAATGGTGTATATTTTGTTACAACGAGCACCTGCCTCTGATCGAAAGCATCAGTGTTCAAAACAAATACAATAAAATACTTCTACACCAATTTGGTACTAAACTTATAGCAATATTCTCCAGAGCTAGCTAACAAAATCTATGAAAACAGCATTACATTGGTCTGCATATTCAGACATTTTAGTTACATTGGCTGCTTATTTTTCTGAACATATTGCAAATAAACCCTGAAAGACCAGCATAAATCAGTTATTCAATGCCTGACAGTCTATTCTGCCATAGAAATGTGCATGCACAGAGATAGGAGGATATAGCTGCCTCACATTATTAGTAGTAATGTGGTGGAGATTTACATATGCTACTCCACTTCAGAAAAAGCATGTTATACCTTTCACCTCTGTAGGAGGTAACTTAAACATTTCAGTAAAACCATTGGTACAGAGAAGGTAAATTGGGTCCTTCTATGGGACCTCTCATATAATACATGAACAAGGAGAAGATCACTAAAACTGAAAAGTGATAAATGTAAAATTGATGAGAACAATTTTTTTTACACATACAGAATTACATATAAATTATTTTGTGGAACTCATTATCATGAGATATTATTCAGGGTAAGATCTCAGTAGGTTGAATGAAAAAAGATCAGACATATGTATATGGATAGTGTATACACCAATCTCATAGAACTAGAAGGGATCTTGAAAGGTCATTGAGTCCAGTCTCCTGCCTTCACAGCAGGACCAAGTACTGTCCCTGACAGATTTTTGCCTCAGATCCCTAAATAGACCCATGATGTACTGCAATCATCTCTCTGGCTGAATCAAAGTGATGCATCATAGGACAAGTAGTCCAGCTGGGGAGCCCATCCCATATAGAATGGGAGCAGGAGACACTCAAACTACAGTTCCTATGAAGCAACATGGCTGCTCAGTTGGACACAGATTAATGTTGAAGTAAATTGAAATTAAATGTTTCAATTCAGTTCAATAAACCAAAAGAAACATTTTGGTTAGCTAATGTCAAAACATTTCACTTAGATTAGAAATGTCAAAATTACATTTTTCTGATTGAAATTTTCCTGAACTTTCAATTCCATGAAAAGTTTTGATATTTCAAATATTGACCCTGATTCAGGATAAAAATAGATGTCAAAATATCAGAATTTTCCTCAGGATGGAAATCTTGTTTTTGACCAGCTCTCCTCAAAACCTCTGAGTTCCCCAGCTGTGACCTTAATCACAAAATGGCATATTCTTCCTTGCAGTAGATCATAGCAAAGGCGTAATGCCAGGATTGAAATGCACTCATTTCTCTTAAATTTCTATTGGCACCTAATTCATTCAGGTGTTGTCTACAGCAAAATATACACCAGTTTAGTTATACTGGTGCAAACCTTTGTGTGTACACTCTATATTGGTAAACTGACACAATAATAAGTAAAAATGAGATCACCACCTACCTCTTATATAGAGCTTTTCAACAGAAGATCTCAAATCGATTTAACAAAGAAGGTCAGAATCGTTATCCCAATTTTCAAACAAACCATAAAAATATGAGTGTCCATGCACTAAGTTGCACCAGTTAACTAAATCAGATTAAAATAACACCTTAATTGATTGGTGCAACTTTGTGTGTACAGCAGTCCGTAGTATGTCTGTCTCAGTTCTGTAAAATCAAAATAAAAATACATTGTTTCTCCCACATTTTGTCTGTGGTCTATATTTAGACTGTAAGGTCTTCAAGGGCAGAGACTGTGTGTGTAGTCTGAGATGTAGCTTCAAGGCACTACTATAATATAAACACTAAATAAATTAAAGTAGTGCCAATGTGTGAGAGCTGGGGGTTAGCTACAGCCCTCAAACTCCTACAAGGCATACTAACCACCACACAACAATTAGCCTAGAGCCCACTTTCTGCGGAAATATACAGAGATGATTTCTTTCTTTCAAGAGGATTGGCCAGCAAGATCAGTGTAACAAAAACCTGGAAAATGGTTTAAGAGACATAATACATGCTTTACATGAGGATTTAATTTACAAAAAAATTAAGATCTGAATAGTAATTGTGTTTCTATTGCTCTTGTTCTAGATATTTGTATATTCACAATTGTTCAGCTCTGTTAGCATGGTAATATCTTTTAATTATTATTTTTGGCAGATCAATGCCTATCAAAATAATGACCTTTACAGTAGAGCAGATGTTTCTGACACATTAATAACAGCCACTGTAAATCATGTGCCTTTGGACTCTAATTTCAGTTTGCATGTATGTTTTTTTCTTTGCTGATAATAAAATCATCCCAGAAGAATCTTAAACTAGCCTTTCTAGATCTTTGCTGATATCCTATAGTTTTAAAACTTCATAACTGAAGATATGTACTTAAATATTTTAATGTTCCCTGCTGTCCAACATTGTGGTAGTTCTGGACATCATTTCTTCTCTTCTATTTAAAAAATAAATGCATTAAAATAAAAAAAAGTCAGAAACATAGTAACTCAAAATTGAAAATATCACAAAAATGCTTTTCATGCTGTCAGTAGTCATATCATATATTATGAGGTTGAAACTCCTGAAATACATGATTACTGTTTCTCAGAAGCCAGGGGAAATATTGTTTAAGATTAACAGAAAAATGAAAATGGATGTGACATGCAACTAACACATATGACTCACAAAGACAATATCAATCTTTGTTTTACAGCATTGTCTGCACATTTTCGTGTCTGTGAGCCATATACAGACTACAAAGGCCGCTACCACTTTGGTTTTCACTGCCCACGTCTTTCTGACAATAAATCTTACATCTTCTGCTGTCACCATAACAACACGGTATTTAAATACTGCTGCAATGAAACAGAATTTCAGACTGTTATGCAGATGAACCTAACGGGGAATGCAGATGGATATATGCATAAGTAAGTAAATGAGTTATAAAGTACTCTTTACCAAATTATTCCTAGTCTAATCACATAATGTAAGGTACATTTAATGATGGAAGCAATTAGAATAATTGTACATACACATTTTGTTCCTAGAAGCTCTTCTGTACAAGTCTACTTCTCATGAAAGGGATGTTTACCTTTGCTTCTATAGCTTTAATGCCCATTATATAAATTCCTAAGAGCATGTATATAATTTTTATAAGCATATAGGCTGTTTCTCCCCCAAAAATTGGACAAAAGCATGTTTAAATGTGTATCTGAAAACCCCAACAAGTGATAGCAAGAGAAAGGCAAGTTGACATTTTTCAGATCATCCCAAATGTTTTGCATGGATAATTGCTATTTTGAATTTGTGCATGTTTTACATATTAATGACTTGCAATCACTGAGCTTGATCGGCAAAATGCACTTGGTTGTTTAATCACCTTGTCTGCTGCTTGAGATCCTTTTCCATATTCTCTTTTTAAAAGCAGCTCTGTCGCCTATTGTTAAAAATAGAAAATAAAAACTTTTGCAGAAAAACCGACAAGGTAGTAAGTAGATCTTGAATTATGGACTGCCTATGCTGTGGGAGCAAGATTCTCAGGTCCAGACTGGCTCCTTTGCACTACTCAAGCATTCTTGCCATGACTGAATTCTCCTGATGAAGGGTGGAGCTCTCAACTGAGGTAAACCCAGCAGAGCCAGCTCCTGGGACAACTGCCCCCCTCATCCTGGCTTAGGGGCAATGTCAGGGGAAGGAAGGTTTCAGTTTCAGAAGGAGTGGTACGGAGCGTCATTGCACCAGTTTTCAGCTAGTATATGATCCTTAGGTCTTAATCATGCACCATTGAAGTTAATGGGAGTTTTGTCATTAACTTCTATGGGAGCAGGGGCAGTGCTGTAGGTCCCTTTGAGATTATATTTGCCTGTCATAAATTAGACTATTTAAAGTCTCAATGGTACCCGGGCCAGCAGAGTCAGAGAGCTAGTTATGCCTCCTTAATAGCCCCCTCACACTACTGTACTGAGAGGGTCTTGTCTACACACAAAAGTTGTACCACTGACTATGCCTGTCTAATTAAAACAGTACAATACCTCTAGTGTGGTCTCAGTTATACCTTAAATATTGATGCTGTATCTCAGTATAGCTTATTCCCAAATGAGAAGAGGAATAAGCTATGCCAGTATAAGACACCTTAATACTGGCATAAGAGCATCCACGCTAGATGTCTCAGTTAAAAAAAAAAAATCAAATCTCTAACCAAAACAACTATACCAGTATAAAAACTGTCCACAGACCAGGCCTTGGATGCATGACAGAATCTAGCCTTATATTTTTACAAAAGCAGTACACCAGAAACTGTTCACTACCACCAAGTTTGTTACACCTTTAGAGAAAAACTTGCACAGCACTGTGTGAGGTTCATTCATGAGTTGTTTATTCTTGTGGCCAACTTCAAATTTGTTTAGTTTATTTTGGATTACTTAGGCAATTTAGCAATTTAGCTGAAATGTTCTTTAGCCTGTTATTTATGAACAGTGCTCTAAAGAGAGAAATTGGTAGCATATGGGAGAGAGGGTAATTTGGGGTCCCTGTTGGCAATGTAATTTTGTTTTTGTTACTTATAGAAGCCTAGAGCCTTTGATAAGCATCACTATTTATATATCTAACAATAATAATTAACAAATCATTCAGCTTTGCCAGGGAACATGTTACTTCCATATTCCTTATGGGTGAAATTCACTCCAGTGCCAAGAACCAGCAAAAGGGCCAAGTACCACTGAAGTCCTATTTTCAGGTGTGGACTGGGACTCAGTGGTGCAAAAGTTTTGTGCTGCCCATCTGCACGAGGTGAATTGTACCCTACATGTGTAAAATCACGCACAGTAGAAGAAGAATTAAAAAGATAGAAGTCCCAGGGCCATGACTTTAGCAGTGCTGCAGCTGAGCCAGTCTTCCCCTCCTTGAAACCTACTGGACTATCAGGAATGTGAAGGGATTGGTCAGGGTCAGGAAAAGGAGCGAATGCTAGTGATCTATGAGCAACTCTGGCCACAGACTTGAGACTTCCTGGTCAGGAACTCAGACGAGTTCTCCCAGGCAAAAATAAAGTCAATGCCCACCCATGCGGTCAGATCATGGAGGGGTAGTTAAACTGCATTAATAAATCTCCTCCTGCCCCTCCCATCTTTTTTTCTTTTATGTGGCATTAATCCTAGCAGGAAAAAAAGGATATATCTTGCTATATAGCAGTAATTCTCCAGCTCTTCCTCCCAATCCCTGCCACTCCTGCTTCAGCCATGTACATTTTTTGTGGAAAGAATACTGACCGCTACGTAGAAGGGGAAGGAGAATCCCGCATTGCTGCTTCTTCCATCCATGTGAAACTTCAGTACTTTTCCCTGCAGCTTTGCCCTCCAGTCTATATAGGGAGCCTGACCCAAAGCCCACTAACTTCAATAGAAGTCTTTCTTATAACTTAAATGAGCTTTTGAACAGGCCCATGTGAAGGGGGAGGGAGAGTAGCATAGGCTATGTCTACACCGAGCTGAGAGTGACCCTCCCAGCCCAAGTAGACAGACTAGCAGCTAGTAAGCTAAAAGTAGCAGTCAGGGTGGTCAGGTGGGCTTGACAGCATAAGCCACAACATCCACACTGCTGTCTGTCTACCTAGACTGAGGCCTGGTCTGCGTCAGGGTTTTACATCGGTATAACTACATTGCTCAGGGGTGTGAAAAATCCACACCCCTGGGAGGCATAGTATAACAACCAACCCCCTGGTGTAAACAGCACTAGGTCGATGGAAGAATTCTTCATTTGACCTAGCTGCCACCTCTTTAGGAGAATGGTTCTCCCATCGGGATAGGTAGTGTCTACACTGAAGCGCTATAGGTGCAGCTGTGCCGCTGTAGCATTTTGAATATAGACAAGCCCTAGAGGATTGCTCTCGGCTGTAGGGTAGACATACCCATAGGGAACTGTGTTAGGACTCTGCTAGTAAGATTAAACATTGTTCTGGTTAACATTTTTTTTGGACTCTAATATAGACAGAGCCCAATTTACAATTAAACTACCCGGTCACCAGTGTCCTCTATTAAATGAAAGCCAGCTATGAAAAGGATTGTTTGTGTAGACATAATTTCACACATCATTGAAAGAAGGCTTTCATAAAACATTGTGTCCTCAGTAACTGTGAAAAATGAGGGCATGAAGAGCAATGGATTTACAGCTGAGGATTGTGGCTTTAAAAGATAACAGTGGAGAAATCTTTTTTGCTTTGTTTTCCCCCTTCTCCATTCTTAGTAGCATCTAAAGGCACATCTTGTTTTATAGAACAATTGTGGAACAAACTAATACAAACAAATGAATTGGAGCTCTTCTCACAGCATTCCAGAAGCTTATATCACTCTTCTAATGTTACATCATATAATCTCAGCCAGGTTCATTTACATTTGTTTTGTTACCATAAAGATTAATACATTGTGGTAGGTGCAGAATATTGGGCTATCTCTGGTTAAAACTTTCGATGGCACAGACTTATAGTTTGTAATATCCATTAATATAAACTGGTAAGAAAAGAATTGTGAGATGTGGCAGCAGTTTATTTCATCATTTATATAGTTTCTGCATTTGGAAAATTCTGCTTTTAGATCAGATCCTCAACTATGATTTGCACTAGCTGTGAGTATCTGGCCACCTTTATTTACCTGGTCAAGATTCCCATCTGCAGAAATTAAGATGTACAGCATATACGAGAGAGTCTTATAACTGAGACATCCCTATGGAGTATTCATTATCCCAGTTAAGAGAAGATCCCATTTGAAAAGGCTTCAGATAAAATACTGTACAGTTTTGAAAAAATTGATACCCACTGTATTTCATCTTTATTTGCTCTTTATTTCTTCTTCCTTTCATATCATTTCAGCAGCTTTGCTATTAAAAGAATCAGAGCTCAGAAAACAGTTTTTAAACTCATGGCACTACTCATACTGTCCCAGCTAAACAGAGGCAGTTATTACCATTCTCTCCCATGGAGAAATCTGTTGGAGGGAAAATCTGATCTGGAAAAATCAGTAAATGTCATTGTATGGCATTCCAAGGAGTTTTCTGCACATCACCCTCTCAGGGGGAAGAAGTTTGCAAGCCTATGGAAGGGGAAGGGAGTTTCTGTGCTCTGACCATGAAGATATCACAAGATCTATAGGGAAATCCCAGAGACCTCTGGGTATCAGCATGGAGATCCAGATCCCTCACCCTCATGTTATTTCTGGGTCACCCTTCTCCTAGCAACATGGCTTACCCAGGAGCTGTGCTGCCATTGGCTCTCTAACATTCTTACCATAGAATCATATAAGATTAGGGTTGGAAGAGACTTCAGGAGGTCATCTAGTCCAACCCCTGCTCGCAGGACCAACCTCAACTAAATCATCCCAGCCAGGGCTTTGTCAAGCCAGGCCTTAAAAGCCTCTAAGGATGGAGATTCCACCATCTCCCTAGGTACCCATTCCAGTGCTTCACCAGCCTCCTAGTCAAATATTTTTTCCTAATATCCAACCTAGACCTCCCCCACTGCAACTTGAGACCATTACTCCTTGTTCTGTCATCTGCCACCACTGAGAACAGCCGAGTTCCATCCTTGGAACCCCCCTTCAGGTAGTTGAAGGCTACTATCAAATCCCTCCTCACTCTTCTCTTCTGCAGACTAAATAAGCTCAGTTTCCTCAGCCTCTCCTCATAAGTCATGTGCCTCACCCCCCTAATCATTTTCGTTGCCCACCGCTGGACCCTCTCCAATTTGTCCACATCTTTTCTGTAGCAGGGGGCCCAAAAGTGGACGCGGTACTCCAGATGTGGCCTCACCAGTGCTGTGAATAGAGGGGAATAATCACTTCCCTCAATCTGCTGGCAATGCTCCTACTAATGCAGCCCAATATGCCATTAGCCTTCTTGGCAACAAGGGCACACTGTTGACTCATATTCAGCTTCTCATCCACTGTAAAGGTCCTTTTCTGCAAAACTGCTGCTTAGCCAGTTGCTCCCCAACCTGTAGCATGCATGGGATTCTTCAATCTTAAATGCAGGACTCTGCACTTGTCCTTACTGAACCTCATCAGGTTTCTTTTGGCCCAATCCTCCAATTTGTCTAAGTCGCTCTGGACCCTATCCCTACCGTCCAGCATATCTACCTCTCCCCCCAGCTTAGTGTCATCCGCAAACTTGTTGAGGGTGCAGTCCGTCCCATCATCCAAATCATTAATGAAGAGGTTGAACAAAACCAGCCCCAAGACCAACCCCTGAGGTACTCTGCTTGATACTGGCTGCCAACTAGACATCAAGCCATTGATCACTACCTGTTTAGCCTGATGATCTAGACAGCTTTCTATCCACCTTATAGTCCATTCATCCAATTCATATTTTTGAACTTGCTGGCAAGAATACTGTGGGAGACCGTATCAACAGCTTTGCTAAAGTCAAGGAATAACACATCCACTGCTTTCCCCTCATCCACAGAGCCAGTTATCTCATCATAGAAGGCAATCAGGTTGGTCAGACATGACTTGACCTTGGTGAATCCATGTTAACTGTTCCTGATCACCTTCCTCTCCTCCAAGTGCTTCAAAATGGTTTCCTTGAGGACTTGCTCCATGATTTTTCAGGGGACTGAGGTGAGGCTGACCGGTCTGTAGTTCCCCGGATTCTCCTCCTTCCCTTTTTAAAAGATGGGCACTATATTTGCCTTTTTCCAATTGTCTAGGACCTCCCTGATGACCACGAGTTTTCAAAGATAATGGGGAATGGCTCTGCAATTACATCAGCCAACTCCCTCAGCATTGCATCCGGCCCACTTGCATGTCCAGCTTTTCTAAATAATCCTTAATCTGTTCTTTCCCTACCAAGGGCTGCTCACCTCCCAGTGCAGCAGTCTGGGAGCTGACCTTCTCTGTGAAGACCAAGGCAAAAAAAGCATTGAGTACTTCAGCTTTTTTCACATCATCTGTCACTAGGTTGCCTCCCCCATTCAGTAAAGGTTCCACACTTTCCTGACCACCACCTTCTTGCTAACATACCTATAGAAAACCTTTTTGTTACCCTTCACATCCCTTGCTAGCTGCAACTCCGTTTGTGCTTTGGCTTTCCTGATTACATCCCTGCATGGTCAAGCAATATTTTTATACTCCTCCCTAGTCACCAATTAATGCTCTCCCCAATGCTGAGCAGAAAGTCCTAAAGTGTTAATTAGAGCATAATAATGGATTTTTTCTGTTCAGGGGTGGAACAGAAAAAAAATCTGGTTTGATCTGAACCAAAACCAATGTTTTCAAACATTTTCATCAAATCAAAAGATCAAAAAAGAAACATTTCAGGTTGACTCAAAGTGAAATTTTTCAGTTTTTTGATTTGCTTGAAGTTGATCAAAATGCTTCAGTCAACTTTAAACAAACTTTTTTTCAGTTTTTTATTTCAATTCAACCTCTTTCAGGTGTTTTTACCCTTTTTAAAAAATTGGCCAAATTTGAATTTGAAACAAAATAAAATGTTTTGAAACAAAATTTTTTGACTTTGACTTTTTTTTTTCCTAGCTGAAACTATTACTCAAATTCAGCTCAAATACTTGAATAGTTTCAGAGTATCGGAAAATGCATTTTTGATGCAAAAAAAATCTATTTGCTGAAAAAATGTCATCCAGCTCTAATGTTAAAATGTTAAGGGCCAAATTCTGTGCTTGTTGTAAATTGGTGCAGCTCCAGTGAAATCAGCGGTGCTGTGCCAGTTTATACCCAGGAGAGAATTTGGACCTTTGTCTTCTGGGAATTTAATATGAATACTTTGTCGGAGTTCAGTACTTGTAACATGTCTGTTCCCTGGCTTCACGCCTCTGACTGGGCAGTTCCTCTATTCACTGCTCCTAGCCACAAACCCTGACTGTGTGGGTTTTTTGGAGCACAGAGGAGCTTTGCAGCATAGAGGTTCAGTGAAAGAGGTAATGATGCCAGTCTGGCTCAGCCTTCGTTCCTGTGACAGTTTTGAGGCATTATAACAGAATTGCCCAGAATTAGTTCCCACCATGTTACGCAATCAAGGGGATAATCTAGGCTACTGTCATTAGGCTAAATCAGCTCCCTGGGAGGTGTCCTGATAAAGCAGCCATAACCGTTTGTAGGATCCTGCAACCTTTCTGCAAACAGAAGGGAATGGAAGTTTTGCCCACATAGGGTCTGTAAGATTAGATGTTAAGTAGAGTGTACGCTTATTCCAAGGGATTAATGAGAGCTAAGATTAGTGATTCTTGCTATGTATAGTACAGTGTTCAATACATACATTTCCTCTGGTCTCACTGTAAGATCAGAGATCAAAATCATAAAATATAAATGTGTGCATGTATATATACCCATACAAAGGGCACACATAGTATATATCCAGCATCTCCTTCAGAGCCTATTGTTTAAATGCTTCCTAGCTTGTGGGTTCTTACTTGCAGCCAGATTCTGCGAGCCTTTTTCATCCTGAGTAATAATTTACAGCACAAAATAGTCCCATTGGCTTCAATGCTAACATTAGCAGCGTTATATATGTGGTCAGATTTGGACTGATGTTACTGCAAATGGCCCCATGTAATTGTAAGTACAAGATACCAGAGAAAATGATAACTAAATATATTTTATTAACCTTATTCAGCTATTTTGTATGCAGATAAACCCTAATTATTGGTTAAAAACAGTGACAATGGTTCAGTTACAATAATGCCACAGGGCTGTAGCTAAAAAGGAGCATGCTTTAGTTCAAAGTTTTGGGACTCCATTTACGAAATGTGCAGCAGGGCGGTGGTGGGGGTAGTTAAGAGACTTGATTCGGACCCAGGAGAGTGGGTTTCAATTCAGCAAACTTTCTTTGTGACTTCCTTGGGCAAGTCATTTGGTTTATCTGTGCCTCAGTTTCCCCACTTGTAATATGAGAATTATAGAACTTTGCTACTTCAGATAGGATTTAGTGAGGATAAATAACATTAATGTATGTGATGTGCTCAGATACTACAGCGATAGCGGCCATAAAACCACGTGGGAAGACAGATCTAATTCCTCCTTCCTACCCTATCATGTTTTGCTTTCTTGCTTTTGCATACAGTACCTTGAGGATAATAAGAAAAATGCAGTAAAAGTAACAAGCAATGGAGACTTTGTTGGGAAAGTAGGCCCAGGCAGTGATTTTCAAAAGTCCTAAGAGAATGCGGTATGAATTTTATTGAGAGCTGGGCACCTTAGGCTCTTTTACAAATCCCAGCCTTCGTATTCTACTATTTCAGAGCTTTGAGAGGGTTTGGTCTGAATCTAGTTCTTTTATCTCTATATTCTGTTGGAAAGAATGGGAAAACTAGAGTGAGTTCTGTAAAGCAGTGACCTTAAAACTTGCATCCAGAGTCTAAAAATTAATACAAGGGTTCCTTTCTCAAACTGACTGGGGGGAAACCCCTGTGATCAATATAAATGATCCTGAACTTAATTTTCTCAGGTTGGAGTAGATTATCTTGGGAGGATACAATACTGGACATACTGGACATGTTTTGAATGTGGCACTGTTCATGAAGTAAGGTATTACCCAACATGAGTAAGTGGCAGAATCTGTCCCTAATAAATATCTCTGCTTTTATGAGGCTTCATCCAAAGCCTCTTGAAGACAATGGAAAAAATCCTTTTGACTTCAGTGAACTTTGGTTCAGGTCTTTGAGAGAACAGTTTTGCATTATTCATTAACTCAACCATTTAAATGGTGAATTAGTTTCAAAATGTACAGTATGTACATGACCCTTAAGGTAGACTACATATGCTAGATTAAAACTCGATGTAATGAGCTGTACACGTGCTTACATGAGACCTGAATGTGTCTGTTCTATTCCTGTGGACTAGAAGGGCATGATAACTACAGATTACACACTGTTGCAACTAATGTTCTAGCTTGCATCTGTTTTAATTAGTCTGCAGAAGAGCAACTTGAGAATTGTTAGATGAATGCTGGTCTCTAACATGGTTACATTACAGTTTAGATCACGCACACCATTGGATCTCTTTTCCAAAAAAAATTTAAGGCTTTTGCGAAGGACATCCAATCGGTGCTCTGTGATTCTTTCAATACAGAGAACTTTTGAGGTGATGTTAGTTTGTAGTCGACTCTAACCCACATACCCATATGAGAGTTGTAACTGTTACAAAGCTGTATGAATAGTATTTGAACTCAGCAGAACTGAGAAAACAGGCTAAAGTAGCAAAATGTCTAGCAAAGCGCTTGTTAACTTCAATGGGAGAAAGTAGAGGTTCTGTATTAGTTTGCTCCTGTAGTGCCGAAAATGTACTTAATTATGCTCCAGATATTTATGAAAAGTTTTGCTTCTCTTTTAATATACTGCAAGAATTCTGTGAGGTTTTCAAAAGACCAGCTGAATTCATTTTCCCAAAAGTTTCTGTTCAAGTGAAGAGGGATACATTTGGGGTGCTGTGTCAGCAGCAGCCAAAAGGGACACACTTTTGACAATTAAATTATTGACTTTGGTTATATGGTTATCTTAAATACATCACATATGTGAAGTTTCCAAAAGATTATTCCCACTGTCTTTGTTCTTTAAAAAAAGTTGTGTTCATGGGCTGAACATATAGAATGCATAATTTCTTTGGAAAGATGTGAGAGATTGACAAAGCTATGGACATCTGAAACTAGCCCTTTAAAGTGGAAATGTTTGAGTGATTTTTACCTGTGGGCATGCCTGTACCCTGTAATTTCATACAACTCTGATTAACCAAAACTCATAGTTCAACAAGTTTTAGTAAATGTCCCCTGTGATCATCCTATATCCTCGTATTTGCTGTGGTCCTTGTCCCTCAAGCTCTGAGCAAACCTCTTCTCTTAAGCTAGCATCTCCAATTTTCTGAAACAGCTATTTAAGGCTGTTAGATGTCCCTCAAGATCTCTAGCTAATAGAGACTGTATACATATCAACTGAGCTTAAGCCCTGGCCCCAAAGATAGTTAGGCATCTACCTCCATTTGGGATTCACAACAATTAACCCTTTCCTGGAGTTAGACACCTAAGCCAGGTCAGCCCTTTCTCATGAAAAACGAGTGGTGGGGAGACAATAGAGACAGAGAGAGACCATCTACCCTTAGTACCCAATAGCCCAGTGGTGAGGCACTCACCTGGGATGTGGGAGACACGGCCACCCAGAGCGAGGGGCAAGTGAAGCAATTTGCCCCAGACCCTGGGCCCTGCAGGGGGCCCCTAGAGCCCTGGTCCAGCAGTGGTCCGGGTCTTCAGCTGGCATTTCGGTGGGGAGGACCTTCAGTGCTGCCAAAGATGTGGAATGACTGAAGGGCCCCGTGCTGCCAAAGACCCAGACTGCTGCTGGGTGAGGACATGCGCTGCAGCTCCCCCACTTTGCCCCAAGCCCCCTGAATCCTCTGGGCGCCCCTGGTGGGAGACTTGTTTCTAAATGTCCACTCTGCTGAATTTGGAGCAGGGACTTAGGATCTCCTATATCCCAAGTGACTGACACTTTTGATGGTATCTCACCAGTCTATAGTGCCAATCTTTCTTTGGGCCGATTAATATTTAATTATTTATACAAAGCTGAACATCTTCAACAGAAGAGATCGCGAGAGATCCACAGCAGAATACCCTGGGGGTTAGAGCACTCTCCTGAAGTGGGGTGTGGAGAGGGAGACCTGGTTTCCAAGACTCTTCTCCAAATCAGGCAGAGTAGGGATTTGAAAACAGCTCTCCCACAGTCCAGGTGATCCTAATCACTGGGCTACTGGGTATTCTGGGATACACGCGCACACACAAAATTCCTGAGCTGGTCACCCCAGCTGTCATTTGTGCGGGGCTCTGAGCAGGCCTGTCCCCATAGATGAGATGATGGGTGGGGGAACATCTAGGGTGAGAATCCTGCCAGGACTTAGGTATGAGCTGGGGTGCCAAGCAGTCAGCACCATTAGGACTTAGGCAGTTTTGATCATTCCCACCAGCAGAAGAGGAGTTTTGAGGAGCCTACAGTGGCAGTTAGGTGCCTAAGTCACTTTATGGATTTAGCCTTTGGTTACCACGCTAATCGGCTCTCTAGAAAACGTAAAGGTAGCTCTGGGGACCTTTCTTTCTGTAACATATATGATAAATATAATTAGGAAAGGTCACACACAAGAAGTACACATGTCAAAAGAGTCACTTGTCCTCAGTTATACAGGTATCTAACCATCATCAGCCATCTGTGTATGGTTGAGAGAAAGAATCTGAAATACATTACTACTGTAATTGTCAGCCCTGTCCAGAAAACAACTCTCTCCCTGGCTGTTTGCCTACGTATAAATTATACAGCTGCATCAAGCTGTTTGCAAGTGTTTTTTTAAAAAGACAGAATTGTAGATTCCCCGATTTTTTCACACAGGCTTATGTTCGCCAAGTAGAAGCTACTGATTCTGATTTTTAAAAAAATGCTCTGGTCCAATCCTACTTGCTAGGTGACTGAAGAGTCTAGGGATCTGGTTCAAAATTAACTTGGAAGGAGGAACAACAAAAGTGACTGTCCCTTTTGTATCTAGGGTCCAATGTAAAAATCTCCGTAGGCTTCTGCAACTGGAAGGGGTGGAGATGTGAGAGTGGGATATACTTTTCTCACTCTCACAGGTCCTGATTCAAAGTCCACTGAAGTTACGCATGATAAGTCTACACTGCAGTTAGACACCTCCCACGACAGCTGACTCAGGCTCACAGGGCTCAGGCTAATAGGCTGCTTAACTGTGGTGTAGACACTCTGGGATTCTCTCACCTGAATATCTATACCACAGTTTAACAGCCCCTTAGCCCGAGCCCTGCAAGAGCGAGTCAACTGGCACGGGCCAGCCCTGGGTATTTAATTGCAATGTAGACATACCCTCTGAGGCTATATGTCAGTATAGTTTATGTCACTGAGGGGTGTGAGTAAGCCACTTCCCTGAGTGACAGAAGTTACATCGACCTAAGCATCAGCATGGACAGATTCTCCTGCTGACATAGCTACCACCATTCATTGAGGGCAGATTAATTAAGTCAATGGAAAGCTCTCTCCCACTGGTTTAGAGAAGCTACACTAGAGAGTTTACAGCGGCGCAGCTGCATCAATGCAGCTGTGTAGCCATAGGCTTGGTCTTTTCACTGACTTCAAATGGACTGTGGATCAAGCATATGCTGTATTAGAATGAAAGCCAAAGTATTGGGTCACTGAGCTTTACTAATAGGCCAATGAGTTAACCTCCTTCTAGTTAGTAGGTTAAAAGAACACTGTCAGGTAATTTATGCTCCAGATTTAGGTATTGTATTATTAAAATTAGTGATGGGCCTGAATAGGAACCTTCAAAATGAAAAGGTTCTTAGGAAGACACAGGGGAATGAGGGTAGAGAACATGATTTCAAACCTGAACAATAACACTCATCAGAATTGCTTGACTAGGGAATTTATGTAATGGACTGAATCGAAATAGCCCTGAATCTTACTGAGATTTGAAATCCACCATAAACCTGGATGTGAATATTGGTGTAAATGTTAATGGAAATTAAAATATTTCCTTGCAACCCAGATAATGCATCCACGTGAAAGCACAGGAGAACTAGAGACTAGTGAAACAAACCAGAAATGTGAAACTTAGAGCTTGTCTACTTGGCTTCACAGTGCACACTACAGGGATGGGAGCTGCAGTGCACGCTGAATGTTATACTCTAGCTGCCTGGTGCAGACCCTGCTAGAGCAAACTAGAAGGTACCTAGTTTGCATTAATGTAGTTCTGTTTCAAATAGGATTGTATTAACCTGAACCCTTTGGTGCATGCTGCAATTCACATGTCTGCAGTGTGCACTACAGGGCCAGGTAGACAGACCCTCCAAGGAAAAACCAGTCCCCTGAACTGAGAATGAAACTGAGCTGTTCTGACTCCCAGTTCACTGGGCTGTCTAGTACACCTCATTGTCTCCCAGCTATGCACAGTACATAATCTTGCACATTTTTTCATAGTATTGTTTTTTCTTGATGCATGTGAAAGCTTTAATTTCAATATTATGTGTATTAAAGTTAATATTTTGCACCATCATAATGTGTAACAAACCTTACCAATGTATGGAGTTTCTCCCTGTGAACAACTCATATAATTTATTAATTGCCTGTGATTTGCACAAGCCTTCTTCAACAATGGTGTTGTCCCACTATATCTTAATTAAAATAATGCAGTTTCATTTTTGTACTTGTCAGAAACAGCTGTTATTTACAAGGAACAGATGGAGAACCCACATACAGCATGATTAATAAATTGTTGCTTTAAATTGAAGTGCTCAGAATAGACCTAATTTTTCACTAAGCGATTTTTAATGGACAAAATAAATTCCAAAACACAACCATAAAAACGTCCATATGAAACAACTAGAAGAAAAGATAATGTTCCTGCCTCCAAGTTCTTGCTAACGTATAAATGACATGATTTCTAACTTTATAGGAAACAAAAATACATTTTCCTTCCCACTGTGGCCCAAATTCAGTTCCCAGAAGTGGGTCCTGGTGACTTCAGTGAGATTCAGTGATTACAATGAACAGGAGCTCATCCTGAATCCTTCACACCTGACTCCCCATTCATTTTCTAATGGAGTGACTCCAGAGTTTTACCAGTGTAAACGAGTATATCCACTGAAAAAATCAGGAGCATTGAAAATCTTTGCCCAAACCTCTCAGGTTATATTTTAGGCTCCAGTCCTGCAAAGACTTACAAAAAATACCAGGGACTACTCATAGTTCATAAAGTTAAGCACATGCACAAGTCTTCATAGGAATAGGCCTTTTAGAGGATCAATGGGATTTTCAAAAACACTCAGCACTAGTCTACCTCTATTCCCACTGAAGATTTAATACTAAACACTATTGGAAATCCTAGCCTTAAACACCCAGTGTTTATTTGTAATTTTAAAACTACATGCTCATAGGACCATTAAGGGCCTGTTCCTCTTTAGCACTTGCTTTATTCCAGTGTTACTTCACTGAAGTCACTAAAGTTTACACTAGTGCAAATCCATAATAAATGAGAGGTGAATTGGGCCCTTTAAATCTTGATGTGATAGGAACTCAGAATTGTACCTGAAATTTTTATTTAAAACAAAATTAAAAAGTTATATGAACATGTTCTTGAATCTTTTGTCTCTTATTTCCTGGACAACAAAATCTGCCTTCAAAATGCTTTCATTTTTTGATTGCCTTTTAAGGCAAATTGTGGTGTCCAGCCATAAACTGTGTGACACACTGGACAGCAGTGTGTGTGTGTGTGTGTGTGTGTTTAGAATAACACAGAAATGTACACAACTGATAATGCAGTTTCATTATGTGATAACTTTGCTGGAAGCTTTGACAGAAATACAGGAAGCAAGCATTGTGTTTGCAGGCGAGCACAGTAAATCTCAGGTTGCTATAACATGCTACATTGGTTAACAAGCACATGTTTTTGGACTTTGAATCATACCACACTTAGTCTTTATTTATTTCATTTAAGATCCTGAACCTGAACTCTAACAGAGGCAAAATTCCCCTTGAGAGATTCCCATTGACTTCAGTGGGAGATTGGTAAGGCCCATAGTGCAATAGATTGCCCCTCTTTCATCCCCCCGTCTTTACAAACATATAAAAAGAAGTCAGATTCTGCCTTGAACTGCTTACAAAGACCCCGCCCCTTTCAACACAGAATAGCTTAACAAAGTAAGTCACTGAATACAGAGCTGGGTTGAGGATGGCATACCATTTTTGCAAAGGATTTTTGAGATTTTTTTGAAATTTGGCTTCGTCTCAAATGAGATTGAAAACCAAACATTTCAAAATTCTCAAGGAAGGAAAAATTCTGGAAACAAAACATTTTGTTTCAACTTCAACTTTTTTGTTTTTCATTATATGTCATTAATACAAAGTATTTAACCATTCAAAACAATCATTTCAAAACACAAATTCCAAATAGTTTCTTCTGAAACTGTCAGAATGGGACATGTCAACATTGTTAGCATTTTTCCTGTTTTTTCTTCCATCACAACATTTGGGGGAAATCAACCCAATTTGACAGAACACTTAGATTTCAGCAGAACTGCACATTCTTCTTCGAGAGATGTCCCTGTGGGTGCTCCACTCTAGGTGTCGGTGCGCCCCTGCGCCTTTGATCGGAGATTTCTGCAACAGTACTCGTAGTGGCCACGCATGCTCAGAGCCTGGCCCCCACTCTGAGTATACCTCTAGTGAGCATGTGCGGCCGGTTCCCTCAGTTCCTTCTCTACCGTCCCGGCTTGAGACAGAGCTCAGCAGACTCCTTAAAGAATTTCTTTCCTCATCTTAAAATAACTTGTAGTTAGACAGTTTCTTGTTAGTTAGTGTTACCTACCTTTTTTCTACTGTTTGAAAAAAAAATATTTTTTTTATTCTCTCAGCCGCTTCAAATATGCCTGGCTCCACAGGCTTTAAGCACTGCTCCTCCTGTAAGGACGCTATCCCTCTCTCCGATGGACATTCTCAGTGCATAAAATGTTTGGGGGAGACCCATATTCCCCAAAAACGTGCTCACCACAGTAAACTAAACTCCAAAGCGAGAAAGGACAGAGAGATAAAACTCAAACTTATTTTACTTCAGAAATCCCTAGGGTCCGCCTCAGACTCTGGCACGGACTCTGCCTCCACTCACCAACACAGCTCTCCCACTTCTAAAAAGCAGAAGGAAGCAGCAAAACGAGGACACCTTCTGTCAAATTCAAAAGAAGCACTTAGACACAAACCTTCTCTGGTCAGATCCACAGTCTCCTTACCGGTGCTTCCCCGCCTGAGCACTTTCGACGAGCCGGACTCCTCCAGCACCGCGTTAAACCCGCCTGTGCTTTCAGCGGCAGAGCGAGGCTCCGGTGCCGAGGCGACAGGCTTTCAGTTGCCTGTCTCGATTATGGCACCTATCGGCACCGCGATGAACACGGTGCCGACAAATCAGGCCCCCCCGTGGCACTGCAGCCTGCTATTAATAGCACGGCACCTACTACAGCACCGGCATTAACAACACTACTTGGCACGGAGCCAAGACTAACAACTCCGGTGCCAGCCCGAGTTCCCTCACAGCAATTCTATCAGCCTTCGCCTTCAGCTGCCTCAGCTCTGCCGTTTACCCAGTCAAGTGACCTCCTAGTGTCACCTACGCTGCAATCGCCATTCTTAAAGACTGCTTCTCCCTGACGAATGATTCAGGGTCCGAACAGCCTTCCTCCAGTGAGGAGGAGTCTGAACTACAGGGTGATGTTTCAATACAATCAGAATTCCATCCTCGGAGTCCTGTCACCCGCGGGCACAGGAAAATTGTCTCAGACCACCCTCGAGACCCTGCCTCTCCTGGTGTGTTAACCCCTGGATGGCACCACCTATGGCTTTTCCACCACCATGGCAGTATTTGGCCCATGTGGCATCTTTCCCTCGGCAGCACACCTGCTATTTCCAATCAGACGAGACCGCGAACGTCCAAAAATCATATGGACTCACTTGCGGCACCCTCCCATTCTCAGGATCAATTAATCCTGCTCCTGACCCAATACAACTGAAGTACCAACTGAAGCAATGCCTGAAGAAGCTTTACCTCCCTCCCCAATCTACCACCTCAGATGATTTTTCGAAATTCCAGGATCTCTTTAAAAGGGTTGCCAGTGAGCTTAAGATCAATCTAGAGGAAGTACGGAACAACAACATGAGTTAACGGACATCCTGCAACCCTCTTCTTCATCCAGACTGGCATTACCAATTAATGCAGCCCTTCTGGAACCTGCTAATCCATCTGGCAGGCTCCAGCCACAACCACCAGCCTACCTGCAAACAAGCGGACTGCAAATACTTCATTCCCTCTAAGGGCTCTGAATTCCTTTTCTCACATCCTGCGCCAAACTCACTGGTAGTGGACGCAGCCAATCAAGGAACAAACAACAGTATTTTCGCCATACCCAGCCAACAAGGAAGGCAAATGCTTAGACCTGCTGGGTCGCAAAGTGTATGCCTCTTCAACTTACAATTTTGAATTGCCAATTATACCGCAATTCTGGCAAAGTCGACCATAGAAACTATATACAAGTTCATGGACTTTATTGAACACATTCAGACTACAAGAAACACAGTTTACCAGCTTTAGTGTCAAGGGCCAAATCATATCATGCATGGCTCTTCCAAGCAACTCTGGGATTCAGCCAATACTGCAGCAAGATCCACCGCTACAGTGGTGGTGCTCATGCGCTGAGGTTCATGGCTTCTCCTCTTCCTCTTTCCTCGTGAGGTTCAGAGCCCATAGAGGATCTCCTTTTGATGGTGATAAACTCTTGCTTCCACCACTAATGAGGTGCTCCACTCAATGAAGGACTCAGGGCAACTCTTGATCCTTAGGCATCCAAACCCTACAACCAGAAGGCGACAGTACAGATATCAACCTTAACCACCGTCCACGCTACCCCTCATATACTCAGCATTTCCCAAGATCTCAGGATCAACAACACACCACCAACGCCAGAGACCCAGATACCAGCGGCGTCGCCCAATTCTTCCGGGATGGCCCAACTTCCACCAACTAAATAAGCAGATTTGAACCTTTGTCAGGGTCTCGTAAACATCGTCCCAACTTTAGCGTATGCACTGCCTACAATATCTTGGACACCGCTACAGCCATTTTTGCACCAATGGCAGAATATTACCACCGACAAGTGGTTCTAGAGGTCATCACAACTGGGTATTCTATCCCCTTCCTCTCGTCCTCGCCCCACCCACCCTCCCTCCCCATCCCTCTTCAGGGACACCTTTCATGAGCCCACACCTCAGCAAGAAGTACAACATCTCCTTCATCTGGGTGCTATCGAACTTGTGCCCAAATGCCACAAGGGGAAGGATTCTACTCCCTTATTTCTTAACAGAAAGAAAACTGGAGGATGGGATTGATCCTCGACCTCAGGAGGCTCAACAAATTTGTCAAAAAGCAAAAGTTCAAGATGGTTACTCTCACCACCATGATTCCAGCCTGGAGCAGGGCGATTGGTTTTCAGCCCTCAACCTACAAGACGCCTACTTTCACGTCACTATCCACCCAGCCCACAGACGTTTTCTTCATTTACCCTCAGCTCAACACGTTTCCAATACAGAGTTCTACCATTTGGCCTTTCCACTGCCCTCGAGTTTTCTCCAAGCTCCTAGTGGTAGTCACTGCCTACCTCAGGAAAAAGGAGTCATAATATTCCTACCTTGACGATTGCCTCCTAAGGCCTCCACATTCGATGAGCCCTCGCTTCACGCAAATCACCATCGAGTGCTTCCAATCCCTGGGCCTGCAAATAAACGAAAACAAATCCACATTAAGTCCTAGCCCAGCACCTGGAGTTTATAGGAGCGAGCCTCGACTCCACAACGGACTGGCATCTCTCCCACCCAACCGATTCAATACCATAAAACTGCTGGCTACAAGACTTCGCAACAGCCCCCAGGTCACCGCCCGAGACTGCCCCAACTACTAGGGCCATGTCCTCGTGCACTTTCGTGGTCCACAACGCACATCTCCACTGAGGTGCTTCCAAGCTTGGCTGGCCACAGTTTACAACCAAACATGCACTCACTAAACAACAATTGGCCATACCCCTTACCGAGTCAAGACACTCTCATATGGTGGACAGTCCCCTACAACCTCTGCTCTGGAGTCCCCTTCCTCCAGACCCCAACTCTGATGATGGCGACCGATTGCTGCATCCTCACGGCTGGGGGCCCACATCTCTCACCAAAAAGTCCATGGGCTATGGTCTCATTCCGAGACCTCTCTGCACATAAACGTTCTAGAACTTCGAGCTATACGGAATGCCTGCCGCTGCTTCCTTCCACTAATCAAGAATCAGCATGTACGCATAATGACAGACAACATTGCCTGCATGTTCTACGTAAACAGACAAGGACAGGCTCGTTCCCACTTTCTTTGCTCAGAGGCCATAAAACTCTGGAATTGGTGCCTTGCGAGCCACAATCCACATATCAGCTGCTTATCTCCCAGGGTGATGAACACCACTGCCAACGAGTTAAGCAGACGTTTCCCTTTCGGAGCATGAATGGGAGATAGACGAGGGAATCATTTACAACATATTTCGAACTTGGGTCACCCAACCATTAGATCTTCTTCACAACCACGAAAAACACGAAATGCCTCAATTTCTGCTCCAGGGCGAGGACTGGCAAACACTCCCTCAGAGACGCATTCATGAACTCATGGCACGGGACTTCTCTTATGCCATTTCCCCAATACCATTGCTCAACAGGGTCCTCATAAAGATACGACGGATCTTGCCAGGGTGATCTTGATCGCACCTTCATGGCCGAGACAACCGTGCTTCCCTTTCACCAGAATGTCCAATTCAACCACCGATCTCCCTGCCTCTCATCCCGAAACCTCTTATCACAGCAACGCGGCCGGCTTCTTCACCCCAGTTCTCCATGCTTCATCTCAAAGTGCCTGTACTGCATGGTTCTCTCAACGAGAACTAGACTGTTCCAATCAGTTCAGAGGGTACCTCTACACAGCAGAACACAATCCAGCTGTACCACCTATCTCCGAAAGTGGAAACGATTCACAAAATGGTGCTCAACCAAACAACTGTCTCCTACTTCTGCCCTCTTCCCTGCATACTCGACTATCTATTGGACATTAAGCAATCCGGCCTTTCTTCAGCTCCATCAGAGTGCCACTTAGCTGCCATCACAACCTTTCATGGTACAGTTGACCAATACCTCAGGTCTTCGCTCATCCCATCACCAAAGTGTTTCCTGAAGGGACTCCAAGCCCTAATATCCAGACATTAAGCCACCAACCCCTCCATGGATCTTCACCTAGTATTGTCCTGTTTAACTCATCAAACCCTTTGAGCCCTTAGCCACCTGCTCCCTATTGCACCTTCGATGAAAACAGCCTTTTGGTGGCCATTACCTCCGCCAGACCGGGGCAGGCGAGATAGCAGCCCTTATGGCAGATCCACCATATATGCTCTTCTTCAGGACAAAGTTACTCTACGCCTACACCCTAAAAAATTCCTTCCAAAAGTTCATGCTTCATTTCACATCAATGAACCAATACATCTACCAACTTTTTTTCTGAAACCACATGCAAACTCCTTCGAAGCCACAATGCACACACTTGATGTGAGCAGGGCCTTATCCTTCTATTTGACAGAACCAAATCCTTCAGAAACTCTCCTAGACTCTTTGTCTCCATCGCAGAGCACTCCAAAGGCATGGCTATCTCTACCCAGAGACTTTCGTAAAACTGGATCTCAATTGCATACGACTCTGCATTATCAGATAAAGAACATTATACCTCCAGCATTGATCAGATAAAAAAACACATTCCACTAGATCTGTATCTACCTCTGTAGCCTTCTTACATAAAGTACATTGTCTGACATTTGTAGAGCAAGCCACTTTGGTCCTCCAAGCACACATTTGTCAAATACTATGCCCTTACTCAGGGCCCTCTCTCTGACACTCGATTTAGGCAGGGCCAGTATTATCTACTGCATTCCTGCCAGATCCGAAGTCCTACCTCCTTGAGATTACACTGCTTAGAAGTCACCTAGAGTGGAGCACCCACAGGTTACATCTCTTGAAGAAGAGAGGAGGTTACTCACCTTGTGCAGTAACTGACGTTCTTCGAGATGAGTGTCCCTGTGGGTGTTCCACTACCCACCCTCCTCCCCTCTACTTCGGAGTTGGGTAGCCTCCGTTGTAGAGAAGGAACTGAGGGAACGGCCGCGCATCTCACTAGAGGTATACTCAGAGCGGGGGCCAGGCTCTGAGCATGCGTGGCCGCTACGAGTACTGCTGCAGAAATCTCCGATCAAAGGCGCAGGGGCGCACCGACACCTAGAGTGGAGCACCCACAGGGACACTCATCTCGAAGAACGTCAGTTACTGCACACGGTGAGTAACCTCCTCTTCTGTTGGAATGTGGTTCTGTCAAAGTTTCTCTCAGCAGCTGTAACTGAATACATTCATTGCTTTCACTGCTTTCAACAGGTGCTGGTGTGTGAATGGCAGGTTTAGATAATTTGGAATTCCTGTAAATGATGTATGCCTACAGCATTACTTGGGGGCCATATTGCAATTCTTTAGGTGGTTTTCAAGATTCTGCATCTCTATCTACTTCCTCTTTTGCTTCATTTTCTTTTCCCACTCTCTGCCCTGCATCAGCCTTTTTGTCTGGAACAACCTTCCTCCCCCATACACCTAGCAGCCTCCATTCTCCCACTTTAAATTCCTCCTCAAAACCTGCACGTTTGTTCTAGTCTAATTCTTTTCCCAATCCCTAGTCTCCCATACCAAATGCCAATAGACCTAACAATCAGGTTTTTTAAAGAAAAAACACTAAACTTGCTGTCTCAACAGTGTTTTCCACTCTCCTTTGTTTATCTCCCTACTATTCTCTCTCACTTTATTTGATATCTTTACTCATTCTGTTCTGTCTTTATTCAATTAAGCTTTTTGTGACACTTTTGTTATAAGCCAATGGCAGGGTGGTAACTATTCTGATCCTTACTTTTATGTATATATATATAATATATGTTATAGCTATGTCAACATTTACACGTAAGCCTACTATGTGTTTTCACCTCTATACTCGTTGAATAAATTCTATTATAAAGTCACTGGTCTTTGTAATGTTGAGTTTTGATGTACTTTATACTAGTGAATTGCAGCATTTTGGGTAACTACTGTCTTAACCCTACTCTACCAAAGATACCTGCTCCTTTTAGATGAAAATCCTGATTATTTTTAAAACAAACAAACAAACCAGCAAACAACGCCCCCCACAATAAATAGAGTGATGACAGTGAATGATCTGTTAAATCATTTCCTTTGTTGTTTTCTTTTTTCCCCCTCCTCCCCAGCAATTACAGTGCATTGTTAGGAGTGTGGATTTATGGCTTCTTTGTTGTGATCCTGCTGGTACTGGACCTTTTATATTACTCATCAATGAACTACGATATTTGCAAATTTTACCTGGCAAGGTGGGGAATCCAGGGAAAGTGGATGACACAGGCACAGAGCCGATGGATTAACCCTGCTCAGAATCCAAGCCACGTACAGACTCAGCCTCAGTCTCAGCCTCAAATGTCACAGGCAGTACATACTTTAAAAGGAGATGTTTTAAACCCACCATTGATGTCTTTTCAGAGTTCATCTGCCTGGTAAGTTAAGATACTTTTGTACCATATTCTTTTGTGGTATAAACAATCAGCTATCTTTTTGGAACATCATTATCAATTATGCGCCAGATCCTCAGCTGGTATATATTGGCATAGCTCCATTGAAGTCATCAGCAGAGGATCCGTACCATATAAATTTTACAGTATGAACTGCATTATAGAATTACCCTTCAGAAGAAATGAATCAGCTTCATTGAAAATTATGATAAAAATATGATTGTCTCTAGAGAAGTGTGTGCTGGAGGTAATGGAGGTAAGTAAATTTACAGTACTGTGTGAATATAAATAGGTTTGGAAGGATTAAATTTTTAACAGTAAATGTCATTAAATGTCAATTTCACTGTACACACACACCAACAAAAATATATTTCTACTGATAATCAAAATATACAGATCAGCCAAGTAAGAAAAATGCTGCTTGAGAACTTAGAGTTTGATTTAAGAATATTTACTTTGTATATTTTGACATGTGATGTTGACAATTTGTGTTTTAACAGTGATAAAACTTTAACTTTTTGAATCTCAATATCTACTGTCATTAAATAATTATTGTCTGATACCCTGCATTGCCTGACCTTCCCATAATTTCTGCATACTTTTACAATTTAAATCAATAAAAATAAAAAAACCTTAAAAATAAACATTGATATTATCTATCAACATTATAAAAAAAATAATGAATTCTGCGAAACTAAATATAAACAAGGTTACAATCTTTGCTTCTACAGTCTCCACTGAAGAGTTAATTATTAATCTAGCATGCAAATAAAATTCTAAATGTACCAAAAGTTTTGCCATGTATAGCAATTAATCTGTTTTCAGTTTAAAAAAAAACAACACATTAACTCCAAGTATTCAATGTAAACACTAAGAAGTGGAAAACAGTTTTAATTAGAGATGTGAGAAATCCATACTATCCACTGAGACACAGAAACAATGTGAAAACTAGCTTAATGTCTTATCTACTTAGCCACAGAAATATAGCTGTATGTTACAGTGGGGAAAAAATGTTTCTACGGATTTATTTCTGCCATGTTGTATACATGTATGTCAAAATGTGTTTTAATACCAACAGGTTCTATAGCACTTAAGGTTTTTAAATTATCTATTATTTGTGTGGTGCCATGGGCGGATATGGTGCTCTACAAAAATATAAGAAGGAAGGGCCCCAACTCAAAGAATTTATAATCTAAGGGATAGTACCGTGAATGTAGACAACATTCCGACAATGGCAGTGGAGGAGAGTTACAAAAGTTAACAATCAAGGGTTGCAAAAATTAATGATCATTTTGGGGTTTGTTTTGCTTCCTGTGCAGAGTGTATGGTCAGGCACTGGAATAGGGTTGGTGTGAACAGTTAACTGAAAGACACAGAGCTGGTCAAGAATTTTCTGATGGAAAATGCCCTTATCACAAAAAAAATCAAAACTTTTAAACCTTCAGCAGCCTGCCTCAAAGGTTCTTTGTAGTATGTTGGTCTCAGGATATGAGAGACACAAGGTGGATGAGATAAAAATTGTGGGGGAAATTGGTGGAAGAGACAAGCTTTCATGCTTCACAGAGTGAGGTCTGGAAAAGGCAACCAGAGAGTCACAGCTGAATACAAGAGGAACAGACTGTTAAGCATAAGGCGTTAACACATGTTGCAAGAGACTCCTTGAAATGAAGTGGGCAATTAACACCACTACAGTCATAGGACAAAGGAGGAGGAGTAGGTTACAAATTGTTGTAAAGAGCCATAAAACCAGTGTCTTCGTTGAAGCCAGGATTTTTAGTATCTAGCAGAGTTATGAATTAAGTTCCCAGGCTCATCTTTTGAAGGTATTATGCAAGTTTCCTTTGAGGATGAGGACTGATCAGATATGGAGTGATTGCTTTGTGGAAAAGTGTTCACCCACAGGTGACAGGGCATTTTTGTCTTTTATCATTTTTCTGCATAGGTTCATTCGTGAGTACTGTGATTGTTTGGTTTCACCCACATAGTTGTTGTTGGGGCATTTGATGCACTGGATGAGGTATATCGCATGTGATGGGGATATATAGGAAACATGGATCTTGAAAGGTGTGTTGTAGGGGTGAGGATATTGATTATCGTAACAATGGAGATATGCCTGCAGGCTTTGTTCTGGCAGATGGTTTGAGCTGGTGTGCGGTGGTCTTTGAGGAGCTTGTTTCTGATGGTAAGCTTTGTGTGGTAGGGAGGCTGTTTGATGGCCAGAAGATGAGGATTGGGGAAAGATTTCTTTCAAAATATGGTCTCCATCAAGAATGGGTTGCATTTGTTCAGTGATTCCCTTATAGGTTCGAGTGAGGGTTGTAGGTAACAACTAGAGGTACAACCACACTTGCAAGTGGATACAATTACTTGTCAGTATACTGCTAGAACCTGCCTGTACCCACACTGAATGTCCACCTATCCTGTGCTGGGCAGAGATATATGCCACGCCTTCATTCACACTGTCCCTTTCAGCGTGCGTTGTTAGTGCTGACATGTCAGGGCAGTAGCCCAGAGTCCTAGGGTTGCCACTCATCTGGGTTTTACCTGAACAGTCTGGTTTTTGGCTTCTGTGTCTGGGTGCCATTTGACAAGCCCTGATGTCCAGTTTTAAGTGAAACACATAAGCAACACCAACAACCTTACTGTTTCAATATGTTGTTTAGTACTTAAATATACAATTGTATGTTTGTGTTATTTTACATTACATATGTGAAAATATGCACTGTTCATATATTGAACTTCAAATGTCACGTAACTAAGCCTAGCACTTTGTGGTGACTCGTTTTGACATATATATATTTTACTCTTGGGGGCATTCTGCACCAAAAAATAAAAATTCTGGGCCAAAAAATAAAAATGCTGCAACATTTGTCAAAATAACAAACACCAGTTTCAATTATTTTGGTAATTTATTTCAAAATACCTGTCAGTAAGTATGTGTGTAACAATGCAGAGACACAAAAATTCCCCCAGAAGTAGAGAGTTAAAGAAACCCCTATGACAACCCAGTATTTCTTTCTCTGTCTCTCCCAACAACTCCCTGAAATTATAGTAAGATTTCAGAGGATGGGTTTTCCAAACTCTGCGGGGACCATTGACAGAACGCATGTACCTATACTTTGCCTACTGAAAGGGACCAGTGAATAAGTAAACTGTGAAGTTTAGTATTCACTGGTTCGTCAAGGCTCAGTGGACCATAAGCAGTCAGTTCATGAACATGAATGCAGAACACGTGGGAAAGGTCCATGACACCCAGGTGTTCAGGGCTGTACTGCAGGACAAAATAAAGGACTTTACTACCCGGAAATGATATGACTAAACATGATGTTTCTGTGCCGGGGCCCATTCAGTGCTGCCACTGCCCCTCTCCCCACCGTGGCACGAGGTTTGGGAGGCTTAGCCTCCCCCAGCCTCCATTACATGCCGCCCATGCTTGGGATGCCAGCGTGGCCAAAGCACTTTGGCTTATTGTGACATGTGGTGCTTTGCATAACGTAGATGAGGCTAAAGGGAAATAATTCCATAGCAAGTGGGCACAGTCCAGAACTGCTTTCTAAAGCCTGTAGTGGCAACCTGACCCCACCCATTGCACAGAGCTTATGGTTCCCAGCAGGCCAGGGAAATGTGTGATGGTGTGTGACCGTACATAGTGAAACAATGGGCAGCCAGAAGATGACTGGGGAGTGTGGCAAGATACACTATTGTGATGCTACGATGCTGCTCAAACAGCACACTAGAGCATGGTCACATACTTCAGTCATGAGATACCTCAGTGGATTTCAATCCCCTGCAATTAATGTACTAATAAAAAGCAAACAATTGGGGGAGGACCCTCCAGGTCAATATCTTTGGCCATGGCTTTGTGCAGTGGTATAGTTTTCCAGCAACTATTCCTTGGGGTGGCCCATGAGGAGGCTGGCATATTGGGCAGCCATTCTAATTCCTGTGGTTTAGACAGTGTTTGTTGTTAAATGTAATGTTGTTATAGGTGAGGATGTGTTTGAGGTGAATATCTGAGTGCTGTCAGTGTCAGACTGAAATGCCTTCATTGTGAAGGATGTTGGTGTATGGGGGATGACATCCTTAGTGAAAAGGATGGTATTCTGAGGCACATTGTTAATGTTGCAGAGTTTCTGGGGGAAGCAGGTTGTGGTCTCAGGATGGTCTCTGTGATATTCTTTCAGTAGTGCTGTTGCCATAAATGATGAGCCTGGGGTCCTTTGTGTATCTTGGGAAACATGTATAAGTCCGTGGGGTGGGTTTGTGGAGAGGTGAAAGCCATTTCAGTTCTCTCAAGCAGGGCTGTCCAAGAGGGGAGTGCAAGTGGGGCAATTTTCCCTAGGCCTTGCAGGGGCCCCCAGGAGACTATAGTATTCTATAGTATTGCAACTTTTTTTATGGAAGGAGCCCCTGAAATTGCTTTGCCCCAGACCCCTTAATCCTCTGGGCAGCCTTGCTCTCAAAACAGAATTTTTCTGGAAATCCTTTCCAAATAAATAAATTTGGCATTTTTGATTTTTCATCCCAATTAGGGACAACTTCATATTTTTGAAAACATGGTCCCAAATTGGGATGAAAAGTCAAAAATGCTAATGGTGGGGAGGGAGAAGGGACTTCTTTTCCAGCCAGCTCTAGAAACAAGTGTTGGGGAGGAGGAGGCGGGGAAGAGTGATATTGATACAATAGCAAAGGAAAGCTGTTCTAAGTGAAGAGGACAGAGTGGCACAAGTGGGAGACAGACCTCACGAGCAGGCACAGCATATGGCACAAACAGGAGAAACTGAAGAATGTGCTGTAGAGGCAGAATGGGGGTGGATCTCGATGGTGCACGTGTGGGATTTTAACTTGATGTGAAGAACGAGAAAGCCAATTAAGAGCTCTGGGTAGAATGGGTGAAACGGCATAAAAGGAAGTTGGTTCTCCCCAGTGGATCAGGGAGTTGTACATCATGGCCCAGTGGAAGGTTTGGTAGTGGGGACTATGAACCACTAAGGTATTTCACAAATGTTTCAAAATAGAAGGATAAGCACTAATTTTTTCAAACAGGGACAGTGTTTGTACAGTAACTAACACAATGGGGCCCTGACCCTGAGTGAGACCTTTCAGTGCTACCACGATACAAATAATAAAGTACTAGTCCTATGATTAATACTTTTGCCTGACTTACTTAATAAAAGGAATCCTAGAGCACAGTTTTTTAATAATCCACATTTACTTTCATTTCTAACCAGGAGTTTGGAAGCAGGCACACTTGGAACTGTAGTCAGAGCTGGATTCATTCAGTACAGTGCAGAGTTAAGTCGATGTAAGACAGCTTATGTTGACCTAACTCTGGAAGCATCCATGCTACCGTGTAGCTCCCAGTGATGTAAGATGCCCACTACACCGACCTAATAATATCACTTCCGTGAGAGGTATAGTGCGTAGCTCAATGTAGTTAGGGCAACAGTGTCTGTATAGATACTGCATTACAGTACTTACATTGATTGTTGGCGCATGCAGGGCTCAAAGCTGGACTCCCACACAGGGGGTGGAGGGAGGTGTTCAGCTGTGAGCCCCATGCCAGACTGACAGCCTGGGCTCTCAGCCCCCACACTTATGTCGGTTCAAGTGTTCCTGGTCAGGACACACACCGCCGACAGGAGAAAGGGTAGTGTGGACATGAAAAAACACAGTAGTTACTGCAGTGGCTTTAGGTCAATCTAACATAGGTCAATTTAATTTTGTAGTTTAGACAAGGCCTTACTGTTTCAGTTAAAGAGCCTTTATGCTACTACTTGAGAGAAGCTTATTTGTGCTTGGCTGTAAATATTGAATCTCATTATGACTTGTTTCACATGCATCCCTGCCAACTCACTTTTCTTGCTCCCATCACTAGAGATGGATCCAAATAAAACTCTCAATTCTGAAATCCTAGAACTGTGTGTGGCCCCCAAACCAGCTCCCATCTGAATTTGATAAGTGGCCTCTATCTTCATAATGGGCTGCATGAAAACTCCAGCGCCAGACATCCCTGAAGTTTTAGGTGTCCAAATCTGGTGTCTAACTTTATTGGTTGGACCCTTTCAACCCACCACAAAAACCTTTATGCCTACTCTGTCTTCCAACAATTTTATCACTAAGGGTATGGCTACACTTACACTTTACAGAGCTGCAACTTTCGCGCTGAGGGATGTGAAAAAACACCCCCCTGAGTGCTGCAAGATACAGCGCTGTAAAGCGTCAGTGTAATCAGCAGCACGCTACACCCGTAGAGGATATGGTTTACGCAGCTCCCAGCACTGCCGCTCCGACCACACTCACACTTCAAAGCGCTGCTGCGGCAGCGCTTTGAAATTCCAAGTGTAGCCATACCCTAACCTAAAGGAGCTGTGGCTACCATAGCATTTAACAGTTTTTAATTACTGATGTGTGATGCTTTCTTTGAAATTGCATGTCAGATACACTCTCTTTTCACAAAGGCAGGCTTGGTTTAAAATCAGAGAACTAGAAGCCTGATATTTGTAAACAAGCAGACTTTCATCATCATTTGTATACTACTAGAAAAAATAAAATTAAGAGCAGCCAATCTGAGACTTTATTTCACCTATGCTGAGTGTTGTATATTTCACCTACAGTTTCAATTCAATATCATTGTGTTCTTAGCTTGCTGTTCTAAATTGTTGTGTGCAATTAAACAGCTGCTCATTCTATTTCAGTGCTGGGAAAAGTGATTCCTGTGTAAGCCTGTGCAAAATGCTCCAGTAATTAAATGTTCAGGTTGCACGGTATAAATCCCACTTGAGAAATGCTAAAGTTAAGGTTCCTGTGCTGTTGATTGTTTTATGGTATCTAGCTTATGACAGGGAATAATACATTATTTACCTACACAATTACCCAGAAAAGTGGCTGAAATGAAGTTGCTGTTGGTAACTTAATGCAACATCTTAAAATAACAAAGAATGATGAAAGTGATTAACAGTCTTTTAACTGTATTTTCCTTAGATTTTTTTTTAAAAGGAAACAAAGCAAGTGGGGTGGATTATGCACTTAATTAGTAGACTTTAAAATTCAGGTCACATGTTAAAATAAATCTCAGTACCCTAACAATTGATATGATGTGCTCCTTCTGTCTTTGTTTCCCATGAGATTATAATTACTCCTGCCCTCTCTTTTGTTAAGAAAGTGCCTACCACATTACAGGTGTTACTGGAAATAAATAATTTTAGTTAGTCCCACTTGCACTTTGAAATTCATTCCTCTGAACGGGGTGAAGAGGGATAAATACATTCCTCTTACTGCTGCTATTGTGTGGCTAGAGAAATTCTATAGCATCAGATCCTCACACCTAACCTCTCGTCTACAAGGTTGGGTCAATAGTGCTGTAGCACACAGATATAATGGGGGAACTGTATCTTGGCAACCGTAGAGAAGAGAAATTTCAACTTTTGTCCAAAACTAAAACCAGACAAATATGGCACCTTCTTACTCAGCAGATCTATGTCCTTTATGTATCTAGTGTTGGGTTTGTTGACTTTATGGCAAAAAGGGGCTTTTAAACACCATTTTACTCCTGTTTTCACTATGCAGCTGTCACAAATCCACAGGAGCAGTGCTATTACATCAGCTTTGGAACAATCTCTGGGAAAACCCCTTCTGTGGGTCTGACCTCCTAGGGCAGTGGTGTGCAAAGTTGGGGGGCATGAAGAAATTGGGATCTCACAGGATCCACTAATAGCAGGAGCAGGGTAAAAACAGACTGCGTATTGTGAGGCAGGATGGGAGTGGGATTAAAAAAATAGTCCTCCTGAGCCACAAAAAACATGAAAGCCCTGGCCAGCAGCCTCCACTCTACAGCCAACCACCTCTGCAGGCAGTGCTGCTGCCAGCAACAATGCGGACACAAGGGATTACTTTAGATGACAAATAATGGAGGAGGGAAGGCTGAGACAAATTCCATGAATGGTAAGGGGGTGTGTGACTGCAATAATTTGCACAGCACTGCCCCGGGGGGGGAATGGAGAGGAGGTCTCATTCTTCCTCCAGGGCAAGCCACGCAACTTCACTGCCTCCTTTGGAAGGAGCTATGATTGTTCAGCAAGTCTAATGGAGGCAAAAGTTGTTCAGCAAAAATTGCAGAGACCCTAAAATTAGATGTGGCTGGGGGGAAGAGGGGTTCCCTCTGTGATTTTCTCCTTACCTGAAGTTAGGATATTTAAGAATTGTGCTGTGTGTATTTCATAAGACACAAACTCTCTCTTGCACATTGTCCCAGCAGCAGCCTTTGTGCTGTTTGGGTTGGGCAGGGCAGGGAGAATGTGCAGTGATGTCAGAAAGGGCTTCTTTAAATCTTATAGAAAGTTTTAGGGCATTTACCCACAGAGCGTGCACAGAAGTATTGTTCAGCCAATCATAGCTTCTGTTCATTCTTAATTCATCTCTCCATCCTCTTATTAAATTACCTGTTCTTCATTAAGTTTCCATTTTTGCTGTTCACCCAGTTCAGAAAAGTTTGATTAATGTACGGTTACAATGAGATCTCTGTATTTTTTCAGTTTCTCCTAACTCAGAAACGGGTAAAGGTCCGTTGCTTTTGTGAAATTATGGTGCTTTAGTATGAAAAGAACTCTATAAATGTAAGAGTTAATCTTCATGCATTTCCAGCATATGCCACTTTTCTATCTCATTTTGGGGACGGAAGGGATACAGTGAGAGTGACACTTTTGAAGAAAGAAACAGCTCAAACCAATGTTGTTTAGGAATCTTTGGTGATAATAAACAAACTAGGACAATGTAAAAGAGAATGTTTCAAGTGCCACAATTTCTGTGTTATGAAAGCTGAAACTTAAAAGCAATAGTTTACATATTACAGTTGCTGTATCCATTCTTAGTGAGGATTTCCACAAAAGCTCCAGGATGTGTCTGTTTTTCATAGGAGAAGGTGTATAATTTAAATGGCTGTGATTTGTATATGCCCAGAGAAGCAAACAGTAAACATCACCGTGTAGATGTTAACTTTCTGCAGCTGAATTCCCATATTTTATTTCATGACAACTGAGTAAAAGAAAATACTCTGGGGATATAAAGTAAATATGAGACTTAATGCCAGCTGTCTTGGGTTGTTGTTTTTTTCTTTGTAATTTAAATATATCTTGGTCTCAAATCTTTTTACTACATTTATAAGGAGTCATATTCCAAATCTGGCAACCTTCCTGCACATGGGACTGCCACTGAAGTGAGAATTCAAATACAGACTAGGGCCCTCAGGTGCACAGTAATTACTCAGCTGCATAGTAATTAGCCGACTACAGTAATATGTAAATATAAAACTCTTAATACCGTGACTGCATAGCTGTTCGTTTTTTTAAATATATAGGGCTCAGTAACATGGTTAGCAGTTTTACTGTGACATTAATAATAAAAAAGAACTCCTGTCTTCACTTTTTAAAGTTTTATAGATAACTTTCAATGATTTATCTTTTCTTTTTCCCTCCCCTTCTCCTGAAGCATTAAACGGGGATCATACGTTAGGATCAGGTGAGCATATCCCACATGCTCAGTTTCCTGTGACTGCAGGAGACAGGCAGTGGTGGGTCCCACTCAGTGTTCCCCTGTCTTTCTATGTTTTCCTCCATCCTCACACAAAGCTATTCCCTTTTCTCCTAATGTCTTTAGTTGGGAGAAATAAGTAGTTGCTTCCTTTAGTTGATCCTTATTTTCCCCTCCTATTTCAGCAGGAAAGACACTGCATGATATAATAGTAGCTCAGATCATAAGTGTCATCTCTGAATAGGGTGACCAGATGTCCCAATTTTATAAGGATAGTCCCAATGTTTGGGACTTTTTCTTATACAGGCACCTATTACCCCGCATACTGTGTCCCAATTTTTCACATTTACTGTCTGGTCACCCTATCTCTGATACAGCCCATATTTGGGGAATGACCTCAATATTAAGTCTTCTCCAATTTAATTATTATGCTATTAATTAAAGTGAGGTGCAGGTTCAATAGCATTATGTTTTTAGATGGCCCTTTATCAAATTATTGACACACTTCCCACTTTATATTTAAATTTCCATTGCTCCAAGTGCCAATTCCAGGACCTTGAAGTATTTCAGCAATGCTACAATTCTAGCCATAAAGCTTTTAATTTTACATAGACAGAAGTGTCTCAAACATATCCAAGTTTCCTTGCTGGTTAGTTGGTCTCCCTCTACTTAGCAAAATGAGGGGTTTTTTGGGGGTGGGGGGGGGGTTAAAGAATTGCCAGTGTCTTACTGGTTAACATAGTTTCTGTATATAATTAAGCTCTGTTTCAACTCAATAATAAAACCTGATATTGAAATGTTAAGAGATTTATTGATATGTGACATTGCCCAATTTGTGTGCACAGAAACACACACATACAAAGTAACACATATGTTAAAGTTAGACTCAGGACTTACAGGTTGTCAGACCACTCTGTTTTATTAGCACAGCGCTCTGCTAATACACCCAGATAATGTGAGCACCATACAAGGCACAAACTATCTTATTTATACAGATAAAAGGGGGAGGGGGGAGCACTTAGCAAGATAACAAAGGAAGCAGAATCTGATAAGTTTACCTGGGCTAGCCATGCATATCTTATTTCCTTACTAACTATTACCGATTTTCTGTTAATGTTTCGCCATTAGCACCCTTGTTTATGCCTAATGTTTCTTTTCCTGGCACCTGTATTTTAACATTTTTTATTTTTGCTTAAAGGTACATACAACAACATTTCTTTAATCCATTCTTATTTTTATAATATAATTTATTCTACTTTCACAATCCCTCCTTTTGGTCAAGCGCATATAAACTAAAGTGTTTCTGAAATTGTAAAAAGAAAATTTTCCCAGAGTATAGTAATTCTTACTTCATATTATCCCCCAAAATGTTTCATCTGTCTTGCTTTCTATATGGTGTCCAGCTCCTGAGCTTTGATGGTGCATGACCCATCAGCCTCAATGTGTTGCAATTACTTTAATACACAAACTGTTTTCGGGTCTTGCAACACAAAAATGTGTACAATATGCATGTACATCAAAAACAATCACGAAGCTGACAAAGGGCCATGCATGCAATGTGTATTACATTTTACATCAATAATTAGATCAGTGTGCAACTTCTTTTCTGTGGATAAAAGAAGGGTGACTTATAGTAGCTCACCTGGAGTCTGTTCCATCATTCTTCATGCACCCAAACAGGCATTTTGGATAGGCAAGGGAATGCAGAATCCAGCTGTTCCTGAACATCTCCTTTTGTCAGTTTTGGGATGCTTATTTGGTTAGAATTGTGCATTTATCTTTGAAAAGAATAATTAGAGATAAGAAAAAAATTAAAAACTACCTCTAAATTAAGAAACATTGGGTCTGCTGCCGTAACTACACTGAAGTCCAAGGGAGGTACACAATTGAGCCCGTTAGCTTTACTGATTTGCTGAGGAATTATTCCATGAAGCCCATTTATCTTGGTTGATACTTTGTTTGTTGAAATGGCTCATGAAATATTCATTTATGAAAAGAGAACTTGGAATGTTTTTCTACTCTAGCTAAGATGACTATTCTTGTAAATTTCCCGACCCTGCCTAAAAATCTGGGCATGCCGCTCTGGCTGATGTTGGGTTCTGAGTCTCCTCTCATATTGTTAATTGGTGTAAATCCAGAGTAACCCTACTGAAGCCAGGGGAGTTACACTGATGTGAAAGGAAAATTGGGTGCAAACAACTGTCTCCTGTGGTTGCTCTGAAATGTTACCCTTTAATTATTATGTATCCTCGATTTCCCTTCCAGCTTCCATTGGATGGTATTGTTCAGCTCTTGGACTACATTGTTATGGGTGCAATTAAATGACTGCCCATCCCAGAGATGGCAGCAATATGGTTGTGCCAGCTACTGGTTGGTAATTATGCAGTTGTGAGGAGAGAGGGGATGTGAGGATGCAAGGAGCCATCTTCTCCATGCATGGCTTACATAAGGGCCAGGCAGAATTGCAGGCCCCGTGCTTCACTAGGTACCAGGGTACACCAGAGTAAGAGGAGAAAACAGCTACCTAATGGCCTTAGTCTCTCCTTTTCTACTTCTCTAAGGTACCCATTACCCCGTGGGCAGGGATCAGTGGGGAGGAGGCAGACAGATTGCTCCTTCTGTTGCCATTCCCCTACTTGTTCTGGTCAGCTGAGCTGGCTGGTCATACAGAATGCAGTAAGTATGCTTTAAATCAAGACTGGAGGTCTTTCTAGAAGATTGCCAGAGTTCGACCAGCAGTTATTGACTTGAAACCACAAACACTGGGTGAAATTCTATGGTTTGTGTTATGGAGGAGGTCAGACTAAGTGAGCCTAGTGGGCCCTGTCTGGCCCTAAAATCTATGCATATCCAGGAGTTCAGAGAGTCGCTCTGCTCCCTTGAGACAGCAGCTGTTCCAGAGACCTTAGAGTCTAAGAAATTGTCCCAGAATCATAGCCTGTAAAGTGGACTGGGATCCTTTCACATGATGTACAAGTTACTACTTTCTCTGCACAGAACCATTTATTTCCTGCCCCAATTCAAATACTCTGTAAATTTTATTCTTAATATTTCAGTTAGTGGTTTTCATATCCTGCAACTAAGAAACGGAGGTATTTAAAGGGACAAGTCTGTCCAGTTTCCTTCTCAAAACCATGGTGCACTCTATAAAGGGTAGAGGTGGCCAGAAATGTTTAAACTGTTTGTCATAGCAGACCACTTAGGTATTTGCTTGAGACAAAGAGGGCCATGTATAGTCATAATATTATTATAACCAAAGGAGTCTGGAATCCATTACATGTTCTGCTGCCTGCTCTGTAATTGGGTTGCAGTTTTGTGCAGGGAGAGGAAAGAAAACCATAAATCTCAGAAACAGTAACTCTGATGCAGCACCGTTATTCTAACTCAAAAAGTGAGTGGATCGTACAGGCCAACTAACAGATTTTTTCTTTAGTATGGAAACCATCTGAGGGGCATTCAGTGGTCTGTGTGGTCTGAATCCAGGGCCTGGTCAACGTACATCCACAACACAAACCAACACCCTCACACGTGGCACCAGCCTCAGAAAAGAAGTTAACGACTGACTGAGACTAAACTACTCTCACACCTCAGGGTGATCCCTTCAGATCAGCACTGATGTACATTAGCAAGACCTTGCCTATGCTGCTTATTACTGCTTTTTGTGGGAGTCAGGGATTTACCACGCAAGCAATCTCTTTAAAAATATACAGATCAGACTTCAACCAGCAGCAGGTAAACCAGGACTACTGTGCAACATACAGGCCACACATGTAACGCAGAGAGATCTGTAATTGAAATGGCAGAATCAAAAATGTATGAGTATTGACAAACTGTACTCACATCCCTGTGAATATTTATTAAAAATCTGTTAAAGATTAGGTCAGATTGTGGTACTTATGCCACACCCCTGTATGGGGGACAGGGGACGGTGCAGGGGTGCACCAACCCACAAGAAGCACATGAGAGAGACTGCCTTGCTCCTAGGCTGGTGGTCTATCTGGGTTGTGCTGTGCATTAGCTGATCCAGATGGACCAGATTAGCATGCTGGCCCTAGCCAGTGGGATGGTACAGAACGAGGCTGAGGCTAACACTGTGCCTTCATTCCATTCCCAGCACCCGCCTCCATCAAAGAAGCAGCAGTGACCAGATCACAGGGATTGCTGGTGTAAAGGCTCCTGAGTGCCTCGCAGCTGGTGTGCGGTAGAGCAAGGAGCACATACAATCTGGCCCAAAATGAGCTCAAACAGATATGATTTAATAAAATGTAAATTTTCAATGGTCTGCTCTGAAATTCTGGTGTACCCAAGCTTCAATCTGGTTCCATACAATGTATCAGCTGTTTCTGCAGTTTAGACTGCTGGTTGCCACCACTATACTCCTTCTAGTAAGGAAGGTGGACCTGTCTGAACTCAAAATTATGGTACTTCACTAAGTCCTGGCGGGCTGTAGTCCTCAGAGTATCATCTTTGGCCTACTGTATTGTAAGCACGGTGCTCTGGCCATATTAAATGCAGAGGGTGAGGTGCATGACTAACATGTTTCACATGAGGGCACTGGCTCCCCTTCTGCTAGTGGTGGCAGCCATGTGTGGGGTGGTAGGTGCAGAGGGAATGGCTAATATGGAAGCTAAGGAATGGAAGAAGAGAGGGCGGGGAAATAGTTGAGAAGTGGCACAAGGGAATGAGAGGACCTCTTTCACCAGTTTGCATGGAGGTCCATAGAAAAATTAATGTAATCCCATGCATGAGACCTACCCAAATGAGCAGAATTTGGGCCATTTTATTCTAAATCGGAATAAAAAGAGACAAGAAGACCTCAACTTGTGCATACACTGAATCCCCACATTAAATAAGGGCAATAACACTAAGCAATTGTAAGGTGTAAAATAATTGATCAGAAGGTGATTTACTTTGTAATAAATTAGCTGTGCTATTTACACATACTTACACACCTCAAACACACATACACTCTGAAGTAAACCAAAGCCACCTGAATAGCTGAACGTAAAAATAAATTAGAAAACTAAGCTTGGTGGGTTTGATGCGAGAGAAGCTGAAGAATTAATGTGATTTAAAGTCAATGCCTAGTACAAATGTCAGAAAAGGCAAACCAAACACATTTCACTGTATGGTCATCCTGGTCTCTTAAAATCTATTATGCAAAAATAATGCATTTGGAATGCAAACTGCTAGTCTTACAAGGAATCTAATATCTTTGCAAGAGACTGCACTCTGCAAAAAAAACTAAGGCAAAATTATTTTAAGATGGTTCCTAGAGAAATAACTTATCTGCTCCAAAGCCCTGACCCTGAAACTTGTTGCACATCGGCAGAGCCGCTCCACCTGCACAAAGCGCCACTGAGGTCAAAGGGAGAGAAGAGAGGAGAAAGGGAAGGGGCGGGGGAGGAGAAAGGAGTGTGAGTTTCTAACTAACTGTGCACAAACATTGCAGGATTGGGATCTATTGGTTCAATCCTGCAAGGTGCTGAGCATCTTTGCCGCCCTAGTGCCTGAAATCACAATACTACATATGAGAAGAAATGCATTTTTAAACTGTCATTTGTATTAACATAATTAAAAGAATTTTGACTATTCACTAGCTGCTGTTAGCACATGAGATTAAAGCAATATGTTGAGGTTCTCCCACACTGGTGCAAAACCAGCCAATCCTATAATGTGTGTACAGCAGATGCTGCTTCCTTGATGTACAAGTTCTTCCATGTAAATTGTCTTATTCTCCTGTTTCATTTACAAGCAAAAAGAAAGGCTATATAAAGCAATGTTTTGATTTTTATACAGTTCTTGCTGTCCACAAGATTCGTAGATTTTTAGGTGGGTCTGGCTGTAACAACTCTGTTCAGTTCCTTGAAATAGGAACCCATTGTCTGCTGGGGGCCAGCTGCTTTGAGTCTTTCATCTGACTCTAGTGGACCTTTATGGACTGTTTTTGTTGGACAGAATTCAGATCTGTCTAGAGTTTTTCCTGCTGCCCAGCAGGGATCCAATCTCCCACTAAGACCAGATGTATGGTATCTAGCAGAGATGAGTTTGATCAGGAGATCATTGCAAGCATCTGGACAGCAATGTGTACCTAGAAAATGGTGTAAGTAATATGCCTAGCACAATAAGTTTAGGCATATTCAACCTGCCCAGGGCTTCCAGGAGACCTATACCGGTAAGCCCTTTGAGATAGCTGACATACAGGGGATTAGAGCCCCTTGGGTCAGGCTCGCCCACTATTTGAGAAACTGCACTGCCCTGATAGCTCAGTGGTTTGAGCACTGGCCTGCTAAATCCAGGATTGTGAGCTCAATCCTTGAGGTGGCCATTTGGGGATTGGCCCTGCTTTAAGCAGAGGTTTGGCTTAGATGACCTCCTGAGGTCCCTTCCAAACCTAAGAGTCTGTCATTCTATGCCCATACAAACTTAGAGCAGGGAGGGAAGACTTGGGCATTAGGGTTGATGTTGGGGAAGGCCAGTGCCCACAGAAAAACAATTGTGTGCCTAACTGGTTACAGGACCTGAACTTTGCACCCCATTAGGCCAACAACAAGGGCAGAGCACAGTTAAGATTCACTAGTACGTCTCAAAAACAAGTAAGATAAAAATCAGAGGGAGGGACCAGATCTGTCTCATTGGTATTAACAGGCATAAAATTAGAGTAAGTGAAAAATCAGGCTCTTAATGTTAAAAAAGCCTGCAAATATTAAAGATGAAATTTATAAAATCAAACTTGTAAAACTGTCATGGGCATAGAAATGCATGGAAAAGGTTTGTGTACTTGGTATGTTTAATCACTAGACCTAATAAGCTGCAACCTCCTGGGATTCTTTTTTACAAGTTCAAGTCTCTTAAAAAACAGTGCAAGTTCAGCTCTGAATGTTCACCATTCTTAATGTAACATAAGCTTGTTTTCTTGCAACTGGAGTTTCTAATGTCAGAGAAAGCAAAGCCAGTATTTCTAAAGTGTTATGGGTTTTATTTATTTAAAATGGACTTCTTTGTCATCATGGTCAGCAGACTTTTTTTTAATATATATAATGCAAGTGTATTTGTGGATAATATTTTTCCTGTACAAAGTATTAAAAAAACAGAGTGCCTTGTGAAGCATAAGGCTAATGGGAGATAGCTGTAGGGGTTTGTTCTGTGAACTGCATGGTATTTCATTTTACCCTGCTCTTTGCCTCTCCATCAAACTGGGACTGCTGCATTCAGCAGCATTTCACTCACAGCCAGGTCCATTTGTTACTTTGGATTAAAAGCCTTCTGTGATTAAACTAAATATCAATGTGGCCATCTGCTTGTGAAGTATTGTCAAAAAATGGCAACTAAAATATTTTAAAAGGATAATTAAAGTCTGTTCCTGCCTATGCAGACTGGGGGGAAAATATAGTGAAAATCAAGTTTGACCACCACCCACACTTGCACTTTATATAGCATTCCCAGCAGGTGTCTTATGGCCTGAGTGTGAGCTTGGATCTACTGGTATGAATCAGAAGTAGCTATTGTATTAACTGGAGTTATGATTAATGTGAAATCAGAGTCAAGTCCAAATTGAGTCTACAGCTGTATTGCAGTTGGGTCTTTTTTGTAATGTCATATCCATATTTAATTACCCCCACAGGAACGAGGAGTGTGTCATTACTAACCTCATCACCAAATGTATCACTATCTATCTCCATTAGATAAAAGCCATTTACCTTCTGCTTATTGTCTTTGAAACATATCAAGATTTGCTGCAGCCAGTATGGTTTGGTTGCTAGTACTTTTTCCTACCCTTTTGCATCTTGCTGGGTCCTAGACTCTAAATAGTTCTTTAGAGGCACATACCTCTCTTTGAAGTTCTACTTCACATAGAATAACAAAATTGGAAGCTGTTTGAAACTCCAAATTTTGCTGCTTAAATGTCACAGTAAAACTTGAAATCAAGCCCAGCCACTCAAGTACAGCTGAGTGCAACAACTGAACTTCAGAGAAAAGACCCAAATACCTCATTCAGTTTGGCCATTGATCTCAATAGCACTTCAAAGAGGTCCTGGTTGGCTGATTTCAATTTTATTTTGCATTTAAAAAGGTAAAATCAGGCATTGACAATCACTCCCAATTTAGCTTTTGTAAATACAGACTCTACTAGAAATCAGAGTAGCTGCCTCTGAAGTGCTATTAAGCTGGAGCGCATCGAGAGAGAAATACTAAGGCACTGGATTGGTCCCAGAATCTACATTGGATTGTGTAGTCTCAAATTGCTGAATCAACTCAAACCTAAATTAGCAGTGACCAAAAACTTACTGTTGGCACAGTATTAGATGGCCAGTGCTAAACCAGTGGGCAACCTTAGCTATGTCCGCTGTTACAGACTCATAGACTTTAATGGCAGAAGGGACCATTATGATCATCTAGTCTGATCTCCTGCACAATGCAGGCCACAGAATTTCACCCATCCACTTCAGACATAGGTTAGGGGTTTGTTATAGAAGTCCTCAAATTGTGGTTTGAAGACCTCAAGCTGCAGAGAATCCTCCAGCAAGTGACATGTGCCCCATCTGCAGAGGAAGGCAAAAAACCTCCAGGGCCTCTGCCAATCTGCCTTGGAGGAAAATTCCTTCCTGACCCCAAATATGGAGATCAGCACTGTTTTTGATGTAAAATTGTGTTCACAGCTAAACAAAATGTTCAGGCAAAGATTTATAGTTAAGAGTTTTTCATCTTTTTCAACAAAGTGAAAATATTTCACAGGAAAAAGCCCCTCATTCCTGACCAGTTCTACTTACAGCTTATCGAGTACGATAACAATGTTTGGATGACACAGCCAAAGTAAGGGCCAATTGTGATACACACCCTATATTGCAGCTGGAAGGGTGCTTCTCAGCATGGGTAGATATCTGCTAGCTCTGCTCAAGCTAGTATGCTATAAATAGCACTGTGGCCACAGCACACAGGTGCCAGCTCAGGGTAGCTACACAATTACAATCCTGCAGGACTCCCTGGGTACATACTCAGGCAACTAACTAGAGCTGCCACCAGTACTACCACAACCACACTGTTATTCTTATTGTGCTAGCTTGAACAGCCACATGCTGGCTCTGTCTTCCTGCACTGGGAAGCACACACCCAGTAGCAGTGCAGAATTAAGTGATAGCCCCTCTCCTAAAGAGGTTGCACTCTAAAAAGAGAGACAAGTGAGCATGACAAAGAGCTGTGTGAAGAACTGATTCTTTGGTTCACTGAGAATTCCAAAAAAAGCAGCAGAGAATCCTGTGGCACCTTATAGACTAACAGACGTTTTGGAGCGTGAGCTTTCGTGGGTGAATACCCACTTCGTCAGACGCAGGTAGTGGAAATTTCCAGGGGAAGGTATATATATGCTAGCAAGCAAGCTAGAGATAACGAGGTTAGTTCAATCAGGGAGGATGGGGCCCTGTTCTAGCAGTAGAGGTGTGAAAACCAAGGGAGGAGAAACTGGTTCTGTAATTGGCAAGCCATTCACAGTCTTTGTTTAGTCCAGAGCTGATGGTGTCAAATTTGCAAATGAACTGAAGCTCAGCAGTTTCTCTTTGAAGTCTGGAATTGTTTTAAAAATTTTAGCAAATCAAAAATTCAAAGTGCTTTGTTTTGAGTTGAACAAAATGCATTTTTATTTTATTTTTACTTTTAAAATTGAAGGAAATTTCTAAACAAAAATCCTTCGGAACTGAAAAAATTCAATGTCTGTCACATTTTGAAAATGTTTAATCTTGGATTTATTTTTATTCAGCAAAACTGACACATTCACAAAATGTTTAGGTGTCAAAGCCATTTCCCCCCCCCCACCCCCAAAAAAAAAGTTTTGACAGAAAAGTTTATCAGCTCTTCTGCCTTATCAAATGCAGTGAGAGATCAGAGTAACAGAAAGACTCATAAGTTAGGGGGGGCTCAACATGGGTTTGTTTAAAAAAAAAAAAAATCAGCTGTCCCCAACTGAAGCCCAACCAAACCATCATTGACCCACCTTGTCACAGCTCAAAAATCACAAAAGAAAACTAGTTGATCTTATATCCCTATGGACAGATTCTCATTTTTCTAACCTAAGTGTTAAGGAAAGAAGTTACTCAAGGGAATACACCAGTGCTGATTATTTAATTAATTCTGACTGCTCGCCCACCACAGCATCCACTTCTGCAGTAATTTTTCTAGCACTTTTCGATTTCCATTTCCAATTAAACAACTTAAACCCTATGTGTTATTGTGTGACCCAGCTCCTGAGATTAGGGTTACCAGATAGCCAAATTTTATAGGGACAGTCCCAATATTCAGGGTGTTGTCTTATACAGGTGCCTATTACCCCCCATGCCCTTTTGTCCCTGTTTTTCACACTTTCTGTCTGAACACCCTACCCAAGAGATCTTTTAAATGAGAATGAAAAGTAGAAATTGGCCCTGAGTTGGGAACACACACCAGCAAGGCTGCTGACTGAAAGAAGCAGATGGAATGTTTGCAGTGGGATTGCAGAAAAAGTTGAGGCCAACTAAGATTGAGGTGGGAGAAGAGTTGATTATGTTTTGTAAATATATTTAATGTTCATTTAAAATAATAGGCAGTGAGCAATACAGTTATCAGCAAGATGATATAGCTTTCTGTAATCAACTGTGTATCATAGTAGAAAGATTATTGCATAAATTGGGAAAATAAATTTAAAACCAATATTTAAACAAGAGTCATATTATAATAGAACACCTTTTCAGTCATGTTTTAGGACTTGATTTTGCAAAGTGCTGTGCATTTGGCCTTGATCCAGTAAAGCACTTATGCACATATGTAACTTAAACACACACTTACCTTTATGCATGTGAAATTAAGTAATCAATACAACTATTCATGTGGTTAAAGGTTTTGGTCTATTATGCTCAGCACCCTACAAGATCAAGCCCTTAGGGCATTCTCCTGAAAAGGACCCTGGTCCATCTGCAGAAATGGAAACCATGTTTCTTTAACAAAGGTCTCAAGGGGTTGACACACAAGGTTGTTCACAAGTAATTTGAGATATGTACTAATGGAACATTCAAGCACATTACTGGGCCAGATTCTATTCTTGCTTGCATTGGAGTAATTACAGAGTGACTCCTTGCACTATAGAGTGGTGCTGCAAGGGAGAGCAGAAACAAGCCCAAAATACAGTCATGCCTTATTGCTGTTTAAATTCATTACTATAATGTAGGGCAATTTAAAGTAGTAATTACATCTGTGATTCATCAAAAACTAAAATTAAATAATCACTTCTATTAAGCATGGCTTAGCAATATCAACTTTATGCAATGTCATCAGAGCTGGTGTTTGTCCCAGGACTGAGTAACACCAGGTGGGTGAGATACCCATTTTTATGGGACCAACTTCTGAAGAAGAGCTCTGTGTAAGCTTGAAAGCTTGTCTCTTTCACCAGCAGACGTTGGCTGTCGGTCCCATAAAAGATATTACTTCACCCAGCTGGTCTCTCATCAGTTTTAATCATTTTGAGCAGACTCCAAGCACGCGAGTTCTTTTTCCTTGTTTCTTCAGCTTTTCATCTCTCAACAAAGATGTTGCGAGTCACAAGGTAACTTGCTGAATTTGGTCCATTTTTTCCACTTTGAATTGTAATAGTACATCTCAGCCCAATTTTAACTGAAAATAAGCCCATCTTGAGGGGATTTTGTTTTGAAATTGTCAGGCCTTTGCCTTTGGTGTCGCTGAAAATGTCTTAGATTTATCTTCATCTGCTGGAATTAGATCAACCAAAACGCTGATCAACAAGACTGAAACCACCTAGAACAATGCTTGTCTATCGGTATTTTCAAGGCATCATTTCAAATAAATTGCATGGGAAAATGTGACTGCTGAATAATCTCTCTCAAGCTCTGCAGCAGTAATATGTTGTGACTAAATGAACCATACTATTTTCTGTGAACAAGTGAGCCAAGATAAAATCATTGACAAGTCTTCAGCTGAAAATACAACTTAACTGTGGTGATGTTTGAAACAAAATCACTTAGGGCCAAATTCTGCTACCACACTAAGGGTGATGGGACCTCTTAGTCTGGGTTCAAGAAGACTACTCCAGAGTAAGGTATTGCTCAGTTTATGGCAGAGTCCATTAATCATACTAAACTCTTACCTAGAGATGATGCAAGCCATAGTTTTTTGTAGGTGAAAAGTGCTATATGATGTGTTGTTATAGCTGGAGCAGTAGTGACACTTGTTCCCAACCCCTTTCTATTATAAATTCCTTTATGTAACTTGGGCAATTTTTACCCAGTTGGACTGAAATTTTGAACGTTTGGTCACTGCTTCGGGTTGGATTTTTTGGGAAAGTTTGACCAAAAATGGTCAGCCATTTTATAGAACAAGGTTAGGGAGAAACAAGTGATTTTGCAAATGTTAAATTATTGTCCTTACTTTTTTTATTCCAGCTTTAGCACCAACAGAGTTTGGAGCAGGAACTTTAAAGCTATCTATTAGGTACTCATATACCCCCCCCCCCCCATTACTGTTGTTGGAGCACCTTACAACACTCTCGTGATATAGGAAAGTGCTATTTATTTTCACTTTACAGATGGAGCATGGAAGCACAGATGAATAGATCCTCTAAGGTATTTGAACACTTAATTCCACTGAAATCAATGAGTTAGGGCCTAAATACAATTGAGGATCTAGGCCAGAGAAGCTAAGTGACTTGCCCAAGGTCACATAGGAACCCTGTGGTGGAGCAGAGACTGCATGCAGGTCTCCCAATTTCCCAGTAACACACTAACCACTGGGCAAACTTTCATCTCTATCAGATAGGCTGATAGTCCTAGGATAACAGAGGTTGCCTTTTGCTGTCCCTGTAAAAGGCCACTCAGATTTTGCTAAATTATAAGCAATGGAAAAAATCACTATTTAACAGTGGGAATTAGGAACACACACCAACACATACACATAAATACCCCCATCATTCAGTGTTTTGCATGCCCTCAAGTGGCTGGTCCACAAAAAAAAGAACCGCTTACTACTGCTACTGCTGCTGGCTAACAGCTATTCATTTAGCTCAAGTGGTAGAGATCTGGGCTGTGGAGCCAACAGTCAAACCCTATTAAACACACATGCAGGGGGTAATTATGATCACTGCATAAAGAGCAAAAGGCACACAACAATCATGTACAAACATAATACAAAGGGACACAGAGGTGCAGTGTGATCCAAATACTGTAACCATGCTCATTAACTATATACGCTATGCAAGGGCTAGCTACATATATATATATATATACACATACACAGTGCTCCGGCAGAGTTCTGGAACATGAAAGAGAGTGAGGGCACTAAAAGGCTCACAAACTATTTAAAGAGACACTACTCAACTTAACATGAGGACCTATTGCAACACGTTGGCTAAGAGGGCAAAAGTGATTTTGGGAAGCCTAAGGAGGAGAATATCAACTAGTTGTAGGGAGGTGTTATTACCACTGTTTTTGACATTAGTGAGACTATTATTGGAATACTACTATGTCCAGTTCTGATATCCACACTTCAAACAGAATCCCTGTCAAATTGAAAATGGTTCAGAAAACAGCAATAAAAGTTATGAATTTTGGAAAATTTGCTTTACATTGAGAGTCTTGAACTCAAATCTAAGCTCTTTATTTTATCCAAGAGAAGGTTAAGCAATGACTTCATCACAGTCTTCACCACAGTATGAGTGTGTACTTGGGATGAAGGATTCTTGATGTTTTTAGGCCTGTTTATAGTAGCAGACAACTGTATAACAAGACCCAGTGGTTGGAAGCTGACACTATACAATTTCAGATTAGAAATGAGGTGGTGGTTGTTTTTACCAGGGTAATTAAATTAACCATTGGAACGATTTACCTATGGGCATGGTGGATTCTCTGGCATGTTCAGCTTTAAATCAAGATGTTCTCACACAGATATGCTACAGCTCAAATAGATGCTGTGGGGCTGATGCAAAAGTCACTAGGTGAAGTTCTATGGTTTGTCTTATGCAGGAGGTCAGACTAGATAATCATATTGATCCCTATTAATTTAGCTAGGGATCTGTGGGGTTGTGAGTAGAGTTTCCAGCAGATTCCCAGCCACTTCAGTTTTTTCTGGCTCTGCCCACATGGCATCCGTATCAGGTCTGCAGACCTGTCAGAGAATGTGGATTAGCAGCTGCATAGCAAAACCTTGTAAAATCTTTTCGATTGTTTTGTTCCCCACAATATGTTTTTAACATGGAGACAAACCTATGTCCCCCCACCCCACCTCATCCCACAGAGTTGCTGGTTTTGCAGCTGCTGCATAATAGCAACTGATGTCAATGGGAGTATGCAGCGATTACATAATCAGACTATAGAATGTATCAATCTGAAAACAGAGGGGAAAATTCTGCTCTCAGCACCACCTGGCAAATCCCAACTCTAATATTCAGCATACACAGAAATCTGGGCTATGGGTTCTCTCTCTCTCTCTCTCTCTCTCTGTCATAGCTTTCCTACTACGATTTGAACCTTAGCGTTCATAACCTGAGAAGCTAGCATGAACCCCTCTAAGCTTAATTACCAAATCAGATTTGATCTCGCTGCCACCATCCAAAAATTCCAGGGTTTTGGCTCCCTCTGGTCTCCCCAAAACCTTCCCTGGAGGGACCCCAAGACTCAGAGACTCTGAGTCTCACAACAAAGGGAATAACCTCCTTCCCTTCGCCGCCTCCTTCTCTCTCACCGAGACTTTCCTCATCGGGTCTAAGCGTGGAGAGTACTGAATGGCCCAAGGATTTTTTTTCTCCCTTTTAAACGACCAATCACAATAGAGAACCCAAGGAAAAAGGCGAAAATGGGTCCCCCCCCCTCCCCCTTCCCCCCTCTTTTAAATTCCCCGAAAACCAAAAAACAGAGGGACAAACGCAAATACAAGGAAACAGAAATGATTCTATCTCGCTTCCCCTCCCACCAATTCCCGTGCTGTGCAGAGCCTTCACCCGTCCGTAGATCTAACACAAAGAGAATTCCCTTCCCTTCGTTCCTTAGCCCACGCCGAGAGAAAACTCAAACAAGTCTTAAAAAGAAAGCTTTATATAAAAAAGAAAGAAAAAACACATGAACATATCTCTGCATCAGTTGACCATACACAGGGCTATTACTTAAATAAAAAATCTGGAATAAACCAGACTTCATATCAAAAAGAATACATATTTAAACATTCCAGCAAACTACACACATGTAAATACAAAACAAAACATATAAAAGCCTATTGTTTTGCTACCTTTGTACTCACAACTTTGAAAACTGAAGATAGAAAGAAGCCTCCCATAGCCGAGAGACAAAAGACACAGACCCCAAAAATTCCCTCCCTGACTTTTGAAAAAATCCAGTTTCCTGATTGGTCCTCTGGTCAGGTGTTTGATTCCCTTTGTTAACCCTTTACAGGTAAAAGAAACATTAACCCTTAGCTATCTATTTATGACACACACACGCACACACACACAGAGCACACCAGGATTCTTCCTAACATAGTGGGTATGGATGTGCATGCGCACTCATGTGTGCATAATACTTGTAGAGTGTTGAATTATTCATTCTGAATTTACTTCCTTTCTGTAACTCATCTCATATACTAAGCCAACACCTGAAACAGGCAGCCATCCCAGTGTAGTTGCAACAAATAAATACTCCTGATGTGAAAAACGGATACACAAGTTAATTGCTAATAACAAGAACAAACATGGAACAACCACCAGCTGGCAGCTATAATCATTCAAAACAAAATCTCCATACTTCATAAATCCTCATTCATACCAAGCCAGATTCAGTAAAACACCTCAACCAGATGCTGCTGAATCAGTGAAATATTGCAACAAAACTTGTTTTTCTTGTGTGTCTTGGGTGACTCAAAAAGAGCTTCTCACCAGGGGCTGGGCCGGGCCATGCCATGCATCGATTCATATGCATGGATCCTAGTCCAGCCAAAGGGAGTTTTACACATGGACAAATCAATACTAAGATGTGGCCCTGAAACAGTTTTTAAAATAAACACAGCTCCATTGCTGGAGTCAAAGAGCACTCTTTATAAAGAGAGCAACTACAACTGGGGTCACCTCAGAAAACCTCGTTTTCCTTCTTTCCCCTCTTCTTTCTTTCTTTCCTTCTCCTATTGCATTAACCCTCAATGCCTAGACTATTTCATCTATCCCTCCCCATGGATCCAAGTGCACCTCTCCTACTCACTTTCCAACATCTCCCTAGGGTATGGTACCACTTCCTGAAACCATACAGGGCTAAAACTAAACTTCCATCTCTCCTATTCCATTGCCACTTTTCCTCCCCCTATCACCAGTCATAACTCCACTGTCTAGCCACTCAAGCTCACAACTTTGAGGGCCTCTCTTTCCTCTCTCCTTGCACCTACACTGTCACCAAATCTCTTGTCATTGCCCTGCACCACACTTCTAAAATCCATCTCTACTACAAAGTTGATATAAAAGCTATTGGGAAATAAGATATACAGAGAGTTGCTTTCTGACCTTAACTACATTTTAAGGCAAAACCAAAACAAAACTACGTGATTCTATATGCAGTCCAGATGCAAACAAAAGTATAGTAGACACAGAACATATGTGATCATATAGAAATGGGTGCACAGGTCAGATAAGTCTGCATCAGCAGTAGTCTTGATTTAAAAAATTAGGTGTTACATGAATTTCAATGTTGAAAAATATAACTGATTTGCAGTCTCCAATACAAGATCTGCAATTATTTATTTTAAAAAGGATTAGTTTTAGGTTTCTTTCTTACTGCTAAAAAGTGACAGTTAATTGAGTATTATTTTAAGAAATGATCAGAGGACAAACAATGAGTGTCTCAGCCTGCATCTCTCACGCTAAAACCTAGCTCTTACCCGAACAATTACTGCACTTCACATTTTCCCTCAATCTCTTGAGAAAAAGGGGTAACATGATGTTCCTCTTAATACTAAAATAGAAATGGAGTAACACAAATAATGGTTCTTTGTTCCAACCAGCCACCCTGGGATTCACAAAAACCCCACTCTGCGCTGAAACCTGCAGGCACCTAAACTCATGTAAGATCTACAGCAGAAGTTCCCTGAGTGCTTATATTTCTGCCTCTGTGCACGTACACTGCAGCCTGAGTCTATGCATCTGGATGCCCAAGCACCAGACCACAATGCATGAACTGGGGGAAGAGAGGCATTCCTCTGCCCAACTCGCCTGTGAGGCTTGATCCAGTAAGCATGCCAAGAGCTCACCTCCCAGAGCAGGTCCCCGTATGCAAGCTCACCCAAGGCAGCCAGGGCAGAGGGGGACCACCCTCCTAACTTTTAGCTCAATGGTTAGGGTAATGTTGCCAGAGCCTAAACATCGGACTTGAGATGTATTAGTTTTGATGAAAACTTTCTGGGAAGGATTTTTGGATCCAGGACTTTCTGGAGAGACTCTCACTCCAGAGCCTGGTGGTTAGGGCACTGGGCCTGGATGGTAGAAAACTCAGGTTCATACCCCTGCTCTGCCTGGGTCAGAATGCTCTAGGATCTGAATTCAGAGCCAAGTTTGTCATCCCAGATCACTCTGAATCCAGCAGCATACACACTTGAACCTGGGTCTTCCACATTTCAAGCCAGCGTCCTAATCACCAGGCTACAGAGGGCAAAAGTCAGTCTCTTTCCCCCTCTCTAACTCAAAAAGTGCAGGTTGCGATCCAAAAATGGACATTTTGACAATTCCATTTTCATGAAAATGTTCAAAAGGTGGCAGTGAAGAGACAGATGTAAACTCAAGGGCCAAATTAGAATCTGCTTGTATTTACAAAAGGGCCAGATCCTGAGCCAGTATAAATTGGTATAATACTCCATTGACTTCACTGGACCTGCACAGATTCACACCAACAGAGGATCTTACCCACAGTTTTGAAATTAGAGAGAGAGAGAGAGAAATGATGGGGGAAATGCGTGTCTGTTTTCCCTGTGCAACTCTATTGACTTCAGCGTTCAGAGTACACAGCTCAAGAAGTGAATGAGGGCTGTGTTTGGTTCATAATACCTATAATTTGGAGAGACCATGACTGAGTCAATTAATGCTTGAGGATACCTTAACATCAATAAAATACATAATGTGTAGATTATATATTCCAATCAGTGGATTTGCAGAACTCACTTGAATTTTTATGCACTCGATTGACAAACAGATGAATTATAGTACTTCCATGTTGGTCAATAAAGTCTGGATGAACTGAGAAAAGGAAGGAACTAGATAGACAGATACCTTTCATGAATCAAGCATCAACTGTTACTGAACAGAAGATTTTTTTTAAATCTACATTTTAAAAAATTCTACTCTGCAAAGAACAAAGTGCTGAAAGGATGTGTTACCAGGAGTCTCCAGCATGTCTATTTGCTGCTTGAAAAGGGCTAGCATCTCCTGCTGCTTATGTGCAGGGCCGGCTCCAGGCCCCAGCACGCCAAGCGTGTGCTTGGGGCGGCATGCCACGGGGAGCGCTCTGCCGGTTGCCGGGAGGGCGACAGGCGGCTCCGGTGGACCTCCCGCAGGTGTGCCTGCGGAGGGTCCACTGGTCCCATGGCTCCGGTGGAGCATCCGCAGGCACGCCTGCGGGAGATCCACCGGAGCCGCGGGACCAGCGGATCCTCCGCAGGGACGTCTGCGGGAAGTGCACTGAAGCTGCAGGACCGGCGAGCGGCAGAGCACCCCCCGCGGCATGCCGCCGTGCTTGGGGCAGCGCGATGGCTAGAGCCGGCCCTGCTTATGTGTCTCCTTTTCCTGTGCTTTTCTCCTCTATCCCTGTCAATTCTGCCTGCCCTGTGCTTGGTATTTGAAGCACCAGAGGATGGGAGGAGAACCCACATGAATACACCTCTGAACTCTGGGGCTTTGCTGACCTAGGATTGCATCACATGATAGATTTTACTGGCTAACTTTGAAGCTTGGCTTTGAGTCAACAGCAAAGTAGCATCTCAATGAATGCTCCATTACATTTAAGCTAAGAGTATGAAAGAGGGCCATTTCTCCCACCCATACCTGAATTTTACCTGGGACAGCATGCTCTTTTTAAAAAATAAAAAAAAGAAGTCTCTCTTACTTTTCAGTGTGCTGCTTTCTAATTTAGTTTTTAGATATACACTCTGGGTCCAGTATAAAATAGTTGTGCAAATATGAAGAACACCTGTATATTTTATATACTGTATATATTTTAAAGTCTTTTTGTGGAAATACATTTACAAAATATGTGATATAGGCTTTGGGATGATCTGAAGTTAGAGACATTCAGAAAATCCAGTCTTCATAGACTCTCAGGGTTGGAAGAGACCTCAGGAGGTCATCTAGTCCAACCCCCTGCTCAAAGCAGGACCAATCCCCAACTAAATGCCCAAATCCCTAGATAGCCCCCTCAAGGATTGAACTCACAACCCTGGGTTTAGCAGACCAATGTGCAAACCACTGAGCTATCCCTTCCCCCAGTGTAGAATGGTCTAAAAGATTATTGCAATTTTTTATTATATGTAATGAGATTGGTATCTTTTGAAACCAGTGGGACATTAGGTACCTAAATAGTTTTGAGACTCTGGGCTACAATCCCTGACCTGATAAGCTTAATCTAAATAGTTAAGAAACAGTGGGAGGGAAACTAGAGGTGAACTGGCCTGATTCAGTTTACACAGGAATTTGGTGGCAGTCAAGAATGGAATCCAAGTCCAAGTCTCAGTCTAGTGCCCTACCTAGCGGACCACACAGTGGTTCTTTGAAACAGCCTCTCAATATTCATACTTGTGAGAGGCATCTTCCAGTGCCACTAAACTTCAGCAATTTGGTAGAAAATCTGTACCTCTTTGGGACTGCACAAGTAACTGTGACTGTTTGAAGCTGACATAAGAAACTATGCAATCCAAGCACCTTAATCTCTTCTTTCTATTGCTAGGTGCAGGTGAGGGGATTCAGTTACTGAAGAGAGCTTTTCCTTGATTCTTCCACCAACATCTCCTCCTTGCTTATTATGGCGCTTGTAGATTCTGATCGCTTTGATAGTTTGAGAGTAGTTTTGGTGCCCTGTGCAGTTTAAATTCCAGACCACCTCTAGCTCAGCTCCAGAGCAACTTGTCTGATCTAGACACTAAAGACCCAGAGGAAAAAAAAAATGCTCTAGGTCCCATACATATTACAATGATCCACTCAACTACCCTACAGAGAGTCATCTCACAACATTTCAGAAATATGAATAATTTAAAATAGCCCAATTCTGACTTTGATAATTCCCTTGTATCTTGACTTTTTGTGGTGAAGACATGAAACATTAACTACAACCTTCTTTAGCTGAGCAAGAGGTCTGGCTTCATTACATATTATCTCTATTCAGTTTGGCATACTAGTTCTGTCAAGGTTTGACAAACCAACCACATTAAATTAAGGCTGTCAGAACTATACATTCAAATGTCCCCACCTGATCAAGCCAGTTTTCCTTGTGACCCCTGTGAATTAAATGGCCATGTTAAGTTATTTTATGACCACTATACATTAAAATGCATGATGATTTCTCAACGTACACAGCTGGATGAGTTAAGGACAAATGTTTCAGCCTAAATGAATTTCCTTGCTTTGGGCAGCATGGGCAGGACTTTAAGGGTGTGTTTTCAAAGCCATCTAAGAGATTTGGGTGTCCAGTTCCTATTAAATTTCTAATCCAGATGTAAAAATGTGATTTAAAAATCTCAACTGAAATATTTTAAACCTTTTTTCCCTTGATAATATACTTTAATGGGGGAAGGAGGAGAATTTCTTGTCATTAAAAAACTGATAATATACTCAGCGAGCCAAGAAACACGGAGATAATTTTTAGGTTTTTCAGCAAAATACTCCAGCATTATCTTTCATGTCCGTAAGTCTCCTTCATCTGTTTCCCTGTTCAATTCCTCTCTGTTAAAGTTTGCATACTTCACATTTCTTTAAAAGTCTCAGAAGTTCTGAAAGGGGAGTCTGAACTTGGATACATTTCCTTTCTAAAAAACTCTCAGCTGCAAACCAGATGAGGGACTATCAGATGAATACCAGTTAAAATTGATTTACAGCTACTTGCCTTTCAAAAATTTAGGACCCAATTCTGCAACCCACGTTCACAATGAGTAACTTACTCATGCTGGTAGTCCCATTGACTTCTCACTGCTACTAATTGCATGACAAGGCTGCAAAACTTGCCCCTTCATTAAGTAAATATAGAAAACTGAAATCTGTGTGGTTTCATTTTTTTCCATCAGAGAAACCTGGGATGTATTTAATTGGTGCAGATATAGCCATTTCCAAAACTACAGAGGCAACCTATTTTCTCTTTTACAATTGACTTATCTTTAGCTAACGCCAGGACAAAATGTGGTCTACCGTATTAAAGATGTACCAGTTATGCTGTGCAACTCATGCTGTTAGCAGTAGGAGTTTTATGCACATAGAGGACTGCAGGATCAGCTGTCCATATTTAAAAACACAATGAAATATCAATGTAAAAAGCTGTCTATTCTCCCAGTCAAATTTCAGTCACTGAAGGGAATTATCCGCTCCCTTCATGTGCATCTGTAATTTCCATTAATAGTAAAGGGTGTTATATATGCACATGTTCAGAGATGACAAGAGCTTTAAGGTATTACCTACTGTCAACAAATGCTTTACACAGTTCATTGGGATTCCGTGAATCTTCTGCATCTTAAAAGAGCACTTGCAGTAGACTCAATAGATTCGATTATGCAGCATAAGGAAGTACCAACATAATCTAATTACCTCCTAATGAAGAAGTCAATGTGTTACTCAAGCTATTAGCATGGGAGCTTTAAGTAAACTCAATTTATTTCAGTACATTAGGAGCCAAATATTATGAGCCACATAGGACCAAATCAGTGACCTCCCTGCATGCCTATGTGGGGGATTACTTTACTTCCCTCTGCCAGCTACCCAACCTGTAGAGTCCCCACCTGCACACATCTGCCCTGCACTCCCAAATATGCCAACCAGGGAAATAAGCTGTGCCAGCTACAGGGCTGGTACAGGGTCCATCCCCTTTCCAAGCAGAAGATAGCTGACAGGCAAATTGTGGCCAAGTCATAATCTGTTTCCTAGCCTATTCTATGACTGCACTGCCCCACACCAGGCTTATGACAAAGTAACAATTGATTTCATAAGAAGTAGAAGCTGTTGATACAGATATAAAATATAAAAGCTATTTTTAACCACAGGAATTAGCAAACATGACCAGATCCATTAGGAACCAACCATAAGTGTTTAAACTATACAGAGGGCCAGATCCTCAGTGTAAATCAGCATAGCTGAGTGAAATCAACAATTATCAGCAGTTGAGGACCTGGCTGTCATTATTTAACTGGTTCTCAGGGTCAGACTCAGCCTTACAGTGGTGTAACCCTTCTGTCAGCTGAAGTCTGCAGCAACAAGGGCTGAGTTCAATATCTAGGGGTTCCTCTTAACATTACAACACAGAACTGGCTTGAGCCCCCACCCTGTAATGGAGAAAAACTTAACTGCATCCTGGCTGCCTCCAAGAGGCAATACTTGCCCACTTTCAAGAACTGAGTCTGTGTATAACAGAAGATAACTTTATTAAAAAGGAAAGGGAACCAAACATTAGTCGGGGAAAACATCACAACCATATTCAGACATATGCGATCATAAGCCAAGCCAACTCCACAGTGTGTTGGGCAGTGTCCTTGGCCTCAGTTTCCCACTTTTTGTGTGTGTGGGGGGGGGTCCAACTGTCATAAACAGATAGCTAAGAGTTAATGTTTCTTTTACCTGTAAGGGGTTAACAAAGGGAACCAAACACCTGACCAGAGGACCAATCAGGAAACCGGATTTTTCAAAGTCTGTGTTATGTCATCTTGATGCAGAGATCATTTTATGTGTTTTTTCTTTCTTTTTATATAAAGCTTTTCTTTTAAAACTTGTTGGATTTTCTTTTCTAGTTAAGGCAAGGGGATAGGAATCTCTTGCCAGGAGTACTGTCTCTCTCAGGGAAAGACTGGGAGGGGGGAGAAGAAAGGAGGGGGAAGGTAAATCGTCCTCTCTGTTTTGTGTTTCAAGGGATTGAAGCAGGGAAATCTCCTAGTATCCCTCAGGAGGTGGGAAAATCTGGGAGGAAGTAAAGAGCAGGAAGGGAAGTGGGTTATTTCCTTTGTTGAGGGCTCAGGGCATCTGAGTCTTGGGGGCCCCCAGGGAAAGGTTTGGGGAGACCAGAGAGTTTATCAGTACTCAGAATCCTGACTGGTGGCAGCGAGATAAGATCCAAGCTGGTAATTAAGCTTGGAGGTTCATGCTAAGCATCCAGATTTTGGACGCTAAGGTCCAGATTTGGGACAGAGGCTTATTACACCAACAAATGAATGTCCTTTTAACATATTGCTCCCCTCTCCCTCCACTGCACCCCCTACACAGTTGGCTGTCCTAGGTCAGCAAAGCCCCAGAGTTCAGAGGTGTATTCATGTTGGTTCACCTCCCACCCTGTGGTGCTTCAGATACCAAGCACAGGGCAGGCAGAATGGACAGGGATAGAGCAGAGAGGAGAAAAGCACAGGAAAAGGAGACACATAAGCAGCAGGAGATGCTAGCCCTTTTCAAGCAGCAAACAGACATGCTGGAGACTCCTGCTGACCTTCAGGCTCTGACCCATGCTCACGTCCCTCTGCAGCCCATAGAGAACTACATCTTGGGACCTCCCTACACACACCCCACATTCCCGTGGCATCCAGACCATGGCATTACCCCTACCACTCCATCCCAAAGGTGGACAGAATCACAGCCGCACTTACACCAACTGTGTTTCTTACAAGTCAGTGTGTGTTTGTGAAAGGAAAATGACTGTTCTTTCCTCTTCCAAGGTTCTTTTCCCTGTATTTATGAAGTTTTATTCACTTGTATGTCTGTTTGCAGTGGTTTGGAATAAAAGTCTATTTATGAAAACAATCATTTTATTAGTTCACATTATATGCTGGCTGGGGCAGACATCATTCATAGCTAATTGCAATAGGTGCATATTGACACACACACACACCCCACCCCAAGATTTATACTGGGGTGCAAAAAAAAAAAAACCCACAGAAAAAGCGCACATATCAATGCCAGGCAGTGCACACATTACTGTGGCTCACTATTAAAATAGTCTTTCAAAGCCTCTCTGAGCCACATAGCTCTCCACTGAGTTCTTCTTATAGCCTTGTGTCTGGCTGCTTGAATCAGAAGGCAACTGTTCCACCTCCATCCTCCACTCCACTGGAAACTTTTCCCCCTTTGCTTCACATATTATGAAGTATACAGCAGGCAGCTATAATCATTGGAATATTTTTTTCACTTAGGTCTAATCTATGCATAGACAGGCCAGCGGCCTTCCAAACATCTAAAGACACATTCAACTTTCATTCTGCCCCTGCTGAGCCTGCAGTTGTAGCACTCCTTGCTATCGAGGTGGCCAGTGTATGGTTTCATCAGCCATGGGAGTAAGGGGTAGGCTGGGTCTCCCAGAATCACTACTGGTATTTCACCATCCGCAATGGTAATCCTCTGGTCTGGAAAGAAAATCCTGGCTTGCAGATTTCTGAACAGGCCTCTGTTCTTAAAGATGTGTACGTCATGCACCTTCCCTGACCAGACCATATTGATGTCAGTAAAACGTCTTGATGATCCACTAGGGCTCGCAACACCACAGAAAAGTAGCCCTTGCTGTTAATGTACTGTATGGCAAGATGGTCTGTTTTGCCAGAAGCGGGGAATGCACGACAGGGGATGGATCACTTGATGATTACCTGTTCTGTTCATTCCCTCTTGACAGTGGCTAATGCCAGGTGACCCAAAGACAGGATGCTGGGCTAGCTGGACCTTTGGTATGATCCAGTGTGGTCATTCTTATGTTCTTATGAGGTGTCACAGATCTAGGAGAGTGCCCCCTCTTGACCACTCATCAGACTCCTGTGAGTAGATTTAACTACTGGATCTTATGTGCCTTAGGAGTCTGAAATTGGTCCAGGCACTGCCCTTAGCTTGAGATCCTTAGACACACCCTTGGAGCACTGATTCTCTATCTAGCACATCCCCATTCCCAACCCCCAAGAGCTATGACTTTGTCATCCTACTTCCCTATCCTTGTTACCAGTGCTGAACCCCAGACTCCCTCATAAGCTGTGTTTATATTCCCTCCCAGCCATGTGGGTGTTCTGGACCCACAGTTTACCTCTTCAAAAGGCATGTGGTAGATGAAGCACATATCACACGGGATTGCTTTGCACAAGATTCTAAGACACCATTGCTCATTATGCATGAGAGCAGAAGGTCCAGATGATACAGCAAAACAAACCAAAACAACAAACAAACATCCTAACTGATCATCACTGCAATTTCAATAGCATTAGCACTGGCATGAAAATGGAGTAACAAAAAGGTGAATCAAGCCCTATGTTTGAGTTGATTTGACAGTTTGCCGTCTACTAGATAGGAGCAAACACTGATTCCCACAGATATTTTGGGTCTAAAACCAGATTTCTTTATACTGCATTAATGGAATGTTAGCTGTATAATGTAGCACCTAAACCTGTGAATACCCAGAGGTAAAGAACTACCAATTTCTGATGGAAAAAATATAGCAATAGGAATTTACTATCTATCACCTCACCAGGATGGTGACAGTGATTGTGAAATGCTCAGGGAGATTAGAAAGGCTACAAAAACAGAAAACCCAATAATAATGGAGGATTTCAACTAACCCCATATTGATGGGTACATGTCACCTCAGGAGGGGAAGCAGAGATGAAACTTCTAGACACCATAAATGACTGCTTCTTGGGGCAGCTAGTCCTGGAACCCATAAGGAAAAAGACAGTTCTTGATTTAGTCCTAAGAGGTGCACAGGATCTGGTCCAAGGGGTGAATATACCTGACCACTCAGTAATAGTGAACACAATGCAATTAAATTTAACCTCCTTGTAAGGGGGAATACACCAGAGAATTCCACCAGGGTAGCATTTATCTTCAAAAAGGGGAACTACACAAAGATGAGGAAGCTAGTTCAATGGAAAGTAAAAGGTTTAGTAACAAGAGTGAAATGCCTGCAAGCTGCAGGGTAACTATTGGTATTTTAAAATACCATAATAGAGGCTCAGACTAAATGTGTAGCCCCCCAAACCAAGAAAAACACACAACAGTAGGATGACCAACCATGGCTAAACAGAGTAAAAGGCAGATAGAATCAAAAAGACATCCTTTAAAAATTGGAAGTCAAAGTCAACTGAGGAAAATAGAAAGTAGCATAAACTCTGGCAGGTCAAAGGTAAAAGTATAATTAGGCAGGACAAAACAATTTAAAGAGCAACCAGCAAAAAGACACTAAAACTAACAGCTTTTTTTTTTTTAAATTACGTGAAAAGCAGGAAGCGTGCCAAATAATTGATCAGTGAGGCCATTGGCAGACATGCCAAACCCATGAAAAAAAAAATGCAGAAATTGAGATTGGTTTTGGCTTAATTAGCTTGTGAGTTGTTTGTTGGCTAGTTTTGGGCTTATAGCTTTTGGAGCTTGTAGCTTCTTTTTTTTGATCGGCTCCCTGCAAGCTGGAGCAAGGGACAAGAGGTGGGGGAGAAAGGGTCAGGGGTGCACAGTGGGCCCACCACAGTCCCAGACAGCAAGCCAGGGGGATCTAGTCACATAATGGGTTAGGATTCTTAGGGACTGGCTTGTTTTTGGCCTTGTTTTAAAATGGGATTAGCTTGATTTTTAGCTTTTTGTGAAAGTTGAGGTGCTTATTTACTGTGTGAACTGTGGCCATTGGATGATCGAGGTGCTACAGGAGCACTCAAGGAACACAAGGTTATTGTGGAGAAGCTAAGCTCCTCATCAGTCTTTACTGCAGAAGATGGGAGGGAGATTCCCACACCTGTGCCATTCTTTCTAGGTGACAAATCTGAGAAACTGTCCCAGATGAGGTGTCAATAGAGGAGATTTGGGAACAAATTGATAAATTAAACAAAAATACGTCAGTAGGACCAGATTACATTCACCCAAGAGCTCTGATGGAACTCAAATATGAAATTACAGCACTACTAACTGTGCTATGCAACCTATCACTTAAGTCAGCCTGTGTACCAAAATTACTGGAGGATAGCTAAGGTGACGCCAATTAAAAAAAAACAAACAAACACTCTAGAGGCTATCCTGGTAATTACACGCTGGTAAACCTAACTTCAGTACCAGGCAGATTGGTTAAAACCATAGTAAAGAACAGAATTATAAGTCACATAGATGAACACGATTTGTTGGAGAAGAATCAACGCAGATTTTGTAAAAGGAAATCATGCTCCACCGATCTATTCAAATTTTTGAGGTTGCATGTCAACAAGCATGTAGAGAAGGGCGATCCTCTGGGTACAGTGTATGTGGACTTTCATAAAACCTTTGACAAGGTGCCTCACTGAAGGCTCAAACAAAATAAGCAGTCATGGGATAAGAGGAAAGGTCTTTTCATAGATCAGTGACTGGTTAAAAGATAGGAAACAAAAGGTAGAAATAAATGGTCAGTTTTCACAGTGGAGAGAGGTAAAAAGCAGGGTCCCCAAAGATCTGTACTGGGACCAGTGCTGTTAAACATATTCATAAATCATCGGGGAAAAGGGGAAAACAGTGAGGTGGAAAAGTTTGCAGAGGATACAAAACTACTCAAGATAGGCAAATCCCAAGCAGACTGCAAAGAGTTACAAAGGGATTTCACAAAACTGGGTGACTGGGCAATAAAAGGGGCAATGAAATTCAATGTTGATAAATGTGAAGTGATGCACATTAGAAAACATAATCCCAACTATACGTACTGTGACAAAGTTCCTCCCTACCTTGGTGGGTCCTGCGCTTATTGGCGGATTTACTCGCCTCACAGATTCACCCTGTGGATCGGTAAACAGCCCAGAGACCTTCCCCTCTGGGAAGCCACAGTCCAGGTCAATTCCTCCTGTGTCTGATCAGGAGTTGGGAGGTTTAGGGGGAACCTGGGCCCGCGCTCTACTCCGGGTTCCAGCCCAGGGCCCTGTGGACTGCAGCTGTCTAGAGTGTCTCCTCGTACAGTTGTGCGACAGCTACAACTCCCTGAGCTACTTCCCCATGGCTGCCTCTCAACACCTTCTTTGTCCTCACCACCGGACTTTCCTCATGATGTCTGATAACGCTTGTACTTCTCAGTCCTCCAGCAGTATGCCTACTCACTCTCAGCTTCTTGCATACCTCTTGCTCCCAGTTCCTCGCACACACTTCCTCTCCTCTGGCTCCCTGGCTCCCTTTGGGCTGACTGGAATGAGCACTTTTATAGCATCAGAGGGGCCTTAGAGTCAGGTGCTTAACAGCCTTACCTGACTCTTAGCAGGTTAATTGGAGTCAGGTGTTCTCATTAGCCTGGAGCAGGCCCTGCTCTGGTCACTCAGGGAACAGAAAACTGCAGTGGCCAGTTTATTTCCCTTCTACTACTCTGCTGCTCCCAACTGGCCTGGTCTATCACAATACAAAATAAGGAGTCTAAATCAGCTGTTACCACTCAAGAAAGATCTTGGAGTCATTGTAGATAGTTCTCCGAAAACATCCACTCCAACTGCAGCAGCAGTCCAAAAAGCTAAAGAACATTAGGAACCTTAGGAAAGGGATAGATAATCAGATAGACAATATAATAATGCCACTATATAAATCCATGGTGCACCCACACCTTGGATACTGCATGCAGTTCCGGTCGCCCCCATCTCAAAGAGGCTATGTTAGAATTAGAAAAAGTACAGAGAAGTGCAATTATTAGGGGTATGGAACAGTTTCTATATGAGGAGAGATTAAGACAACTGGGACTGTTCATTTTAGGAGAGAAGATATGATAAAAGTCTATAATATCATGAATGGTGTGGAGAACGCCACAATAACCAAGGGTCACCCAATGAAATTAATTGTCAGCAAGTTTAAAACCACCATAAGGAAGTACTTCTTCACACAGTCAACCCGTGGAACCCATTGCCAGATGTTATGAAGGCCAAAAAGTATAGTTGGGTTCATAAAAAGAATTAGATAAGTCCATGGAGGATAGATTCATCAATGGTATTTGCCGGAATGGTCAGGGATGCAACCACTTGCTCTGGATGTCCCTAAACATCTGACTGCCAGAAGCTGGGACTATTCAATAATTGCCCTGTTCTGTTCATTCTCTCAAAAGCATCTAGCACTGGCCACTGCCAGAAGACAGGATCCTAGGCTACATTGACCATTGGTGTGACCCAGTTTGGCCATTCTTATGTTAAGTAAATTAGTATTATTATGGTTAGAACAATATATATTGAGTCTCAGCCCACATACACTATGGCAAACTACCAGAAAGTGCATTTAGCTCCTTGGACGATTTTTAAGCTTGGGCTAGCCCAAAATGCAACCTATATTATTTTCCTACATATTGATCTAAACTAGGTATTTATACTACATGTCACTGTTCTGAGCAATGTTTGACACTAGCCACATCCTGAGAGGAACTGATCACTCACAACCCCTAGGCAGCATGGACTAATAGATAAGGCCCTGGGTTGGGAATGAGGAGGCCCAGGTTCTCCTCCGAGCTCTGATGATGATTGTGTAACCTGGATCAAGTCACTTCACCTCTTTCTCCTCTACCTTTTGTATTCTTTATCCATTTAGCTCTTTGGGGCAGACTGTTCCTCTTACTTTATATCTGTAGTAAATAATCAACAACATTGACTTTCAAGTGCTCAGCACCTCTCAGATCAGGGTCATACTCATTTGCAAAGGCTATATACTTGATAACACCTAGCAACACCTTGATAACACCTTGATAACACCTAGGGTTCTCAAACTTGGAGCTGGGACCCCTCAGGGGGTTGCGAGGTCATTACATAGGGGTTGCAAGCCGTCAACCTCCACCCCAAACCCCGCATTGTATCCAGCATTTATAAGGGTGTTAAAGATATTTAAAAGGATGTTTAATTTATAGGTGGTGGGAGGGTCTCACTCAGAGGCTTGCAATGTGAAAGCTGTCACCAGTACAAAAGTTTGAGACCCGCTGACCTAGCATATTTATAGCATGTGTTATGGTCAGACTGAATAACCCTCTCAGTGCTTATGTAAACTATCCTAATAGCTGTTTAGAAACATGAATTGATTCCTCAAGGCCACAAAATGAATCAGTGGCAGAGTGAGTATCTGGATTGGACACTAATTTCCTATTCAGTGCCCTATGCATAAGGTATTAACATCAATAAAAATAAGATTTATTTAGCACTTATAGAGTCCCAGTGGCTCCAATCACTGATTTTCATCATGATTTAAAAATCAGCAAGCAGGAAGAGTTATTTAAATAAGCCATTTTAATTATGTTTTGCATTTGTACTTTACTTATTTTCCTAAACAAAGTTGATCGTCATTGGTTAGTAACTATTAAAACACGGACTTGCAATTAAATATCATCTTTACACTGGTTTGGTGCTTCTTTTTGCTAACCTGGAGGAAACAATGCATCTAAATCAATTATATAGCTTGACTTACATTCATTCAGATTCTTAATTTACATTTTTATTATAGTAAGAAATGCATCATTTAGCATTTTCTGTTTACTAGATGGCTAATCTTTTACTTATGATTTGTGTCAAGCTGGGTTTGGATTGACATTTAAGTTCAATTAAAAATGTAAAAAGCAGCATTTTACTTTTTTAAAATCCAATAAAGCTACCTTAAGTGTTCTGGATATAAAAGAAAAAAGTTTATCAAAACTTGTTTTGCATTTAAAATTAACTGATTTATTAAACCAATACTTTACTATTCTTAGTTAGTAAATTATTTATGGTCACTATCGCCTTCAAGATTTTAGATCTCATCCTTTCACCTAAACTTTTATTCATACACTGGAAGAAGAGAACAAGCTTTCCTGCTTTTGCAGTTCCCAACTGGTTTCTTAATTCTGAATGAAGTAGTCTTTGAACCAAACTGGTTTCATAAACTGAAATTCTCTCTGCACCGACAGAAGAGGATACTGCTATCAAAAGCTACTTTAGCTGTCAAATTCTGGTTCCAGATGCTTAGTGAATAGCTTCCTCCAGTTCTGTGATTTGATGTTGCTTAAAATTTACTACCAAATTTTACCACTTAATATTATTTTAGGTATTTAATTTAAAATTATTTCATAGATTGACATGTGTTAAGGTCTAAACTTACTACAAAATTAAGAAAGTGTAATATATAAAGAAAATCCTTTTTTATTTAAAAAGTGATTTTTTAAAATTCAACTTGCTAGTAATTCACTTTACATGCGTTTCTTCCTTCGCATTTCAAGACAAATATGTCATGCTCAACAACAACAGAGGCTACTGTCCCCCCTTGCCATGTTCTTGGGCAACAAGACAATCAGCATTGACAATTGGCATCCACAGTGGAGGAGGAGAAATTTGGGAAAGAAATGAATTTTAGAGTCTGTTTTAGACTCCAACACAGCTGATTAGTCAAACTCATCAATAGGATTACTTAAATGAATAAGTTAAGCATGTGCTAAAGTATTTGCAAGATCAGAGTCCTTATTAGAAGAGCTGAGCAAAAAAAAAAAATTGGGCAAGTAGTAAATTTACTGAAAGTTCATTTCCAGGGTAACCTGCACTAATCAAATAGTTTTGAAAATGTCATTTTGAAATCAACCTCAACTTGTTTCCCACCCCCACCCCCTTCAGTTTTTCATTTCCGTTTCGGTTCAAAACAAACTCCCTCTCCCCCAGATTTTTCGGTTCAACCGCCAAACTAAAAATATCAATTATTTCTTCAGCTCTATGTAGAAGGGATTGTTTTAAAATAAACAATGAAACAACATGGGTTTACAGTTATGCTATTTCCCATTACACTATCTTCTTGACACTTACAGGCAAACATTTTTATCTTTTTCAGAAAATTATAGTGATGTGCCTCAAGATGGGAGAGGTTAGTTTAGAATGCAGCAAGCAGCTTTCAAGAGTGAACTATCCAAGTGAATGACAGACAAACAAAGATGACACCGCAAGATGGAGTTCGGTCAAGACATCTGACAAGAATCACCTATCAACTTACAAAAACAATGTTGAAAGAGTTCAGAAAACCGTCTGTAAGCAATATTTTAATTCTAGGTCAAGATTATTATTTTGAAAGGAAACATCGTATTTGATGGAAAGCTCAATACAGTGAAGTTCAAGTTGCTCTTGCAAGATCCGAGCCAAGGTAGGCAAGGGACAACAAGACAAAGCTTTGGCAGATCAACTTCCTTTGCCTCCCCATCCATCAATTGCCATTTGAGCCTAATCTGTGTTAGAATAATGAATGTGAGTTATTCCAAAGTTCTCTGGTGAACATTATGTCACAATAGGGTAGATGCTGACATTCCCAGTCACTGTTCCCTCAACACCACACCTCACAGTACAAAGGGTAGTAGTAATTTCACACCCCATCACACCTCATCCAATCAGAGTGAAGGGTAGTAGTAATTTCAGTCCCTGATTCTAGTCCTTTTATTCACAGCAATGAGACTGGCAAAACAAATTCCTGAGCACAACAAGTTGCCTCAACTGTACTTGCTCTCCAGAGGAGTGTACAAAAATTTAAAAACAGTTTAAAAAAAGGACAACCTCTCCCCTTCCTGAACCTGATTGGAAACGGAAAAAAAAAAAAATATCCCACTGATTACAGTAGCAATAACACCACCACCCCTATGTTTTACAAGGCAATAATCCAATTCTCTCAGGCTGATAGTTATTCAGCTCTTGATTGGTCTCATAAATTATCCCCTTCAGGAATGGGAGGATTGCTTTGCAAGGCAGAACAGCAATGGGCTATCGAGTCGCATGTTGCAATAGCCTGACTATATTTTATGGTAGGCATTTAATTTGAAGACATACGGTATATTTTATATCAGGAGTAGCCAAATTTACTGACCCTCCGAGCCACATACAATAATCTTCAGAAGTTCAAGAGCTGGGCACACCTGCTGGGGCTTGAGGCTTCAGCAAGAGCAAGGCTGAAGCCCTGAACCCCAGCAGATGCCTCCCACACGGCTGGAGCCCGAGATCCCCCTCTCCACAGGGGGCAGGGCAGAAGCCCTGAACTCCACCCGTGTCACACTCCCCCACACCCTGGTCTGGTAGGTGGAAAACAGGGGAGGGAGGGCTCCGTGAACTGCATTTTAACTGTAAAAGAGCCACATGTGGCTCACGAACCACAATTTGGCCACACCTGTTTTATATCAACCATTCCTGTGAAATGAAGTCATGCAGCAAGACTTCATTTTATACAGAGTATCTGGTGACTACAAACAAACAGAGGAATTCCTCTGGAATCACAGTACTCAACACAGCCACATTAGTGCCTAATTAATTCAGCATAGCTAATATTATTTCGACCGACACTAAAATGATCTGACTATGACTTAGTCACACATATTTGAGAGCATCATCAATAGCAGGAACACTTTCCATGTCTACTGAGTAACATGAAGTCTTCTGTTAAAACTTCTTTGCATTGAGTGCATTTTTCTTTTTTCTGCTGAACAGCTAAGGGATACATTACTGCTGGACACTTCAGGCCAAATTATGACTGGCTTGCAGAAATGCATTAGATAGGGAAAAGGCACAGAGAGGCATCGGTGTTGGAGAGCAGAAGCAGTGGAAGCCAGCCAATCTTGCCCGCAGGAGTCCAGTTCTCAGAGGAGGCCTGCCTGGGTAGGACATGGACATCTCCATGCCCCACCTCCTTGCACGCCAGCCGGTCAGTACAAAACATCACTGGGGGACGGGCATACTACACCTAACGAAAAGGTGTAGCGAATGCCATAGGTAAGCATGCTTCTCCCTCAGCACCCTTGCAGACATTGGACTTGCTCCTGCTCCATGCAGAATGCCTGCAGCATCCCGTCTGTGAACAGTATTCAGATGCCCCACTTTTCCCTGCACGTGATTCAGTTTGTAGAGCCATAATAGAGCCTTTAAAGTTGTACAGTGGTATTGCACATGGTGGGAAATGTAGCACTCCAAGTAAAGGGCGTCATTTTTTAAATTCTCAATTCACTTTAAACCAGGGAGCTTTTAGTTTTCTAAAAATAGCATTTCATTATACTGTAGCAGCAACATTCAAAGCACTTTAGTTGAAGTTGGGACAATAAGAGCTACATCAAAGAGGTATTAGAGAGCATTTTCAGATACTGGTACAAATACAGCATTGGTTTTTGCAAAAATAGTACTTAGCAAGTATTGAGCAAAGGGGCTGAGCTTGCATGGAAGGGAGAACGCAGACAGTCGAGCTATGAGAGGGAAGCCTCATTCCCAACTTGCTAGTAAGGGTCAGAAAAATCAGGTAGCCAAAAGTAACACTGATTCTGGCCATGCCTCCATGGGCAGCATACTTTTTTTCCCTAGCTGCCTTCCCTTGCAAAGACAACCCCCAACCACCACCACCCAAGGTTATATCTACAACACAGAGTCTCCTTGCACAAGTTTTTTGCTACTTATTCCTTTGCCACAGCATCCCAGGTCCATAGACCTGGTGCATATACTTAAGGTAGGATCAAGTCTACAGAAGTTTGGGAACGATTTGTTACAAACAGGAATAGGAACAGAGGCACTTAGCACTTCCAAGGATCAGGCCTGCTGCTCTTCTGAGAATGCAGGGTTTAGACCAGCACACTCTGCTGTGCATCATTCACTGTGTGATGCCTACCTCAGCACAACAGGCTGAATTAAGGTTGGAATGTCAAACTTTAAAGTTAACTTAGAAATCTAACTTCTCCATAATATTTTAACTACTATATTACTGCAAGAAGCTTTTGTGCTTACTATCAGTGAAGGACTAGAGAAAACAAAGTGGAAAAAATAGTGAAATAATTTTACTTTACAGAGTTGACCGCCCTTTGGGCTTCTCTAAACTTGAAATACTACTGCTGTGCCACTGTAGTGCTTCAGAGTAGACGCTACCTGCATCAACAGGAGGGGATCTCCAATCAGCAATAGTTAATCCACCTTCCTGAGAGGCAGTAGCTAAGTTGATGGAAGAATTCTCTTCCGTCCACCTGGCACTGTCTACATCGTGGGTTAGGTCGGCTTAACTACATTGCTCAAGGATGCGGATTTTTCAGCCCCCTGAGGGATTTAGCTAGGTCGACCTGACTTTTTAATGTAGACCAGGCCGTTGTATGTAGTCAGTTTCTCTGTTTCTCCTGTGGAGTCAATTTCCCCTTTCATTTGTGTGGATCTATCATGCAGCAATGAGAGTGAGACAGTTAGAGAACAGAAAAACATGATTGTAAAAATCACAAAAGCTGGCAAAGGGACTCAGGAGTGAGTGAGCCTTAGAACTCACTTTTCTTAAATTAGTAGTTTTCACATTGGTGTTCCTTTACAAGTCTCAAGTTTTGTCCATTCAGGTCTCAACTTTAATAATCCTGAAACAATGTGTTAGATACCAATAGCTGTTTCCAAACTTCAGCTGATTGATTTTAACCTCGCATAAAATAAAATGGATTCTCTGGGCTTGATTCTGATCTTGAGCACCATTTTACACCAGTGTAACTCCATTAACATCAATGGAGTAACTGTAGACTTACAACACAGAGAATCAGGCCCACAGAGAATATTCTCCACTAAAATAAATGAATATTTTCTGCAATTCAGCAACGTTACAATCAACAGAATTGTTTTCTGTACATAGGACATTGTTTTTTTGTTTTTTTTTAAAAAACCACTTAGGAAGAGTTTGCTTTGCTTCTTTTGAAGTCATTCAAACAAACTACCTACTTTTATTGTGAGGTTATTGCCATCATAGAGATCTTTGTAAAAAGCTTATGTTCATGAAGGAATTTGTATTAGATACTGGTTTGTGTGACTTACTGTATTTTGTAAGGGTTTTTTCCCTTTGGGAATTGTGTTATTAATGAGCAGTTTTATGCTTTATTTCTGGTATATGTATACATTGTAATTGATGTGCTTTTTTTTTTTTTAATCTCTGTACAGAACAGATTGATATTAGGTAGATACTCACTGGCTGAAGTTTTCATATTGCCTACAAATTTACACGTGGATAAATCCGTATCATAACAGAGGAACAACAGTTCATCTATCATCAGTAAAAAACAGTGTATAGCCTCTATATTGTACTTGAATATTGGATCTTGACTAAAACGAATATTAGTTCAGCCTTAATTTAAAAACAAAACACACAGGTAAATCCCCCCTCACCACCACACGCAGTCCCCATCTTTTGTATTCTGAAGTTTTCAAAAAGCAATGACTAGGTAAACATTATCTGTAATATACAGCCATCAAATAAGGCTGTGCTCTAACAGTTCTCTATGTTTAGCTTGTGTAAAATGATTACAGCAAAAACTAAATAAATTATACCAAATTCTACATGTACTTTTATCTTAAGAGCCTGATTCACTCAGCTCTTCTAGGGTGACCAGAGGTCTGTTTTTTGACCAGAACACCCAGTCAAAAAGGGAACCTGGCGGCTCTGGTCAGCACCGCTGACTGGGCCATTAAAAGTCTGGTCGGCAGTTCTGTGGAGCAGGCTTTTCTCTACCTGTCCTGGCTCTGTGCTGCACTCCAGAAGTGGCCAGCAAGTCCAGCTCCTAGGCAGGATGCCACCGGGGCTCCATGCACTACCTGCACCCTGAGCACCAGCTCCACACTCCCAGTGTCCAGGAACTGCAGCTAATGGCAGCTGCGGACGCAGCACCTGCGGGAAAGAGCAGCACACAGAGCCACCCGCCATGCCTCCACCTAGGATCTGAACCTGCAGTGCTGGCCACTTCTGGGGCAGAGCACAGACTCAGAACAGGCAGGAAGCCTCACTGGACTTCTGCCCTTCTTAAATGTGTATTATGTTGTTCATACTCTGAAGGCTTTATTCCTTGTCTCTAACTTATTTTACAAATTCTCTATCATTTTATGTTTCATTAAAATGGTGTGTTTAACTTTCTAGTAATTAAATACTATTGTATAAAATAGGACAAAAGAAATTAGTAAAAAGTGCAGGCCTTGTGTCACAGTTATTCATCTTTTATACTTGGTACTGATTGCACTAAAGAAACAAGAGTCCAACAGTTTGGCCTGTTGATCTCAAAGTGTACTTAAGCTTATTGGAGTGGCTGTTCTAAATAATTAAGTTTTTATTATGGCTGTAATTTTTAAGGCATCTCCACATAAAGAAAATTGTGAGGTTAGTAAGTGGCATATTAAAGTACACTTCAAACAGATTTTGAAGCCAGTTATTCAATTCTGTTGAACCAGCAAGCTGGTACATGAAAGTTAGAGTAAATCAAAAACGCAATTAATCTGGAGTAACTCCTTCATAAGCCTTGCAAACACTATTGTACAAATCTCCAATACTTTTCATTCATAAATAGTATAATACGAACACTAGTAAATAGACACTACAATAGCATATTTGAATAGTCTACAGTCAAATTTTAGACTCTCAATTACAATTCTAGGGTTACAGTGTTTTTCTCATTTTTGTTAATACACTGAAGATATCACATGCCAACTGATGTTTAAATTCAATATGTGCGACTGTCCTATAATTTACTAATCTAGTTTTGGATTTATTCCTGTCTTATTGTTGCTAAATATTCTGACTTCATATAATTAATCATGTGGTCTTTCTGAAATGATAGCCAGGAAGACCAAAAAACCCCAAAAATATTTCACACTGTTGTTGCACTGCTTTTGTCTTTATATACAGTAGTTTTTAAAAAAAACATGTCTTTAGGGTTTAATAAGTGAGTGTAATGTAAAATAATCCCTGTAATAAAATTTGCTTTAATGTTTCCAAACAGTATACAGTAGCTTGGAAGGTTTTTATTTTCATCCAAGTCTGCAGATTAAAAAAAGAAAACTTCCATTCCCCTGGGTAGTCAAATCTGATGTAAACCATTCATCTGTAATTTGTATGAAAATAAGTGAAAAGAAAAGGAAATTCAAACATAAGGCTGCTCTAAAGCCACTCTTTCACCCTCAGAGACATGGGCACTGCCACACTGGATCAGACCAGTGGTCCGGCTAGACAGTACTAGAGCTGATTTGAGTTTTTCAACAAAACTTTCTGGTGGTCCTAGGGGAAGAAAAGCTACATGTGGCTCAAAATCTTGTCTCTCTCACCATCAGAAGTCGGTCCAAGATATCACCATCCACCTTTTCTCTCTAATATCCTGGGATGAACACAGCTACAAGTACACTGCAGACAGAACTAGTATGAACATTTTTGATGAAATCTCAAAACGCTAAATATTTTGCAGAAACTTATCCTTCCTGGGAGGTGGGAAACGACCGAGGTTCCAGTCTCTGCTCTGCTGATCCAGAGCAGTTTTTCATCCCAGATCGCTCTGGATCAGACAGAGCAGGGATTGGAACCTGGCTTGTTTCCCACATCCCTGCCCAGTGCTCTATTCAGCAGACCACGTGGTGAGAGTGAGACAGACACATGAACATGACCCAAAAAAGCATTTCAACTCAGGAAGGATGAGGTTTTGATCTGAAAACAGACGTTTGACACAATTCCATTTTGCAAAAACATCTGCACTGGAATGAAAACAAAATTTCAAAACCTTGAAAAGTTGCTACAAAACAAAACTGCCATTCTCCACACTGCTCTAACAGGCACTCAGGGCTTGAATGTGCCATGTGAGCTCTGCAGAAATGGTGGGTTTCAGCCTATCCCAGAGAATTAGGAACATCATTCCCAAACGGAGGGGAAAAACCCTCTCAGTCTCACAGGAGAAAAGATTTTCACATCACTATGCAAACTGCTTAAAACACAGGAGTCACCTCAGATATGAAAGCTTAGGATTTCACCATAACATTGGAGCTAATACAGTCTTCAGCAGGCATTCACCTAGTCACAAAATTCACAGATGCCCTCACGTGGCCACACTTACTCATAGGAAAGCCCTAGATCTCAGGTAGTGGGCACTATTTGCAGCTCACCATTTACCCTCCTTAGACTAACACACACTACAGTATTCTAGTATCAGAGGGGTAGCCTCGTTAGTCTGGATCTGTAAAAGCAGCAAAGAGTCCTGTGGCACCTTATAGACTAACAGACGTTTTGGAGCATGAGCTTTCGTGGGTGAATACCCACTTCGTCGTCAGTGGGTATTCACCCACGAAAGCTCATGCTCCAATACGTCTGGTTAGTCTATAAGGTGCCACAGGACTCTTTGCTGCTTTTACAGTATTATAGTTATTATGTATTGGCTGGCATCTACCAAGCAGAGCCTTTAGTAGGGGCCTCTGAAAACATACACAACCTTAAATTCATCATTGCACCAAGGATGAGGGAGGTACTAAGGACTTGGGCCTTCCCCACCAGTTTGGGGGTGATGTGCACTCCAAGGGATGAAGAGAAGGAGCAGTCCCTGTGCTCCTGGAAAGGCAGTGACTAGAATGGTCTCGATCTTGTACATAGCGTCTATAGGATCAGAATGAGACCATCTGTGCCATGCCTGCTCTCCACAAACCCTCCCAAACTGCACCAACGAAACGATAAAAGGACAATCTGTCCCTGAGAACAGAAATATTGGGGTTTCCAGTTACCATTCCACGGCAGTGCTGTGTTTTTAATAATGGCCACAAAGGGTCATGGGAACCAACTCAAAGTCTCTAACCAAGCCTAAGGGCATGAACATTCAGTCAACCAGACTGAATGTGGATAAGCTCTGAGTCACAAGAGGAAGACACTGAAATTAAACCACCAGGGGACCATCCAGAATGTTACAGATAGTGTTCCTGTGCAGATCAAGGTAACACATGCCCACGCATCCAGTCCCTGATAATGAAACACGCTACTAAGAGCAACAAGCACAGGCAGATCCACCTCAGCAGACTGCAGACAGAACCATTTTGAGGATAAGAAAAGCCATGTGTTCAGAAAGCCATTATTACGGACCGCATCCAACATCCCTCCACCCTAGATATAGACACAGTCAGTAATAAGTATCTGGGCAAGTTTTGTTAATTGGCTGAATTTGTTAATGATTGTTATTTTCAGCTAATAGGCTTGATTTATTTAAATTTCCTCTTCTTCTCCCCCCCAAAAAGGGAAGATTTAACAATATTTAGTAAAAAGTCAGTGGACACTGACTGCTATCATAAAATGGGGATGTTCGCCATCTGCAACTGACCCATGGCATGCAGCTGTGACCAGAAAACAGACACATCGCTTCAAAAACAAACCTCCACCCCAAAAAACTTAACCTCCCACACACACCGCCCCGCCAAAACAAATCCAACACCTCAGCCCAAAAAGACCACTCCGAACAAAATGTATTTACTACTTTATCAAATGCTTGACTAAGACTTGACTGTAACACTGGATTCTAACATGGGGAGATCTGCCTTTGTTAGTTTCATGGGTTTCATGCCTTTCAACACCATGTGTTGCCAAATGGAAGCCCTTCCTCTTCCCTTTTTCTCTCCTACCCCTCCCATGCCATTGGCCTGCCTGTTGTCTCTTGTCTCACGTAGCTTGTACACTCCTGGAGGTATGGAATGTGCCTTCTCTCCAGAAGTTTACAATGCTATATCAATGCTTTAGAATAGGTAGAATACAGTAAAAAATAAATACGAACACAATGAGCTATATGTCATGTTGCAGCAATACGACCTACCAGAAAACATGCTGCAGTAAAAGCTGAAAGCTATATTTTAAAGAGAATAGGAGGAGTTATTGCAATTACATGTGTTTCTTCCGATAACATTGATCTTTACTATAGCTTTCATACCTGTATACAGCATCTCAAAAATAAAAGGATCAATTTTAATTTGTTAATATTTGATATTTACTTCTTAGTTTATTATTTGTATTTCAGTAGCAGCTAGATGCGCCAGCCAGATTCCATTCTGCTATCAGGGGTAGGCAACCCTATGGCACATGAGCTGATTTTCAGTGACACTCACACTGCCCAGGTCCTGGCCACTAGTCCGGGAGGCTCTGGGTTTTAATTACATTTTAAATGAAGTTTCTTAAACATTTTAAAAGCCTTATTTACTTTACATACAACAATAGTTTAGTTCTATATTATAGACATTGAAAGAGACCTTCTAAAAACGTTGAAATGTATTACTGGCACTCGAAACCTTAAATTAGAGTGAATAAATGAAGTCTCAGCACACCACTTCTGAAAGGTTGCCGACCCCTGTGCTAAGTGTTAGGAAGATAAAGCAGTCCCTATTCCTTTTATCTCAGATTTTGTAGTACAAGTGCATTTGCATTTATGAAAGCTGAAGAATTTAAAAGCCAAATGATGGAGCACTTTTACTGATAATTCAACAGAGTCAGTGTGTGTGTTGTGGCCTTAATATTTCCCAAACCCCAGTGTTTTTAGGATAATGCAAAATCAAGGAATATTTACATTCAATATGATGTGATCAACATTAGGGATTTTAAATAAATACTGTATATGTAGAGCAAGTGAAAGTCTTACAATGCTTCTTAAAGTGTCCTGCTGAAAATAGTGTAGTGCTACTGATTTACAAATTAATTATACTGGCAAAACCTAATTGCTTCTACCAAGTCATTGTCCCTAACATCATAAACAAAAGCATCAAAGTTGGGCCTTTTAACTGAGAGTTCCTTTTATTTCCACTAGAAAGGAAAGATTATTCTGATTGGTTTATTCAGCCACAAATACTGCAGGACAGAGAGATAAAGGAATTTCAGCTTTCAGATCCTCTTCCAAGAAAATAAAACACTCATTCTTAAGTCTCAGGACCAAAATTTTAACTCTGTGTTTTGATAATTTAACAGCTTTATGCTATATGAAACAAAGGTGGAATTTAACATGAAGAGATTGCACATGATTATTGTTAGTATTTATATGTAGTTTTGGTAGTAAACTGCAAAAAAACTTAAAAATAAAACTAAGAGAGAGAAAATCTATTTTTCAAGACCCTTAACATAACCTTTTACCATTAGACAGATGGAGTCAATTTTTTTAAACCTTTTTCAAAACAAGCTAAGATGCAATACTGGAAACTCACTAGGATTCATTACTACATTGTATTAGAGATAGCAATATGGTGGAACACTTTCCAAAGCATAGATCTTCTCAGGGATTCGTCCTCCCAGCTTCCCAGTGAGGGTTCTATGCTTCCCCTGTGGCTTGATTACATAAAAATGTAAGAGGGCTCTGTTAAGATGACAAACTCGCCTTAATATGATAGGTGTGACTGTTTAGTTACCTCCGCCATATCACAGATTTATTTCTCTCTCATTCTCCAAGCATAGAATTTTAGTTCTGCTCTAATCTCATCACGTTACAGTTTGATTCTGTCATGCTCGTGTTTGCTATTCCTCCACAAATTTGTCCACAGTTTAAAGAAACACTCAACAAATGTAGAAACAAAACAGCCACACTGTCCTCAGAAAGACATTTGTGTCTAGGACTGTGACGAGGCTCAGTCTGAGTTATCCACAAGCAGGCAGTGACAATGTTTGAACACTGAGAGAGGTAGCAGTTCTGAGAACCACCAAAAATTGCTCAGGTCTATTCTCCAGATTTTGTGAACAATGGAATAAGACTGATCTGAGAAATTTCTAGGAATACTTGCTTATTACCCAATTGAATCTGCAACCCCTCATCCAGCTCTTTCCGATTAGCTTTTGTTTTGTATACTTTGCTGTAGATTTCTTTTGAACAGTAACTATAAAGCAAAGTATGTCTTTTTCATGTAAAATCTAAAAATAGCACAAACACCTTCAAAACTGTATTTCTTTCTAGGTTGGGGGTTTTGTTTGATCCTAGTCCCTTAAGACCTGAAGCATACATTATAATGCCTCTCCTTGGTAGGGGAAAACTTGAAGAGACTTCTTTCAGAGATTGTCAATGATGCTCATTAATTGGCCACAGCGGTCACTAATGATTAACTTTACAGCTCCTCAAACTCCTCATCGCAAACTAACTATGTCCCTTTTTTTTGCAAATTGCCTATTGCATAACCTTGGTAACAAGCACTGCTTTGAGTCTTCAGTACTTGGAATTTGCTATGTGAGCTGTGTAATTGAGTGTCTCTCAAGTCACATGGTGTGGTTTTTCTTCCCTGATTGGATAACCTTTTAAATTGTAAGCAGAGTCAGGATGAGCTCTACTCTGACATCTGGTGGTGAATTATGGCGAGTGTGGAAAAGAATTTCAGAGGCTGATCTTGTTTGCATAGGCACACCCACTCTGCCTAGCATAGCCCACAGCAGCCTAAAATGGTTACTTCCACAGCTGTGGGATCCCCAATTTCTTTGTTATTGGGGCAAGAGGAATAAAGTGTTGTCATCCTGATTAAGTAAATGAGGAACTACAAAACTGTTTTATGATAAAGCATTTCTCTATCAACTGAATAGCACTTGCTAGACAAGGGACATGGGTTCCAAAAACCCAATGAATTGAGAGAGGCTGGGGACAGGTATCTGTACCTGGTGGTGTAGACTCCTTGTGTGAGCCAGAAGTGCCAGTTCCACCTACTCCTCTCTCCACTGTGGAATATCAGAGTTGATTTTTGATTCTCTTAAGACTCTAGATATAGGTTGCTGAGCTGAACTCACTATGGGCTAATGGTGCACTAGCAGTGGGGCTCCCCTACTGTGAGCTGAAATCACTAAAGAGCTGGAATTGCTGAGCTGAGAGCACTGTGCTAACTAGTGGAGGAGCCTGAAGCTATACTGTGGAGCAGAGCAGCTGGCAGAGCGAAGCAGCTGTCGGACGGGTGGAGCGGCCCACAGAGTGAGCGGAGCCGAGCAGTTTGCAGGGACAGCTGGAGGAGCAGAGTGGAGTGGCTGGTAGAGCAGAGCAGTTTGTGGAGAAGGCAGAAGCAGAACCCCACGGAGAGGCAGGGCAGTTGGCCCCAGACCACATAAGGTGCTGTTTTCTACCCAGGCTTTGAGGGGGGGGACCTCTGCAGATAGACTCTCAAACTCTGGGGCTGCACAGACCCGGGACAGAGACTTCTGGGACTGTGGGTGATCTTTGGGTTGCTGGACTCTAGGGACATTTGGGGTATTGGACTTTGGAGTCTTAGGGTGATTTGGGGGTTGCTGGACTCAAGAGCCCAGGGAAAAGGACACGGCCCAATTTCCTGGGGTGGGTCTTTGCTCACCAGTTGGTCTATGAACTCTAGTTGAGGTGTTTTCCCAATTTAATGCTTATTGTTTATCTCATGTAATTAAACCTTTTCTGCTACACCAAGATTCTGTGCTTGTGAGAGGGGAAGTATTGCCTCTTCGAGGCGCCCAGGGGTGTGTGTAAGATTTTCTCAGGTCACTGGGTGGGGGCTCAAGCTTTCCATTATGTTGTAGGAAAGGGACCCCTATGTATTGAACCTGGCTCTGCTGCTATCAATTGGGCCTGGCAGAAGGGTTACAAAATAGTTCCTCCGAAGAGGCACAGCATGACTATTATGAAGGACAATTAAGTCTTCTCCTTTCCTTTTTTGGAGAACCATGTGGACACCCTCAGATTTAAAAACAGCTGGGCTCCCAACAGGAGAGCTTCTCTGGTTGTTTCTCTAGTCGGCATAGGTATTTCATATCCACAAGAGGCAGCAGCTAAGTCAACAAGAGAAGCCTTCCCATAGCACTGTCTACACAAGGGGGTTGGGTTGGTGTAACTGTCGCTCAGGGGTGTGGACTTTACCAACTTATGTTGGTATCGTTATGTTGCTTGGGTATATTAAATGTAAACCATGGCTTTAGCTGGCTCATTTAATTCCCTGCGTTCTAGGGCTCTGGCCAGAGGACTTTGGGTTTTCTGGGGCTAAGTTTGAGCCTTTATTCACTATTCCTATAGATAGTCTATTTTCTTCCACCTGCTGTTGGCACTTAGTTATATGCTGCCTAAAACCCACTGCCAACACCTTTCCACCCCTCTGCAGGAGTTGCTCACCCCCTACACGTTTCTGCTTTCTCCCATTTGTGGCCTGCTCTTGGCAAGTACATCCCTGCCTTTAATCACCTACCAGTCAAATACATGAATATCCTCAACGATCAGTCCACGGCCACCTTGCTGCTGCCACAAGCTCTCTTCCTCCTGCATTTGCAGTTGTGCTTGCTTGTCCCCTATTTCTCCCAGCCCGGGAACCTCTTTCCCTTTCTACAGCCCTCAGCCTCCTGCTGGTTGGCACCAATATATTAACAGGACTGTATGGTCACATGCCATGCGTAATGGATATTCCATAAGGCAGTCCAGCCAAACACCTAGCCTTAATATCTGTCACAGTGGAGACACTTTTGTCCCATCTTATGGGGCTGAAACTTGTTCTAAATATCCCCAGACAAGAAACATTTGGGTGTTACTTGAGCATCACCCCCTCCCCTCTTCACTGCTGCTCACACCAAGTGATCTCTCTGTTGCATTTATTTGCTTTCTTGGAAAGTCACTGGATTCCTCACACTCCTATTCTCCTCCTGCTTCCAGACACCCTCGCCCCAAAACACACAAAACCAGAATATTTAGGCTGGGTGGGTGAAAACTTCCAGCATGAATACACTCAATCACACATGAATGTATGCATTCATGCAGGAACAAGAGTAACCCCCACTCCGAATGTTCATGTAAACAAAACTGGCTGCATGGATAGCACAGAAAAGGCAAACAAAAGCTGGTACCAATGTGGCTGGATCAACAATTCCCCCACCCTCTCCCCTCGCTATTCACCTTTTCTCTCTAACCAACATAAAATGCTCACTGCACAGGTTTCTAACCCATGCTGCATTTCTAACCACTGGCAACAAAGAGCCCAAGTCTGACCAATATCATGGACTGTACCTTAACGGGGGACACCAATGCACGAGCTGCACCAGGTTCATGACATTAGGTCAGAATAACCCCATGAGCCAAACACAGCAACTTTCCCTTAACTCCGACACTTCTCTGATGCAGGCCTAGGGCTAGATTCTATGGACAGATTTGTAGATCAGAGACCCATTATTGCAACTCTTGTGATTTAATCATGAGTCTCCCACTATTTGGTGTTTCTTTGAGCCCCAGCTCCTGAAACAATGAGAATACCCGAGAATCTCAATTTTCATTTTAAAGATACAGTAAGTTTCTAGCCCTCATGATTTTGAAGAAAAGATTGGAAATGTAAACACTAATGGCTCAAAAGCCAGAAAACAAAAATCCTTAAAGAAAACCTCAACATATATAATTTTAAAGACATCATGATCTTTTGGACCCTGGTGTTTGACTGCTTGGGCTCAGCAGTGCTGCAGACTTTGTGTTTGCACAGCACCTAGCAGAATGAACTTGACCAGCTTGAGGCCTCCAGGCACTAATGCAAGGTAACTATTAAAAAAAAAAACAGAAAAAAAACACCAGACACTTAGCACAGAAAGTATTTGCTGTCAGCCAAGCCACATCATGTCCCCATTTCAAAGCTAAACAATAGAGCAGGGGTTCTCAAACCGCGAGTTGGGACCCCTCAGGGGGTCACGAGGTAATTACATTGGGGGGGGGGGTCGTGAGCTGTTAACCTCCATCCCAAACCCTGTTTTGCCCCCAGCATTTATAATGGTGTTAAATATATTTAAAAGTGTTTTTAATTTATAAGGGGGGTTGCACTCGGGGTTTGCTACGTGAAAGGGGTCACCAGTACCAAAGTTTGAGAACCACTGCAATAGAGCAGACTCTCTGACTTCACTGCTTGCCATTCAATTGGCATCAAGGGGGTCCGCTTTGACTTTATGTGATTACAGAAATGGGTGGATAATTTTTTTTAAATAAATTTAATACTTTTCATATTGCAGCCACACTACAGAGAACAGCAGAGAAAAACGAGGAAAGCCTTCCTTAAATGTGGCCAGATTGGTTGGGTGCCCAGGACTGCACAACCCAAGAGACACCTTTGGAGTGCCATGAAACCTAACCTCCTTACAGCAGTAACTATTACTACGACTTATTTGTAGTACATTTGCATGTAGACGTCTCACCTAAAATTACCGTTCCCCCGGGTTAAGCATTCTGCAAGAACGTGCTAAGGGTTTCACCTACGATGAGCCATTCTGCCACCACCGCAATCAGCACTGGGACCTTGGGAGCGGATCCAAAGCTCCTTGAGGTCAGTGACAGAATCTGTAGCTTTGAATCAAGACCATGGTGATTAACTCTTTAATTCAATAAGCCTGTATAACAAATTAGGTTTCTCTGTTTCATATGCCAGGTCTGGTTTTCCGACAAAACGTATGTAGGTTATATGGCAAATATTTAGAATTGCTGTGGACAAGAGAGCTTTAGCAATAGTTACCAACTGAGATTTATGAAAATCAAATACATATCAAACATCTGAACATATAGTAAAAATTGATGAGTTGCAAAGGGTTTGGGGTTTGTGTTTTCCTTTTTTAAAAAAAAAATAAAACAAAGGCAAATTCTCTGCCTGAACAATTCTAGGATTTGTGTTTCAAGCAAATATCTAAATTTTTCACCAGCAAAATGTACCTGTGTATTCTACTGGGTCACTGATTTTAAAACCCAGCATCTCAGATTTCAAAGAAGAATCCTGCTCTAAAGATCCATGACAAGAGCTGGAAAAAAAAAGTGAAGTTTAGCAGAGAAATATAATGAAAATGGCTGAAATTTTCAAAAAAAAAAAGTATAGTTTCCAAAAATTAGATTTAATACATCAAAATACAGTGCTGCAATTTGTATGATAAATTTAAAAACAAACACTTGGCTTACTCTGCTCCAAATATGAATTATAGGGAGGAGGAAGTACATGAGTGGAGATTAAGAGCATCATATTAATATTCAATATATCCTCTAATGGGGAACTCTGTCCTGACCTTTCAGGTCTAACTGCTGTATTCCTACTTAGGCCTCGCTTCTGCTGTCATTATACAGGGAATTTCCCCATTGACGTCAAATCAAGTTATGCCTGCAACAGAACTGCAGAGTCAAGGCCCACAGCAAAGCTCCCAATGAAATAAATTGTTGATAATGTTTCTCAGTGTCCACTGTGAAAGTTCTTCTTTATTACCAAAACACAAGAGCTCAATAAATGGGACATTAATTCATTCTCAAAGCAATACTCAATTATGAGGGCTTTGGTTTTAATAAGCAAAATGGAAAATTACTGATATCACAAAAACCTATCTGGTTAGAACCATCAAGGCGTCTTACACGTAGAGAGAGTAATATCAGATGCAAGAGCAACAATGACAATTACTCGCTAATAACAAGACTTGCTTTTCTTTCTGGTGATGTTTAATGAAGAATGTTCTTCCCATTAATACTCAGGAAATAATAAAACCTATTGGAAAGATTTTTTCCTCCAAACTGAAATGCACAAACAAGAGATAAAGGCATACTGTGAAATTAAAGCTGAAATTTCATTATGAGCTTGTGATAGAACAGAAAGAAGCTTATCTTTAAAAAAGAAATCTATGTGGAGCTCAAATCTTTTCTTATTATGATGATAAATAACCAGTGGGCAAGACTTGATGTAACCATCTCATTTTTCAGCTGTAGAATTCAATAAGTTTACACTGCCTTTGCTTAGTGATTGATTGTTTCCAATTCAAAAAGTGCAGCTAAAATTAACGGGCTCAGGAACATCTGGCCCCAGCAGGATTGTGGGACTGAAGTTTGTCTGTGAAATATTATGAAGAGGCCACATCAAAAAGTTCTGAGACAGGAGCCAGGATGAGGTATTAGAGAGTAGCCTGGTATGAAGGAGCTTATGCCCAAATGCTACCTTGCAGTAGCATTGAGATACAGTTCTCCCATTCAAGTGGGAGTTCTAAGGAGAAAAGTTCTTGAAGAATGCTGGCTTGCAAATCCAGCTTCTAGCTTCATTGTAGGTGATGAAATGTAGCCATATGTTTAGATATCTGTCACATCAACCTGTCTTACCACAAAATGTTTTTCATGGTTAAGACCTCTCAGAATTTCATAAGCCATCTGTCAAGTGAAGGAACATTTCCCCCCTATTCTCCCCCACACCAATCCACAGCAATAATTATCTTAGCAGCTTGTAATAGGAGATGGAGAAATGCATCTTCAGCCACGAGGTAAGGAATAATTGTCACCATTTAGCAAGATCAAAAATACAATAGATTTAACTAAAATTAAGTTGAACTGTTTTTTCATCAAAATCTGTAACACAGCGAGTTGATTTTATACAATAGAGAGAAAACGAAGTGGAGGAAATGGTCAATATTCATCTGCTGTTTGTTTTTACAATTTACTACTGCAAGAGTAAAAATACAGCACAGTAGCATTTTATTATTTTTAAACAGGTATTCCTGTAAAATAGGTTGTGATAACGCATTCATCTCAAAATCGTGCAAACCTCTTCTGTGTCATTTTTCCAAAATTCCTCTTCAGTCTCGAGGAAGGATGTTTTGCTGCTCAGACACTGCATGAGATTCAGGAAATCTATTTTTGTACTACAGACTCCTGTGTGACCTTGGGCAAGTGATTTAGTGTTTCTGTGCCTCAGTTCCCCATCTATAAAATGGGGATAAGAACACTTCCCTACCTCAGAGGGGTGTTCTGAGGGAACTTCACAAATGTTTGAGGCATGCAGACACAATTATGATGGGGGCCATAGCAGTAGATAGAGTCCATGTGAAGGGAGCATTGTCCTCCTCAAATAGCCATCATTTTAGGCATCTATTTGAATGCATTTTATCCAGGCCACTTTTACAGACAGAATACTGTGTATGTCCCCCGCAGCACTTTATAAAGTTGAGTGATTACATTCTCTCTATAAATGATATGCACTCTACAAGTGCCAGTTTCCTTTCTACTTTGGAGCTCCCTCAAGACATACTGCAGCATTCACATTTCAAGTGTTGCATTCATCAAAATCATTGCAAAAATACACTACAAAGGTAATGAATCATTAAGGCACTATGCGACATGATTAGTTTGCATTTTATCTGTTACAGTATGCAATGGCATGAGTGGACACTTGAAAACTGCCTTCCCTAGACAGACTGAATTGCTCTGAGTTACAGCCACCTTTGGGATGATCTCTTTTGGAAGTTAACCAGAGTACAAAAGTCACTAGATGTGAAAGGGAGCTGGAAACAATCAAAATGAAAGTACAGTTGTTTGTAACAGTCTATAGTACTTACAGGAATACATGTGGTAGGATAAAGATCACAGGCAAAGAGAGCAGACTCAGCTTGCAAAGGTCACAGCTATCAGATTGTCAAACCAGAATTTTACTTAGTACCAAAAGTCTAATGATATGCTAGAATTACAGAAGGAGAGGCAGACGTAGTAAATAGAATTTATTATCTGTATTACAGTAGCACCTAAACGCCTCTAACTAAAAATTACCCTATTGTGCTAGGTGCTGTACACCTACACAATAAGAAACAGTCCCTCCACCAATGATTTTACAGTCTATATAGACTGAGGAAAGATTGTTACCCCCATTCTACAGATGAAGAACTGGGGTACAGAGATTAATCGATTTGCCCAAAGTCTCACAGGATATCTGTGGCACAGCCAGAACTCTGTTCTCACGCATCCCAGTTCAGTGTCTTAACCAACAGGCCAACCTTTCTCACAGCAGTGGCAACAGTGGTGCCATTAACATGTTCTGCAGTACAACAGTGTAGTAGGCATGCCCCATTATAGCAAACAAAATCTAGACACCCCCTGCTTAGTAGTATGCCTGTTGTGCCACAAGCATCAAGTGCCTAATTAACCTCATATTACTAGCTCCCTGTAGAATCTGGAATCCATTCAGCTCCCCTAAAATAATCCTGCAAGGACACAAACTACAAAACCTTTACTACAGCTCATAGGATAGAAGGGCTGAAAGTATCCCAGGAATATGAATATTTCAATGAATATATGTCAAAATGTATACAATAATTCCCTATTCCAGTGCTCCAAAAGGAAGGCTGATGGAAGGGTACAAAGGTAACTTAACAGAAATGCTCCAGTACTGTACCTTTAAACTAGTACTGTACCTTTAAAAAAAAAAAGCACATTTCTGCAATTTTTTATAGACACATTCAATCCTTTATGTGGACTTCCCATGAGTAGCCTACTGAAGAAGTTTAATGGCAGGGATAGTCACGAAAAGAGCAAATTTTAAGTTAAAATTATTTTTCTTATTTCTACTGTGATAGCACTTAAGGATCCCAATCAAAAGTGAGGGCCTCAGTATCGTATCCATAAACAGGAAGACAAGCCCTGCCCAAGAGACCTCCCACACTGAAAATAGTTGTAGAAGGCAATTTTTGGTCGTGTATTGGCAAGTACTCAGAGGTGCTGGAACTCAGGGTGCTGCAGCACCCCCTGACTTGAAGTGGTTTCCATTATATACAGGATTTACAGTTTAGTTTGATGGATCTCACTATAAAAAATGTTCCAGCACCCCTGGAAGTATTCAGCAGCCAAGTCTGATTCTAAGAGTGACACTGAGTCCAGTCAGGGAATGGAGATAATACTAAGTGCCCAACAGTTAAAACTAACTACCACAGCTCAATTGACACACATTCTACAAACGAAGAACTGGCAAATTAATTTCAGAACAGCATATTTAAGAAAAGCATGAGCTTCCCACAGACAGTTTGTGAAGAGAGAGAGACTTAGTTCATACAGTGAATTATTTACTCAGCTCTGTATAAGTGTTTTCTTTCCTCTTCCCTTCCCCCTAACACTCCAAGGCTAAGTTGTTCCATATCCTATTCATTTGGCTAAATTCTAAAACAATTTCCCTCATTCCCAACTAGCTGTCCTTCCCATAAAGGGATAGTAAAAAAAAATAATAAATCTGTGTTAACCTTTTTGTTGAAAGAATTGTCATTGAAATTTAGGACATTTTTTCGTTTTAGAATGTTCTTTACACTGACATGCTGCCCAGAAAATTGCAAAATGTGCTCATCTTCATTCAAGTAATTCAGATGTCTTGTGGATGTGAAGATTTGTCTTAGCAAGTCTGAGTTTAACCACGGATGTGGGACACTTGGAAAGAACATCTTATCACCATTTTTAAATCCACCTCCTTCTGAAAGGATTAAGATAGCTAGAAATTATTCTATTCTGTAGGATATAACTACAGAGAAGTCTCTTCTCCTAGCTACAGCTTTGGACATTTTGTTTCCTGCCTGAAATTTATTATTTTACTGGGGATGTAATTAGGTTTATTAAAATAGGGTTTTAATATTTAGCACTTAAACTGTAAACTCCGAGGCAGGGATTGTCATTTGCTATATATTTGTACAAAATCTAGCACAATGTGGCTCTGACCTGGGGAAGCCTCTAGGCGTTAATACAGTACAAATGTTAGAGAGCATTTAAGATCTTCAAAGTGTTCTACAAACAAACTACTGACAGCAATACACCTAAAATGCTGCAGCAGCACATCTGCCCCACTATAGCGCTGCAGTGAAGATGCTACTATGCCATTAGGAAAGCTTCTCCCATCGGTGTAATAGTTACTCCACCTCTGCAAGGGACAAGAGAAGCCCTTCCATCAACATAGCTTTGTCTACACAGAGGGTTAGATCAGTATAACTGCAGGGCAGATTTTTCACACCCCTGAGGAATGTAGTTATACCAATGTGAGTTTATAGTGTAGCCCTGGCCTCCATTTTTAAAGCTATAAGGTAAGCATTACCATCTTTCTCTTACAGGGCAAGAAAGTGAGTCAAAGTGGTGGCTGAATAAATGGACTGCCAAAGGCCACACCCTGGGCTTTTCTAGATGTGATTTATTGTGCTGCAAGCTGGGGTGTAAATCTGCCATGTATTACCCTATGGCTCTATGGACCTGCTACCATGCGCTATCGGAATTTCAGTGAATGCTAACAGGGCCAACATAGTCATTTAGTGCACAGCAGGCTAGTACGCTGTACATTTACATCCCAGCTTGCCAAACACTATATCACCATATTGGCAAGCCCACAGGAGTCTGTAGTAGAACCAAAGAGTTCAATATTCCCTGTTTGTTTTAGGCCAATAGACCTTAGTGCTTCTCACTTTTCCTCTAGGGTTCTGCCACCTGCCATCCCCCCCCATAACTCTACGGCTCTTCAACATATGCTTTGCATGGTGGGTTGGTACCAAGCAGGACACTCAGCACCATGTGTCAAGGAAGCCCTGCTCTGCCATCAAAAGAGACAGAGAAGCAGCTACACTCATAAGAACAGTAAAGCTGTTGGAGAATATACTGTGTGCTGGATTCCTGATTGCATCTAAGGATCTGAAAATGCCCAACATGCAGAAACAAGGACAGCCTTATTTTTGATCCAGACCTATGACACACTCAGACTGCAGGCCGTAATGGAGATCATACATGCGAGGAGGAGAAAATGTCTCAGGAGAGGAGGGGGGAAAAGACCTGTCAGTCTGGAGGCACTTAGATGAAAAAATAGAATACAGGCAGCCACAGAAATCCTGGAATGCTCGAGACTGAGGTAATAGACCAAACTGACATCTGATGTAAGCATGTCACTGGTTTCAGAACCAGCCTACACCAGGTCTGAATATAGCCCCTTCCTATTAGATTAGATAACAGAAATAAAAGAACAATTAGTTCAGTTCCAAAACCTTTTTATCACCTTGCCAAGTATGGCCTCAAAATTCACAGTATTCTATATAAGCCAATCAATTCCTGAAAGGTGGGAGAAGTTCCTAGCAAACTAGAAGTCCTCTTATAACACAAAGGGGAAGCTCAAATCCCACAGCCTCGGTGCAATAACTTCAACTGAATTTTTTTTAGTGTTCACATCAAAAATTAACATAAGGAGAACAAGAACAGTTCTCCATTTCCATACTGTCTTCTATCCAAGGATCTCATAGTACTTTGCAATCATTATATCTATAATATTTTACCTAATAAATAGAAGGGGATTCAGTCATTCAACAGGAGAGAAATGAACAAACTTGCCCAGACTCACATGGCAACTCAGTGGCAAAGTCAGGAGAAGAACTCAAAACACCTAAGGCACAGAACTGTGCCTTAACACTCACAACTGCTACATGTGGCAGAAAAAACTATCACATCCCAATGAGAGGGCAAGATGCAAGGGGAAATTCAGTTGGCAGACTGATAGCCACAAACAAAACAGAAACTAAGAATCTGCACTTGGACCTGCCAGAAACAAGAGAGATTTACCATAAAGGAAGTATATTTTAGTTTCCTTAAACTCAGATTAAAATAAAACTTTATAAAAAGGTAAAACAAAGCTGTATAAAGAAAGGGGTGGAGTAGCAGCAGCTCACTTTTGGCAGATAAACTCTAGGTGATACACAGAAAAACAGATTTTGGGGATTAAAAACACAAACTTAAGATGACTGCTGGGAAAAAAAAAAAAAAAAAACCCACCCTTACCAGAACCTACTGGGTATATTCGGATCTGTTCCCCATACACTTCCTTGGAGATTCTTATCATTTCTGTTAAAAGATCATACTTTTCCCAAAAAGTTAATTGTTTATGAACAAATGCAGACAGGCTGTTCATCACAAAACTAGACACTTTATAAACAAAGCTAGATGTTATCAAATGACAGTAGTTTCTTAATATGGTTTGTATTATCGAGCTAAGCAAAGTGAAAGGGAAATGAAACCAAAATAAACACAAATTTCTTTTAAGATTCTAGATTTAGAAACTTGTAATCCTAAATGTCACCCCCCTCCTTTTAAAAAAGGAAAAATATTTGCTCAGAGAGAGCCCTGAGGCCTTTCCATGCATATTTTGGTAATTAACAAAAAAAGAAACCCCATTGAAAGGCATGATTGATCATAACCTAGAGTTAGATACTGTGGTTAGCCAGCAGAGAACAGATTTTATATCAGTTACTTCTCTTATCTGGCATAACATGGAAGCTTTTCCCCAACTGTTTGGGAGCAAATACGAACATGAGTGAGAGCAGCTTCCCAGAAGAGATAATAGGGGAAAGTCTTTTCTATGTACTAATAGTGGGGAGTTTATGCAAGGGAGCACTGGAAGGCTGGCTGGTTTATCAAAGCAGCGTTGAGGCACTGGTGCCTTGACTATGTGTAGTGGTAGTTCTAGTAGCGCGATGTGTATCTGGTAGAGGGTATGTACTGTTAATGTAACCCACTGTTGAGTGGATGTGACAGGGCTCTTTTTCTGGTCAATCCACAGAGGATATGAGTGTTGCAGCCCCAGCTAGTCTTCGCTCTTCAGCTCAAGCTAGAGCAGCTTATGCTTGTAGTTTTGGAGGTGTCCAGTTCAATTTCCAGTGTGTTGGTCACGATGGAAGCAGTCACATTAGGATGCCCTAACTTTTCATTTCCTTGCTTGTATGGGTCTGTGTATAGGCCAGCCTTAACGGACACACACACATAAAGGTGGGTGGGGTTGTGTGTGTATATTAATTCATATAGAAGATTATAGTGGAAAGTATCATTTTAAATGTTAACATCTCCAAGAAAGATCTTCAGGATGGTCAAAAATTATTTTTAAGAGGTTTAAGTGCTGACGGGATGAGAAATTCAAATATCACAGGAGCTATGGAATTAATTCCCCCATCATATCTTTAAAAAAAAAAGTATCAGGACCTTTAAAAACTTAAATAGACTTGGCAATTTGATTGTGTGTTCCTAAATGGTGAAGTCAGGGTGCACTTATAACCCCATCCAAGCAAACATCTGCAGGGGGAATGATTTTAAAAAGCTTCAGAAGGAAATGTATTTCCCATGCATCAGTGTATTTATGCACTTCATTTGGAAATAATCTATTAACTACAATGTACCTAAGTGATAACACAGCCGCCTTAAAAGGTTACAAAAACAGAGAGAGAGACTTGTTAATTAAAAAGAGTGGCTGCCTGAAGGGCAAGACAGCAAATCTAGAAAGGGTAAACAATGAGATTACAGTGGATTATTAAAGAAAAAATGTCAGAACAAATATCACATCATCCGTAAATTCATGAATCTCAGATTCCATTTATGCCTTCTGCTTTCTTTGCTCAGCACAAGTCTCTGCCACACTCATCTGGAGCAGGGGAAAAAAAATGTTCATTTGGCCAGAGAAACACATTTTAGAGGAGGATACAACACAGAGAAAGCAATCTCCATGGTGATTAGCTGTTCTTTTCACATTGGCAAATCCTTGACATCTTTTCATTAAAGCTAAAGAATAGCCCATATAGATCTCTATACCAGCACTCTGGTGCATTAAAGATGCAGCTCTTTCAACCTTCCTCACAATATTGCTCCCAACTTCAGAGACTAATAAACCACCACCACAGTTCTCGGAGCTCCTATCCAGTACAATAGATTTTGTTCCCATGAAGCATTTTAAACAGTCTCATGTCTTTCAGAGACAAAACTTCCTTAATCTAAGGGTATGTCTACACTACAGGATTATTCTGATTTTACAGAAACTGGTATTTGGAAACAGATTGTATAAAGTCGAGTGCACGCGGCCACACTAAACACATTAATTCGGCGGTGTGAGTCCATATACCGAGGCTAGCGTTGATTTCCGGAGCATTGCACTGTGGGTAGCTATCCCATAGTTCCCGCAGTCTCCCATGCCCTGGCAATAACGACATAAGCACAGCAAACATGAAGCCGTTTAGCCTTTCTCACTGTCACTGTATGTCTACTGGAATTGCTGCTGAGAGACAGACAGCGGTATACTGCAAGTGCTTAACTACAGGCAGCATTCAGCTTGCCTTTGCAAGTTAGCTGAGACGACGTTACCAGTCTATCCTTTTCGTGCTGCTGTCATGGGTGCTTCTGGCTGGCCTCGTGAGGTCGGCTGGGGGCGTGCATGGACAAAATGGGAATGGACCCCAGGTCTTTCCTTCTTTACGTTTTTATCTAAAAGAGTAGAAATCAGTCCTGCCTAGAATATCGGGCAAGCCTACTAAAGACAATCAGAAGAGGAACAAGCCATTACTGGGTCAAAAGCCCCGACATTCTGCACAGAAATGATGACTGCATGCTATTTCTAGAGGGTGCCCATGCAAACAACCCCAACTCATTGGCTTCCCTTCCGGCTACACGTGGCCAGTTATCCCCCATTTGTGTGATGAGTATATGATGAATGCAGGAAATATAGAAAGTGACTTTATTGAGATAAAACAGGGGCAGGCAGACCTCGAGCTGCTATGATAGTCCAGCCAGGACTGAATCTCCACGAGAAAAAGCTTAAAGAAGGGAATGACCAGGAGTCATTCCCATTTTGCCCAGGCGCCCCCGGCCAGACTCACCGAGGCCAGCCAGAGCACTCACGGGATGATTGAGACGGTTTTCAAGCCTTTTGTTCCATCTGCCGTCAGGAAAGGAAGGGGAGGGGATGCATGGTGTTCAGCACTGCAGCACCGCTGTCTACCAGCAGCATCTAGCATGACATAACGGTGACATTGAAAAAAGGCCAAGAAACGATTTTCCCCCCTTTTCTTTCACATGGGGGGGAAGAGATTGACGACATAATACCGCGAACCACCCACGACAAAATTTTGACCCTTCGGCACTGGGATCTCAGCCAAGAATGCAAATGGTTTTTGGGGACTGGAGATAGCTTGAGTCCTCAGTCCCCCTCCCTCCCTCCATGAGCGTCCATTGATTCTTTGGCTTTCCATTACGCTTGTCATTGCAGCACTGTTTTGAGTCCCTGCTGTGGCCTCTGTCTACATAGCCTGAGATTTTTTCAAATTTTTGGTATTTGTCTAGTGGACAACGAGTTCTGATAGAAGACAGATTCATCCCCCCATACAGAGATCAGTTCAGTATGTCGTACGTCCATGTGGAACTCTTTTTGATTTAGGACTGCATTGGCCACCCGTGCTGATCAGAGTCCACGCTGGGACAAACAGGAAATGAAATTCAAAGTTCACGAGGACTTTTCCTGTCTACCGGCCGTGCAACTCCAAATTCAGATTGCTGTCCAGAGTGGTCACAAGGGTGCACTGTGGGATACCGCCCGGTGGCCAATACCATCAAATTGCGGCCACACTAACCATAATTCGAAATGGCAATACCGATTTCAGCGCTACTCCCCTCGTCGGGGAAGATTACAGATAACGGTATTAAGAGCCCTTTATATCGATATACAGGGCTTTGTTGTGTGGAAGGGTGCAGCGTTAATGCGGTTTAATGCTACTAAATTCGATATAAACTCGTCATGTAGACCAAGCTTAAGATGGTATAGGCTATGCTGAAGTGTCCCACCCCCAGCAATCCTACTATTCCCAGATGTCTTGTACAGGATTTCACCAAACTTTGTTTTTCCACATTCTATTATCTATGAAAAGCAGTATTGTGAAGTAGGGAAATAAGAGTCAGGGTGCCTGGGTTCAAAATCCAGACTTTGTGACTGTCTTACCCTGTTATCTTGAAGAATGAACAACTTCACACTCCTGTATATTCATGAAACAATTAGCCCAGCAGGTATGCTCTGATGTTCAGTCCTGCGCACCCATTAATTGATAGGTATTCCCCTAAAATTCCTTCAGCTTACTATATTTGTGAATAATCAGGTTGAAGGAGTGGCCCATAGAGGGTAGTGAGGTTGTTTTGGGGAGTGGGTGGTGACAGTGCTGTAAACTGCAGAGCACACCAAAGTGCTGCATGCTAACTGCCCATGTGGATGCTGCTGGCATGAACTAAAAGGTACTTTGAGCACACTGAAGTAGTCTCTTTCCAACAGGACTAAATTAGCATGAATTAGGTACCTTCAATTTTGCACCAGCACCATCTAAACAGGACAGTTAGTGGGCAACAATTCATATCCCTGTAGTTCACACTGTGGCACAGTGAAGACAAACCCTTTGTCTCATTTTCTCTAATATGCTACCATATTTATGTCTACTTCTTAATCTGGGATCAAATCATTCTCCTGTCTCTTAAAGGCACTTGAGATAAAAGACTCCTAAGTCACTCAGCCCTGGAAAATCCACCCCGAACCATGCAGTTATACCAGTCTAACTCCTGATATAGACAGAATTTTGCCTCCCTGAGAGGAGAGTACCTATACTGACTGGAAAAGCTTCTCCTTTCGGCGTAGGTAGCACATCACTAAATGCTAGAGCAGTGCACCGATGCAGCTGTGCCACTGCAGCTCTGAAAAATATAGACCAGCCCTTAGGTGCTTTTGAAAACAAGCCGCATTTTCAAAAGTAACACAGGCACTTAGGAACCTAAACCCCACTGACTGTCAATAAAACAGACAAGTGCCTAAATCACTTTTGAAAATGGGCCTCATGCCCCTATATCACTAAAGGGATTTAGGTGATTTTGAAATTTTTACCTTTTATCCTTTTCTCGTGGTCTCCCTTCAGTTTCTCATTTCTTCTGTTTCACCCTTCACTATTTTCTTTCCAGCTTTCCTGCTCTCCCCCTTTCTTCAGTTTCTTTACCTGTGTTCATGCCCTCCCGCTGCATGATCTCCTCTCAATCTGATCCCTCTGGCTTATTCCTTAACCCCTAATTTTTCCCTCCTCCACTGCCTCTTCTTCTTCATCCCCTTCAATCCCACTCACTCAACAGCATTCTGTTACCCTACCTCCCCCCTCCCCATTTACCTGCTTCCTCTCATTCACTCATTCTCTCCACCAAACATAGAACTCTCCTGCTACCACACCATTTTCTTCACTTATTCTCTGGTCTTCCCCGACCTTGCTCTTTGCTCACCAACTCGTTGCTTCTTCATCTTTCCCATTCACTCTGTGCCAGCCACCCCTCTCAGGGATAGAGCAGGATGAAGTCTCCAGGTTTGTGCAGATAGAGTTTTGCACAGTATAAATTCCCTCCTACCTCCTATTGAGGAAGCAGTGACAAGCTTAGTCCATATGGCTAACAGTTAATACTCACCCATCTCCTGAAGACTCCTTCAGGATGTGTCTCACCGCTGCTCCCCTTTCTATACTCCCTCCCCTGCCTCTCTACAGACCGAGTGTTAAGCCCTGTCTCTTGCTTCCATGCAGGAGAAGGAAATGAGTAAAAGGAAAAGGTAGCCTCCAAATATTCTCTTCCTCCTTTCCTGATGGCCCTACTAATTGTCAACCAAAATCTGTCATTCAAAGGCAGCTTTCTTGATACTTGAGGCTGCAACAGCACTAACATAATAGCACTAATGAGAGACAATAAATGTTAAGCCTCACTTTTTGAAAACGCCAATTTCTAAAATTTAAAAAAGAAAACTCAATTACAACACCAAAAATCTTCAGACAAACTGCAAACAGGTCATGCTTTCAAACTGTACCATAGGTACAGACCTGGCTTTTAACTAGAAGTTCTATGAATGTCATGGGAAAGAAAGGGCTTCAGAAGATGTTTGTATGTGGTAGTAGTCCTGTATATGCTTAGGAGCAATCAAACTATTATGGATTGTACCTGTTACTAGGCAGCAAATAGGAACAGATAGTAGTTGGAACACAAATATGCCCGGTATTTCATCTACAAAGCAGGCCATCAAAAGGTGTCTGATTGCAAGACTATAGGCCTGATTCTCCTCTCACATTAGTTTTACTGCTATGTAACTCCAGTGACTTTCATGAAATTACTCCTAATTTACACTGTTTGCAAAGACAATCTGTGTGATCTAACCAAGCGTCAAGTGCAAGGAGGAGCGTCTGTCTCATCTTTAGCCCCAGCCACAATGCTTCATTCTCCACACTATCACTGTTCTGCAGTCTACCCCAGAAAGGAAGCTATTGTTCAGTGGTGGCTGGAAATGCAGGTTATTTGTTTATATTGTGGTTGAACTCAAAAGCTTACAGAGGTCCCAGCGCTGCAGAAACGTAGGCTTCTGCCTAAACATTATGCAGAAGAACAGTCCTGTTGACTTCAATTAAGCTCTTCACATGTGCAATGTTAAGCACATGCATACATCTCTGCAGGACTGGGCTCTTAGATGGAATCTCTTTGGGAAAAGGACAATCTTTTCATTACGTAAATATACAGACTGCACCTAGACTGAGTTAGCACTGATTCCTGTTTCTATTGAGTTAGCCCCTAAAGGCCCCCAAATCAATAATAAATAAAGCCCCACTCAAGAACAAGGCTCCAGTGTGTAGCCACTGTACAAAACACAAAGGAAAACAGTGTCTGCCTTCAAGAGCAATGTGCAATGCAACCTGACGGTCCATGTTTTTCCTGGAGAAAAGGCACTAACTATAAATATTTGAAGTCATGGTTATATGTACTTAAATTAAGTACCTAACTAACTAAAGTTAGGTACCACAAAACGTATGTAAGCATCTAAATAAAATGACCCAATTTTCAGGCACTAAGCATCTGCAATTTGTACTGAGGTCAATAGGACCTGAAGATGCTCAGCACCTCTGAAAAGCCAAACCACATGAGATGCCTAAATTGATGGACCCACCTTTGAAAACCTCCTGCACAATATTTACATATGAGGGCCCCAGTCCTGCTGATCCATGGAGCTGGAGCCCTGGGGGGGGGGGGGGAGTGTGGGAGCAAGGAGCCACTTGTGTGGATCAGCCTGTAGGATTAGCACCCAAGTTAGCATTAGAGTGGTTGAAGCTACCAAAACAATACGTGCACAGAAGACATTTTTCAAGGATACTCTTGTGAAATATCTTCCTTTTTTTGGTCAGTCCCAGTTAGCAGGCATCCATTCTATTTTACTTTTAAAACCTGTCTATTTTATTAGATATTATTAAAAATATACGTCACGTTATTCACTTTTAAGTCTACATCACATTCTTTGTTTGGTTAGTGGGTTTCTACATTTAACATTATGTCCCACATGCCAAAAAGCATACTGCAGGGAATATTCAGCACCGTTGATTTTAAGACAAGGTTTCAAAACATTCATGAAAAATAAAGCTGAGATGGAAGTATGAGGGAATGACCAGTGCAACAGAGTATGTTCTGACTCTCTCAGTTACAGTACTAGGTTGTAATTCCATCAATATCCCACAACTTTTTAAAAAGTCAATTAAATTTTTTAAGAGGAATCAAAGCATTAGGCTAATTATACATTGCTTAAGTATCACTACAGAAGGGTAATGAGTGTGCACAAAACAGGTACAAGCACCCATTTCTAAAAGCTCACCTAAAAAGAATGCTTTTGTTCTCCATTAGCATTAGGCACTAATTACATACTCCCTGTGGTGACTTATTTCCCCAGTTCAGTTTGCACTGTAACATGATTAAACACTAACAACTTTGCATCCAAATAAATCAGAACACACAGGAGTCTTATCTGGAGTTCCTGCTTCATCTGTTGTACACGCGTAGATTATCTTAAGATGAATGCCAGCTACATCATCATGAACCTCTCTAATGTTAAAGCTCAATGATAGCCAAGGGCCATTAATTACAAAGAAAAGGAAAGAAAAGAAAAAAAAATTCAGGATTTTTGATGCACATATTATGAATACAAGGTATATGCTGAGAAGAGCATGCCTCTCAAATAGCTCTTCACTTATTCCTTTTATAGCCTCCATCTTAAATCAATGCTTTCTTGATATTGGATATTAAATCCCAACATACAATCTAAAACAAACAGGAAGCAAATGAAATCAGCTCATCTCTTGGAATGAAAAACAAAAGCTCTGAAACTAAATAGAAGGTGGTTGCATTGGGAGGCTTATACTACAGTTTGTTACAGGTGAAGGGACAAGATATCCACCACTGCAAATGGGTAAAGGTATAAATCTAAGAGCTGTTGGTCTTTATTTGATTCAACCTGGCAAGTATTACTTAGGGACCTGCTTCTTTCAGAAAGTTTCATAATTTGCCTTGTTTTATTGTTGGACTTGGAAGCGTGGTTCAGCTCTGAAAAGTGACTAAAAAGGGCAATAAAAGGTTCGCTGTTTATTGCCGCTATTTGCGGAGCTCAGGTTTACAATAAAAAAAAAATTGGGGGGAGGGGAGAGTTGTTTTTAGCCTGCCGGCCCTACAAAACTCAGACTGCAAACTGAAAGGAAAGCTGGGTTCTTTCTGCATCATGCTTTAACATCAGGCATAATGACTGTCAAGAAAATTTGGTCCTGGCTGATACCTGTGCATCCACTATCCTCATATTCTTCCATCACTTATAACTATGCAACCCCCGTCTTCCAATCTGCCTCTCGTTACAGCTCTGTGATCTCATGTTGTGTCATTTCTACCCAAGATCATGATATAGTAGCTTAACTAGGAAGAATGCCCTTCAAACACTGGTTTTGTTTCTTTACATGTTTTTGTTAAATGCAATTTAAATATACTTTTAGATCCACTAGCTAAAAGTCTGCTTCCTAGAAGTAAAATTCTGCCAAGTATGATCTTTCTTAGCCACTTATTTGCTTTAATCCCCCTGGTTGCACAAACAGAACAAAAACTGTCTGGTGATGTTTATCAGCTTGTCTCTAAACATAAATGAAAAGTTCAGTCTGCACAAAAGATTTCCTCTAAGAGGCCCAGACTGATAACACTTGCAAAAGTTCAGCTAAATCAATCGAACAGCCAGCAAATGTAATATTGTGTGCCTTTTCCAGAAATATAAATTCACATTAGACAAGGCTCAATTCAACTGCTGTACTATTTTCAGAAATCCAATTTATCTTCACAGATGGCAGGTGTTCTTCTTGCTATCCTGCTAGGCCTGAGCGCTTGCTCTTTTGGTGAACTATCTGTTCGTCATGTCCTTATTACACTGCAGAGACCTGGCATTCTACATATCAATAATCATTAAAGGGCAAGAAATGTTTTTTGCAAATTATTATTACAGCAAAATAAGACAGCTGTGAAGTGGAAAGACATAGAAGAAAGGGCAAGTTATGACTCATCTTCTTTAAAGGCACAGAAAGTCAAGAATAAGTAATCTGGAAGATATGATTTAATGTATTTACAGCCTTTGGAAGATGAAACTAGAATCTAAAGCGCTAAGTGTTGCAATGAACTGGGTAGCACAGTTTTCCTGACTGTGGTTTTAGGACAAGAGGTGGTCTGCTGTGCACTTGCTTTCAGTCCAGAGTGGACTGATCACATGGTGCTGGTTTCTCTTTCTTATTTATAAAACTTTTAAATTGCAACTCCAAATCCATTAAACAAACACTTTCCTAAATATTACTTTTATAGGTAGGCAATTGCTGCTGCCACCAATGCCACAGTGATGTTACGCTATCATAAAAGAAAGGGAAGGTAGCCTGCAGGACTGAAAACCCAAAGGCAACCAGTACACAGAACCACCTCTGTACTGAAGCGTGGTAAACAGTTCAAAGAGTTTGAGAATCCGTGGGTTAGCCTGTATATTTATAACTGCACTCTGATGGATGGACTCAAAGGAATGGATCTCAGCCCTCTGACAGTGCAGCTGGGAAAAGTGGCCTTGCTTACAGCTGCTAACTGATCATTTAAAAGCAATGAAAAGCAGGATCTAACAAGACTCAGCCTGAACACTAAACAAAAGGCAGACACATTCCATCATGATTGCATTTGTGGCATATCTTTTCACTACATCCCAATGCAACAGCATCACCTCAGTCTTATCTGCCTCACTCCCAGCAAAGGTCACTGAGAGGTAGACTGCTCTCAGCCAGACCAAACCCTCTAACTTCCTGGCCAAAGATGAGGTTGGGCAAGTTCATATGCAGGGGGTATAGCACATCTCTCTTTTCCAGACGATTTCCCCTGCAGGCTTTGACTATGAGCTGGCACTCTCCTGCACCAACATACACACTCTTTCCTGTTCATGAACTTGGCCAGGAAGGGGAGGGTAGCCTGGGAGGTCTTGCCTAGACTACTTGAAAACAGTGGCCTGCAAGAGGGGCCTCACCTGAGCTTTGCACCTTAGACAATGACAAAGATGATTGTATCATAGAAGAATCAGAAGTGGAACATTCAGCATCAGATGAAGAAGAGATGGTAGGAAGTGATTGGACAATACAGTATAAGATGATAAACCCAGCGAGTAAGATTCCACCGCGACTAAATGATATCATGCAAAATTGTATGTGATGGCGCAAAACCACCACAGCTAAGGTCTTGTCCTCAAACAAAACACAAGAATGAGTGCCGAAAAGTTTCAAAAGAGTGGTTTGGTTTACATCCATGGGTCGAATATAGTGAAATAATGAATGCAGTTTACAGCTTCCAATGCAGATTTTTTCTGCATCCATTGCTGTAGAATAATCTGTCTATTTGATAATAGCTTCAGCAAACTGGGGGAAAAATGATATGGCAAAGGATGCAGAATTCTGACAGCATGAAAACACACACAAGAGGTGTAAAGTAGTGTGGGTGTCGTTCAAGGATATTCAAGGGGGACAGTCTTTCAGTTCAGGGGCAAATTACTGATACATATTTTGCTTTAGCACAAGAGAACCACATGTATATTGAAGTTGTGACAGATGTCCTGCAAATTGCAGCAGTTTGGGATTGCTCAAAGATGAAAAAGATGAGAATGAAAGCAGTGACAACAAGGGCAACTCCTGAAACTCCTGACTCTAAGAGCCAAATACAACAACATGGCAAAAGAAAACTGAATGTGGACCATGCAATACACAATACACCCATTCGTCAGTACAAAATGAAATCATTCACATTAAGTCGGAAATGGCACTTGAATGCACAAGCCAAGAAGTGAAAGAGGCTAATGTTTTCTCTATAATGGTTGACAAAACTAAGCACATTAGCAAGGTAGAACAAGTTTCATTTGTGTTGCGATGTTTGAATGGCACTATATACAAAAAAGATTTCTTGGTTTCCATCCCACCGAGTCGCTTGAAGCAAAAAAGTCTCTCCTTTAGTATGTGAAGAACACATTGTCACGGTGTGTTACTGAAATACAGAACTGTATTGCCCAAAACTATGATGGTACCAATGTTATGAAGGAAAATCATAATGGCATGCAAGCTCTTTACTGAAAGAAGTACCTCAAGCCTTGTACATTCATTGTTTCAGTCACAGGCTCAAACATAAGTTATCATTGATGTATGCAAAAGGAAAGAAATGTGCACTGAATTTTTCCCCACTATCCTGCAGAAATTGTACACTTCCCTCTGGATCAGCTATGCACTTTAAATTCATAGTCATTCAAAAAAAAGTCTTGAAGTTGAAGCAGCTCTGACATTTGATGGCCATGCCAAGTTTCTGCTTGAAATTCTGTGAAAAAGACAATTTCATCCATTCTTGTGACACTCGTTGTTCCATCTTGAGATATGTCAAGAGTTGATAAGGCAATGGATGGACGAGACCTTAGTGGAGTATTAAACTTTGAGCATGCAAATAAGTCACAAAAATTCTTGAACTGCTTAAAAAGTTATATCTGACTGCTTACAAGCAGCTTGTCTCAGGCATGCTTATCTGTGAATGCCCTAATCAGTGAATTTCTGAACATGAGTGATTTGGAAAAGGCGTTTGATAAAATATGGAGTAAAGTCATTACCATAGCTTCCAAAGAGATTTAAAGCCAACTGAAATCTGTTGAGCACAGTTGTGTACACAAAAGTTTCCTAAAAAGGAATACATTTTGACTGAAGTGTCAAATGAAGAACAGCCCCTTTGAGATAAAGGAGACTTCAGGAAACATGCTTTTTGCTAGTGCTTGATCAAATAACTGGAGAACTTTGAAAAAGATTTTCTGAAAATAAATCTCTTCTTGTTGGTGTCAATTCCCTTAACCCAAAGTATGAGAACTTCCATCACTTTCTAAAATTAAAACCATTTGCAGAACACTATGGATGCAATATAGACTGTGTGGAGACTGAGGTAAAACACTTGCCAAAAGTAATTGAATGGTATGAAGAAGAGCAGAAGTCCAAGACAGAGTTTGCTGCAGCTGCCTTTTTTTTTTTTTTTTGAGAAACAGATAAATACAAACTTGCCTCCCACAAACTGCATAAGTTGTGTGATTGGTTTGTGTATTCCTCCAAGAAGTCCTGTCAATGTGTGAAAGAACATCCTCATGCCTTTAATAGGTGAAAGATTACCTGAGTGAAGAACTATATGACAAGTGACAAACTAAGAGACTTGGCTCACATGGCTACTGGGAAAAAAAATAAGTTGTCAGAGTCTTGATCTGAAGACACTTGATGACAGACTTGCTGCTGCTCACAAAAGCAGATGTAACCAGTTTCAAGAAAGTAAATAAAGTATTACCAACATTATTTATCCCCATTCTATAAAGTATGCATCGCAAATCCTTGCTGCCCCAATAATGGTCTTTGTCACCTGTCACGGAGTCCCCGGGCAATGCTCTGGAACTGCTCCCCACAAAGCCAGTCAGGACTTTGGGGAGCCTCCTCTCCCTCGGAGCAGACTGTCTTCAGGGCAAGAAGCTCACACGACTTCACTTCCTGGGTCTCTCCTAGGAGCATTCAGCATATGCCCTTCTGTGCGCTTCCCACAGTGAGTCTGCCCAGGCAGGGTCCTGGGGGAGCCACTGGGTCCTGCACCCCCACTTCACAGTCAGATGTGACTCTTAGCCAGCCAGTAAAACAGATGTATTTAGATGACAGGAACACAGTCCAAAACAGGTCTTGCCGGTACAGACAACAGGACCCCCTCAGTTAGGTCCATCTGGGGCCCCAGGGAGGCCACAGCCCCACTGGGAGGCCCGAGCCCCAACGGGGCTCCTGCCCATTTTCCAGCCAGCTTCCAAAACTGCCAAATCCCCTCCAGCCCCTCCTCTCTGGGCTTTGTCTCTTCCCCAGGCCAGGAGGTCACCTGATCTCTTTGTTCTCCCACACCTTTAGCATCCCCTTTTGGCGAGGGGGGAGCACGGGAGAAGGGCCCAGGCCATTAGTTGCCAGGCGACAGAGGGTCAGCCATAACTGAGGTACCCACACAATATTCAGAGGAAACATTAAAAAAACGGTCCCACTTCGTCACATCACCTCTTCCCACCCCCCAAAAGAAAAAAAAATTATGCTAGCATTGCCCTGTGCGTAGCAGTTACAGAAATTTCTGGCATCTGGCACGTACATTCTGGTTCACCAAAGAATGTCATATGAGGTCTCAAACAAAAGCCGGTTCAATATCATTGTGCAATGCATGTATCGACGTTGTGTAAAGAGTTATATATAAAACTTCTATATATATAAAAATATATTCTGAAAGTCTGTCTGGGGGTTGGTCAACAGCAAAGGTGAAAAACAAGTTTTCGGTCAGATATTTCAGTTTACATGTCAATTGAGTATTGTCTCACTCACAAGGGTTCTCCTATCACCAGTATGAATTGAACGTAAATGAAGGATAAGAACTTCAGAAAGAAACTAACCAAGAGAAAAATAGTAGGAGGAGAGAACCTTATATTGAGGTGCAATTCAGAGGATTGCTCTACATTACCTGGGCAGTAAAGGGACAGCAAATGTGATTCATGACAGTGGGCTCTCAACCAGGCTTGGCTGAAAATGCTGGAGAACAACTGGGTGAGATACAATTTCATTAGAAAGGTTAACCTGTTAGTCCAGCTTAGTCTCTAGAAAGTGTATTATGATTTTGTTGTGTATATAACCATTTGTTTTTTAATATTCTTCCAATCACTTGAATCTTTGTTCTTTGATAATTTATTTTTTCTTCTTTCATTATAAATATATCTAGTGCTCTGGGAACGGCAGGCCTGATAATTCCGTAAGAGTGTTCCATGGATAGGAGCTGGACACTGCAGGGAATGCTCTGAGTATTCAGGGGCTGAAAGGCAGTGCTTGTAGTGCCAGGGGCTGGTGGTTTCAGGGAGCTGATCCTCCACAGGCACAGATGAGACTGCTTAACGCTAAGGGTAGATGGTGGTGATGTGTCTCACAACCCTGGGTTCTCCTGGGGAGCATTGCATCCTTTTAACAGCCACATTAAACAAATGGCTTGATAGGCTCACTGTTGCACAGAATACTTATCAGTGGTAAAATGAAGCCTGACAGTGATCTAAAAGTACTAGCAAAATAGCTTCTGGGCATTTATAGACCTAGAAAAGGCATACAACAAGCAAACCAACCAACCAAAACAAGATGTTCACATCAGTGCTGAGGAAATATGGCATGTTTGAAGATTGAATAAGTACGGTGAATGCTCTATACAGGTCACCTAAACATAGTGCTCCAAATGTGTTTGGGAATGGTAAATCTTTTTGAAGTGAAAGTTGGACTGGACTAGCAGTGAGCCCTAAATTCACTGCTGTTTATTATATTCATGTACCATGTCAGCAGGAAGGTCCTAATGGGAAAAGGTAAGAAGCAGCTATGAGCAGATGACAGAACAATAAGGGCATCCTCAAAAGAAGCCCTAGAGGAAATTGTAAGCCAGTGGTATGACCAGCTAAGATGGCATGAGATGAAAATGTGCATGACTAAGTCTGACATTTTGGGGATCAGTAGAGGTGCTATAGAGAAATTGCACAGATTAATGGAGTGAGACGAAACCAGACAGACCTGTTCAAGTATGTTGGCAGTTGGGTCACGGCATTACTGACCTTGGCACAAAAAGTGGGAATGTGCTAATAAAGTTTGTGGATGACACAAAGCTGTGAGGTATTGCCAATACAGAGAAGGACTGGGATATCGTACTAGGATGAAATTTAACAGTGAAAAGTGCAAGGTCATGCATTTAGCGATTAACAACAAGAATTATTGTTATAAGCTGGGGAGACATCAGTTGGAAGTAACAGAGGAGGAGAAGGACCTCGGAGTATTGGTTGATCACAGGATGACTATGAGCTGCCAATGTGATATGGCCGTGAAAAAAAGCTAATGTGGTCTTGGGATGCATCGGGCGAGGTGTTTCCAGTAGAGATAAGGAGGTGTTAGTACCAGTGTACAAGGCACTAGTGAGACCTCATCTGGGATACTGTGTGCAGTTCTGGTCTCCCATGTTTAAGAAAGATGAATTCTAACTGGAACAGGTACACAGAAGGGCTACTAGGATGATCTGAGGAATGGAAAACCTGTCTTATGAAAGGAGACTCCAAGAACTTGGCTTGTTTAGCCTAACCAAAAGAAGGCTGAGGGGAGATATGATTGCTCTTTATAAATATATCGGAGGGAGAGGAATTATTTAAGCTCAGTACCAGTGTGGACACAAGAACAAATGGATATAAACTGGATATTAGGAAATTTAGACTTGAAATTAGACAAAGGTTTCTAACCATTAGAGGAGTGAAGTTCTGAAACAGCCTTCCAAAGGGAGTAGTTGGGGCAAAAGACATAGCTGGCTTCAAGATTAAACTTGATAAGTTTATGGAGGGGATGGTATGATGGGATAGCCTAAATTTTGGCAATTAATTGGTCTTCGACTATTAGTGGTAAATATACCAAATAGCTTATGATGGGATGTTAAATGGAGTGGGATCTGAGTTACTATAGAGAATTCTTTCCTGGGTGTCTGGCTGGTGAGTCTTGCCCACATGCTCAGGGTTTAGCTGATCACCATATCTGGAGTCGGGAAGGAATTTTCCTCCAGGGCAGATTGGCAGAGGCCCTTGAAGTTTTTCACCTTCTTCTGCAGCATGGAGGATGGGTCACTTGCTGGAAGATACTCTGCATCTTGAAGTCTTTAAACCATGATTTGAGGACTTCAGTGGCTCAGACACTTGATACAGGAGTGGGTGGGTGAGATTCTGTGGCCTGCGTTGTGCAGGAGGTCAGACTAGATGATCATAATGGACCCTTCTGACCTTAAAGTCTATGATTCTATGACAGTGAGCTTGAACAGGAGATACAGTTCAGATTGTGGAGTGTTTGGAAGAGAATGGAACAGTCTCTCAGAGGTAGCCTGTGACAAGTGGATGCCACTGAGACAGTATAGACTAATGGTGCAGCCCACAATTCTATGTGGTGCAGAAGCATGGGTGATAAAGGCATGGCAAGTTTAACCCCTAGTGGCATCCATCGGGTCAGCTGTGGAGCCCCCTGGAGTGGCACCTGCATGGCGCTCAATATATACCCCTGCCGACCCAGCGCCCCTTCAGTTCCTTCTTGCCAGCTACTCTAACAGAGGGGAAGAGCAGCGGGTTTAAAATGAGCAACATCTCAAAGAACAACAGTTGCAAAGGTGAGTAACCATTTTTTTCTTCAAGTACTTACTCATATCGATTCCAATTAGGAGACTCCAAAGCCTTACCTAAGCAGTGAGGTCAGAGTGAAGAAGTGCTGACTGCAGTACCACTCTACCGAAGGCCGTGTTGTCCCTGGTGTGCTGGACGATGGCATAGTGCAAGGCGAAGGTAGGCACCAAGGACCAAGTCGCCACTCTGCAGATTTCTTGGATCGGTACCTGGGCCAGGAACACTGCTGAAGAACAGCTCGTTGCCGGGTCCTGCCACACCGAAGGAGGCTGGGGACTAAGTGCTGCCTCCATAAGGAGCTGCTTCAAGCAAAAGTCCCGCTCCTTTTTAGTCCGAGGACTAAACCCCTTGTAGATTCTGCACTTTTCAGCTTGATGAGCCTCCCCCAACCACTTTAGGCAAGAGTCATGGGGGTCACCCATTGGCATGGGCTTAGAGTAGGACCTGCAGGCCTTGAATCCTTGGGACTCGGGCATGGAGCTGCAAGAAGAAAAGTCGGGGTGAAGGATAACCCCCCACCCCAACTAACACTAACTAAAACCCAAAGAAGAACTACAAGCCAAACTAACAACTACCTACAGAGCTAGGGAAATGTGGAGACCTTGCAGAGCAAGACGCCACAGTTTCAATGACTGTCATAGCAGTAAGAAGGAAGTGAAGGGGCGCCAGCTTGGCAGGGGTATATATTGAGCGCCGTACAGGCGCTACTCCAGGGGGCTCCACAGCCAACCCAGCAGATGCTGCTAGGGAACAGCTTTCCGACGGCCATGCACACAGTGTGCACATACCTAACTGGAATAGCTATGAGCAAGCACTCAAAGAACAACATTTTTTATAGTGGGGGTGCTCAGAGCCATTGAACCAAACTGGGTTATGCGAGGCATAAAAAGAATCATTGGAAAAGAGACGGCTAAGGGGAGATATGAATGAGGTCTATAAAATCATGATTGGTGTAGAGAAAGCAGATAAAGAAGTGTTGTTTACTACTTCTCATAACACAAGAACTAGGGCTCACCAAATGAAAGTTAATAGGCAGCATATTTAAAACAAATAAAAGTATTTCTTCACACAACACACAGTCAACCTGTGGAACTCCTTGCCAGAGGATGCTGTGAAGGCCAGGACCATAACAAGTTTCAAAAAAGAACTAGATAAATTCATGGAGGATAGATCCATTAATGGCTATTAGCCAGGATGGGCAGGAATGATGTCTGTAGCCTCTGTTTGCCAGAAGCTGGGAATGAGCAACACGGGATGAATTGCTTGATGATTACCTGTTCTGTTCATTCCTTCTGAGGCATTGGGCACTGGCCACTGCCAGAAGACAGGATACTGGGCTAGATGGACCTTTTTGTCTGACCCAGTAGGGCCATTCTTATGTTCTTAAACCCTGTATATGATTAAACCAGTTCAAGCCAGGGGTGTACCTTAGTGCTTGCACAATGACCTGACCCCCATTGATAGAGATGGAGTTGTAAGAAACCCCTCCACCTAGGTACTTCCAATCAATCTAAGATGGTACAATGTTGAAGCTAATCATAATTTACAGTCCACATAACCTTGATTTAAGAATGATTTGTAAACAGTTCTAGAAATAAACAATATAGATGAGAATTCAAGGGAAAGTTTAATCTTGCGACCAAAGTGCAAGACTGGGAACTGGGAGACCTAAGAGGTCTCCCTGGCTCAGCCACTGACTTGTTTCATCAGTAAAACAAAAACAAAAAATGGCACTCATATGCCACCATTTTGTTTAATATAAGCCAGCAAACAAGTGACAGATTGCAATGACTTTTCACTTCTCACCTGGGTCAAACTGATGCAGAGTCTTAAAGATGAAAAGCTGAGCATCCCATTGTTAACTCCCTGAGCTATCCAGTCATCCTGCTCTAATAAGGGCCACATCTACATCATATAAGACAATGTGTCAATTAACACATTTTCAAACTCCTACAATGCAAAATTCAATTTAGCACTCAGGGTTAACAGGGAGCTTAAAAGCAAGATAGCTGGTTGCAGTTGGGTTTAACCACAAACTAGCACATCTGCACTCAGAACAAAATTGCATTTAACATGACACTAGTTACAACAGGATAGTTAACACATTTTCTAATGGGATGCTTTTTCCAAGTCAAGACAGGGCAGAGTCTGATACATCCTTTCAGTACTGCCAATCTCATAATCTCAAAAATAAATCAATCAGTCCCCAAAAAGTTAGGAGATTGGCTTAAAATTTGTGAGTGTGTATTTATATATAATACTTTCTAGTTTGAGCTTTTGGCATGAACTTGGGTCATATTCTCAAGCTTTTCCTCTGTAACCATGAGGGCTAGACGGTTTTCTTCTTTAAAAAATGAAAGCTGAGATTCTCACATGATTTCAGGAATTGGAGCTTCAATAAAAATTCCAAATATTGCAAGACTTGTGATAAAATCATAAGCGTTGGCAACGCTGATCTGTGTGTGTGAAGGTCTCAGACTTGTTAAAATGTATGGTTTGTTTGCTTGCTAAGTTCGATTTAGCTAAATAGACCTATAGGTCCCTACTGAATCTGATCATGTCTCTCCCCTCACCCCCACCAAATTCCTGCCATACCCCAATTGTGAGATGTGGAGGAGAGGACAGCACTGCTAACAAGCTCCAAAAATTGTAACGCTGGAAGCCTAAAAGCTGTAGGGGCCACGGCTGAGCCAGGAACCTTGGGAGCCAGGGTTCCCTGCTCCTAGAGTTCTCAAGGCTTCCAGATTCCCTGCTGCAGAGCTGAGCCCCAGTCAGAGCTGGGGCTCCCAGGGGTCCCTAGCAGCCCACCAGCTGAGCTAGGAGCAAACCAGGCAGGTTTCCATTGGAACCCTGCCTGCAGCTCGTCAAACCAGATATATTTTCGCAAAATGTTTCAGTTTGACAAATCTGCATTTTCCAATAAAACAGGGTTTTGTTGGAGAATTCCTTACCAGCTCTACTCTTGAGTAAGCCATGCTGCCAATAAGAGCGGAAGGCTAGAAAAAAAAGATATCTGATGTGGCAGGGACACTGCATGGGTATCTTGTGTTCCATGATGTTGGGTCCCAATGTGCCTACGGCTCAGCAAGCTGTGTGGGATTTCCAGGACAGAACTCCTTCCCCCTCCGGGCAGCTGCAAGCTCTTCTGCCTTCAGAAGAAATTTAGTCGATTTCTCTGCACAGGTGATATATTTAGGTTGTCATATATATTTTCCCTCTCCTGTGGGTTTTTTCCATGGGGGTGAGGGGGTCATTTAGCCCTTATGTGCTGAAATTTAGACTATAAGCAACTATAAATTGCAAAACTAGAGTCCTGAAGATCAGAATGAAAAATCATTGAATTTTCCAATAATATCTACCATTTACTCCTGAAGGCCTAGCAACTGAATGTTAGTGAGACTGACTTGCACTATAATGCACCAAATCATGGCAAGCCAAGTGCAACAGAAATACTATGCAGATGGTGTCAGATTCATGCCAGACAAACGTTTTAGTTTTACTATCCAGCAGAACCACTAAACTCTGGGACCTGGACAAGCTTCCAAGATATCCAACTAAAGTAATTTACTAACTGGAGAGATCTACCTTTCTAGTGCCAATGCGAGTCTCAAATTTCTTTATTCCCCTCATGTAGCACAAGTTGTAAGAGTAACAGAGAAAGATCAAAAGGAAAAAAGAGGAAAAAAGATGAAGTATGAAATAGTGCTGGTAACAGACAAGCTGCAATTCCTGATCAAAGGAACATATCTGGCCCCAACCTGTACAAAAAATATAAATAGACAAAAAAGTACTTTCCCCTTTTCTGAAAGGGGAAATTTTCTACTTGCCCTCGTGTCACACAAGCCTTTAAAGTGTGGTTATACTTAGGCTGAAAAAGTGTCATAACGCGGCTCAGTATTTATTTTATTCAATTTAAACATCATAGAAGAGGCCTCTTCCAGACTCTAGGCCCCTTGCCATTCACCCAGTATGTAATTCATAATACATCAACCCAGCAGCAACTACCTCACCACTCAATCAGCAAGCAAAGAATTACAAAATGAGACCTCCAAAACTCCAGATCCCCAGAAAGAAACCCAGCCCTGCCCCCGCTACTTGAGCCCTCCAGCTACTCCTGTCCAAAACCAAGAGCTTTGAAGCAGTATTTCAGTCTGGGATGAAAAGTGAATTCCAAAATCATGGGGACCTCAAGGAGAAAACCCTCCCAGCAGCTCCCACTCATATAAACAGAGTAAGCTTGAATGCATCCTACGAACACAACTGCAGCAGTAAGCTGGGATGGTCCCCAACCAAGAGCCAAAAGGCAGCCAGTGTGTCGTCGAACACATGGCACCAGTGCTGCCTCATTAGCTTCCACTGCAGTGTTCACGTTAAAAGATGGTTCTCTAGTTGTCAGCAGTACCAAAAAAACAACCTGGGATCTGAAAAAAAAACCTCAAGCTTGCCTCAACCTTTTCCTAAACAGCAGTAGTGAATCTGCAGTCACACCATAGCTGCTAGTGCTGTTGCTGATGCAGCGTTAAGAGGCAGCTCACTCTGCCACAGCTGTGTTGGCTCTGCAGGGAACAAAAGTTACTTTGCCAGTCACATGGAGTGGATTCTATAAGCTTTGGAACCTGGAAAAATCTCCAAGCAATTCTCTCTGCCATGGTAAATACAATATAGCAGATAGGTTGAGATTTTCAAAGCTGGCTAGCATTTAGCCACATTACCCCCATTAATTTCAATGGGAATCATGTGTTTAAATCCTCTAGTTACTTTAAAAATCTCAACTGCAGTGCCCATTATTAATAATCATCCCAAACCTTCTGTGTGTATCACAGTGCTATACAAATAAAACACTCAGGGCTTGACTGTGACCAAGGCACAGCCTGGCATTTGAGGAGATGAGAGGATGCACCACCACAGTAGGAGCTCCAGGTACCATGCCACATGGAGCTCTACAGAGTGCTATTGGAACAGGGCTGCTGCAACACCCTAGATGAAGTGCTCCTTGGCCCCAACTCTCCTCACCTCTTAGTAACCTCTATCAGCAGCACTAGCCATACAGAATCTTCACCCTCCCTAAGCACAAGGGATTCCATTGTGCTGATCCACTGCACTGAGGACTGAAAGGCAGTGGGTCCTTGAACTATTGTGCCCCCTTTTGCACACCTATAATCATAGTCTGGCCCCCAAAATACAGCAACTGACATAGCAGCAAGTCAGAGCTAGTAAGAAAACAGAATTGTTTTAAATCTAAATCTTAAAGACAGTGTGATCCAGTAGACAGGGCAGTGGGCAGGGATGCAAAAGACATGGGTTCTTCTTCCTAGGCCTACCACTGAATTGGTGTGTACAGCTGGTCAGAAAACAGAATTTCCGTCCCACGGGAAATTCCAGCGCTTCAGAAATTCTGTATGTTCCAATTAGGAACAAAAAGTCAAAAAACAAAAAATTCTCAGAGCAGAAATCCCAAAACATTTTGATTTGGAAACAAACAGTTTCATTTTGATAATGTCAAAACATTATAATAATACAAGTCAAAACAAAACAAAACATGATAGTCAAAACAATTCATTTCAGTAAATTTCCTGTGAAAGTTGTGTCAAAATCAATGGATTCATGTGAAATATTGCAATTTAGTCTAAACAACTAAATTTTTTCAGGGCAAACTGTTCAGTCAGAAATTTTTCTACCAGTTCTGTGGGTGCATGACCTTCAGCACATCCCTTTGGGTAGGTCTACACTGCACAGGAAAACCTCCAGCACTGAGGTCTCAGAGCCTGGGCCAACTGACTCGGGCTCATGGGGCTTGGGCTGTGGGGCTAAAAATAGCACTGTAGATGGTCTCCAGTCCACGGCTGAACAAACTCTGGTACTTTTCACCCTTGCAGGGTTCCAGAGCCCAAGCCCGAATGTCTACACAACGATTTTTCAACCCCGGAGTCCAAGCCACGTGAGCCAAAGTCAGCTGATCCAGGCCAGCCAGGGTTTTTTAAATCTCTGTGTAGACATCCCCTGTGACTTGGTGCCATGGGGTTTTCTTTGCCGAGTGGACATACTCTTTGCCTCTCTCCTCTCCTAACCTTTACACTGCTGGGACCATCATCTCTTACTGTGTGTTTGTATGGGGCCTAGCATAATGGGACCCTGATCTCAGCTGTGGATTCTAGGGGCTACGGTAATACAAATAAATTTTTTCAATGAAAAATATTTAAATCGATGAAGCTTTTCAAATCAAATATTGTTCAACTGATGAGTAATACACAAAACCATAAATGGCTGCCTGGCCTGAAAAATGGGCACATTACTGCTACTGTACAAGGGGGGAAACACACAGACATATGTTGCTACACAGGAGAATAATTATGTGTATTTGTAGCAGCAGAGGAAGAATAGGAAGAGAAGAGAGCAGAATTTGCATAATCCTGAAACATCACTCAGGACAGCAGTTTGGAAAAAGAGTGGCTTGTTTGGATTTGAACTGGGTCTATTTTGGATTTGACAGCTGGCTGGCAGTAGGTTTTCTGAGGGAGAGTTAGCTGGGAAGCATTTTAAGAGTTTATGACAAAAGCAGCTGTCTGTGAATGTGGGTTTGCCCATTCCAGCTTTTCTCAGGCTGCATGCCTAAAAGCTGAGGGGTGTGAACTGTCCAATGAGGCGATGTTTTCATTCATTTGCCTTTATAGACAGTGTTCTGCGTAAACTGGCACAGCACGCCAATAGTGTTTGTGTATTAGTCACACAGGGCCCAAGCCGAAGCCCCATTGAAATCAGCGGCAGACCCATCTAGAATTGCTGACATCTGGCAAAGTCTACGGAGCCAACATTTGAGAGGATATCACCATTGTTTTCTCTCCTGACTGCCTGATGACATGGGATAGTTTTAATTATTTCCATTGCAATACTGCCTGCAGGCCTCAATCTGAGATCATTGTTCTGTATTAAAAACTCCTCTTCCTCCTAGGTTTACACAGCGATTTCATCACTAAATCTCACAATGATATACAAAGAAGGTCAGGGTTATTATTCCCCATCATTAGATAAGGAAACTAAGGCAGAGAGGTGACTACTTCCCAAGGTCACCCAGCAGGCTAATAGCAGAACTAGGAATAGAACCCAGGTCTTCCGAGTCCCACTCCAGTGTTCTATTCACTGTTAACACAAAGCAGCCTATGTAGCTACCCAGTTTTATAACAACGAGTAAATTTTTACTTAGCACACCCCACACTAATTCATATGGCTACCACTCACACTTTTCAGTAACAAATTTAACACCAGTGTCATAGCACATACCCACACAATAACACCACATTGTAAGAGCAGGTATCCACCAGACCATAATTTGTACCACAGTGCTACAAAGCACTAACTCGGTCCTAGATTCCTTACTTAACACCCAATATTACCTTACTCCACATGCCAGTGGCTGAATTGGGCATTTGAATAATGAAGATTGAATTGTACTTGCCAAATTCATGACTAAAGTGCATCTCACGATACATTTTCCTTGCTTCTTTTGTAGTCTAGTCATTAATATTTGTATCACAGACCCTCTGCACACAATTCCCCTAGTCTCCACTGCAGGCATGAGGAGGAAAACAGGGGCTGTGTGGCTCATATTTCCCTTGTAGAGGGAGGAGGTAGGAACTTGACTCTGTCCCCAACCAGCACCACGGAACCAGTGTGGGAGAATTCGCTCCTGGTCAGGACTTGTAGCAGATTACTTCCCCCACCAGGAGCAAAGGGGGAACAGGGAAGTGCATGTGCGCTCCTAGGCTGCCTCTGAGGCTAGATGTAAAGAGACAGCAGAGCCCATAATTGCATTTTGTCTCTCGTCCATTGAAATGATTCAGAAAGGTTCTATGATAGGTCTATAGATTTGTAACTTTCACAGGTACCTAGACAATCTCAAAGGAATATTTCCAGCTCCTTTCAAAAGGAGCATGAAGTTAATTAGACAGTTATTCTTTTGGCAGATTTGGCACAATTTGGGAAATCCACATGGAATGCCAACTGGGTTATTTTTAAGAAGGGATTGAAATTGACAAGGGCAGTGGGGTGGGGAGGGGGGCACCAACAGCAACGTACCTGTCCCGTTAAAAACAACAGGCCTTATCTGGTTACCCTAGTGTACACCAGCTGAAATTTCACCTTGTAATGTATAATATCATAGCAAACAATTTAAAAAAAACAATAAGCTTTTCCTCCTGACAACACTCTTCTCCAGTGTCTCCATTAGCCAGGAACCTCTTGCTAGCCTAGGACCCAGAGCAACAGTTCAGTGAAACTTCCTGTTTATCTTCCAGTGTCAAAATGGGGGTTGCAAAGCTGCAAAATCCTGGGGCCTCCTGAAAAAAGTTTCCAGGAAGCCATATAGGCCAGTCAAACCCTCCACTGTACTTCCTTCCATGTGAATATTTCGAAGTGTTTTGGCAGCATTCGTTAATTCGGTCTCAACAACATCCCCCTAAAGAAAAGAAGGAGCATCACACCCAATTTGCAGATAGTAAAACAGAAGTGTATACAGGTCAAGGGCCCGATCTTTTTTCTATTGATTGTAAAACTGAGCCCTAAACAATTTGATTCAAGGTTACACAAATCATCAGCAGAGCTAAGAATACAAACCAAGACTACCAGCTTCCAGTTCTGTTCTCCAATTTCTAGACAATGCTTCTTTCCCTGGAGTAATGTGAATTGATACTTCACAGGATGTAGCTTTTACCACTTTGCACTAAAAATAAATAAATAAATAAAAAATCCTGAGTAGTGACTCAAGCAATCTCCGTTCCAGGCTTTTTCCTTTTCAGAATATTTTTTCTTTAAAACTCAGAGCAAGAACTACTTACAATAAATCTCCTCAATGAAGCGGTTTTTCAATGCCATTGCCTCAATTACTGCTGCCCTTGAGCTGCAATAGCATTTACACGCCCCAGTAATTCCCTCCCCTAACAAAAGCAGAAGATAAGAATTCTGTACTTTTTTTGAAAAATTCCCTATAGCGAGTTTGGTCTTAAATTTTGCACCTCATTCAACAAAGCAAACGAGTGTCATTCCAATTAGGGCATCTGGATGCCATTTCGCTGAAAGAGAAAGAAGAATCATTTTATGCATCTTCTGTCCTCCCCTCCCCCTCCCAAAAAGTTTGTGAAAATGTCTGTGTGAAATAAGCATCACCTTTGTAAAAGAGACCTGAAAGCAAGGACCAGCCCTGATAAAAAGCTAACAGCATTCTGCCTTCGATAGAGCATAGATCATCAACAGTGTCTAGAAAGCATCCTCTCCCCAGACACCAGGCTCTAGGGAATCAGGATAAATATCATTAAATACTACCACCATTTCTGCCCCCCCAGTCTTTGGAGGCATAAGTACAGTCAATTCATATTCATCAGTTGTATGTCTACTTGCATGCACTAAGAGCTTGGGGAGGGGGACTGAGATTAAAACCCTTGTTGCAAAGCTGAACCCATCAGAACTTCCTGCACTAAAAAAATCCCCAACCCCTATTAATAATGCACACACTACAGGAAGGAACCGTATTTTTATTTTCACAGCATTAGCAGTTTGGGGCTAGATTTACATGGCCCAGTATGTCCAGAGAAAAATGCAGGGTACTGTTTGGTGGATTATTTTTAGAAAACTAATTTATGAAGCTTTTTATGGTCAAGCTACAGAAATGTTAAGAGCCTGAATGTTATGAGACAAAGCAGAAAAAGAAGACTGATAATGTTGCTATTTTACATTTATTAAATGCTTTCTTTTTCTTAAAGAGATTTTCTTTTTCTTAAAGTACAATTGAGCTGTTGTAATGCTCCCATGTCAAGAGGAGTTGGGGGATTCATACACATGGTCCCACAGATAAATTGCTTTAGTGTTGCTGTGTCTCCTGTTTGATTATTTATATTTAGTGCACATTTTTCCCACAGCCAGAGAGACGTGATGGTGATTTAACATTAATTTAATTTACATTTATTAAAACACTCAAAGTATTTGTACAGCTTGACTAGAACTACAGGATTAGCTTTCCAAATTCAGCTAACTTTATGGTGATGCCCATGGGAGGCATAGCTAATTTCTTTCTCTGAGTGTAGAATACAGTCACCTCTTTACTCCCTAGATATAGAAGTCATGAATAGCTAATTACTATTGTTCTGGATATTGGCAACAGCTTGAAAGTCCTGTCACAGTCCAGACTACACCCTTGATGTGCTGGACTTCCAGAGAAGCTGTGCTTTGTCCTTTCCACAACCCCTCTTTGCATTGGAGTCTGTTACTCAGCCTAGCCATATACTCCTTTCTGGAAATCAACTATCCCTCACCATAGAGAAAAGAGTGGGCTCAGGTGTTGTAAGCAGAGGGATTCTTTGATTGGGATCACATTCAAACACATATCCTGCCTTGTAGCTCCTCACCTCACAGCATCAGTCTAGATATTGGCCTGCATTAACTCAGCTTGCTGACTATCCTAAAGCAGGGAACGTCACCCTGATCTGGAGGTTATTTTAGAGGGGTCCTTTTATGTCAATTTTCTAGTTCATAAATGGATTTCTTTGTGATTAATCCATTCTACAGTCAGTTCAAAAAATAGTCACCTTCAACTATATGCAACTACCTGGAATTCAAGTTTTTAAAATCTAAAAGACAAACAAACAATCTAAAATTAGAGGAGTGTATATCCCAAACTAGAGAGCCAGATGTGAATTTTCCACAGAGTCTGGGCATGTTCCATGCCAGGGGTTTGATTTGGCCATTACAGAGAAGGGCCATCTGCAGCATACAGATCAAATCTGAGCTCGCTTAGTTTGAGGCCACCTGCATACAGGGTTTTGGTCTCTCTCCAATATTCTCCAAATTCTCAATATTGTGAAGCTAAACGTGGAAGCCTTTACCCGTATCAGAGATCAGTAAAAGGACATGACATATTTCAACTCAAAGATACTGTTCTTGGATTAAGGAACAAGTTATATGTACTTCATAGACACAGACAGCTTTATCTTTATTAATATACAAACTATACTGTGAGAGTTAAGGTTACATAGATAACATACTTAACAAAACTAAGGAAGTGAAAAGTTAAGACATCTAATGGTACATTCACTGGATGAATAGAGGGTGAGAAATAGACAGACACATGCACACCCACCTTATCACTGTAATAACCATTGTATAACACACACACCACACCCCTATCTTAACTCCGTCACATAGGGATGCCAGCCTTCCAGCACTACCTTTCCCAAATTCCCCGCATCCATAAGCAGACCAAACATCCCTCCTACAGTCCATTTTGCATAGTTCTGGACAGCCAAGCTTACTTAGGTCTGGGTGAATAAGGGTTTTTTTGGCCCAAACTTAAATTGATTGGAACTTGTTAAACTCATTTTTTTCCCCAAACTTCCCAGAAAATTCAAGTCCTATTCAGAGATTATGTGCTGAAAACCTGGGACAGGAACCATGTGTTTGTGCTATAAAGCAGTCAGGCTGCTTTAAGCACCAAACGTTAAACACAATCTTAACTCTAAGAGGAAACATCTCCACCGTATTTAGCTAACTGGACGACTTCTGATAGTACCTTGACAAGTCTACTCCTCACACATACAGAACCTCATGTGTAGAAACTATCCATTCTACCACATAAGAAAACCAAGGCTGACATACCCTAAAGGTCTCGAGGACAGAAGTACAGAGGTGACTCAGCATCCAAGCAAGTATAGTAAGGAATACGGAGAGCAACTTTAAGGAGCATGCTGTGACTGTGAGCACAGCTACTGCAAATTAGAGAAAGGGAGGGAATAAAGGTTAAAATTAGGGAAACAAGTGATTCAGAAAGTGAGCAGGGACCCCACCCCTACCTCACCCAGTTTCTGCTTTAGGAAGGTAAGAGACAGTCAACATATTATTTTAAAACACCCTTTATTCCGGGAAGCCTCAGGGAACAGATTCTTCAGACTGGAGAAGCCCAAACACCTGTAGCAACTGCGTGCTAGAGACCAGAAAGGGATCTTGTCAATTTGTTACAAACAGCGTCTATTCCTGGGCATGAGAATGCACCAAGATTTCATATTGTCACACACTGTTCATGTCCCCAGAAGAGAGACTTTATAAAGGGAGGTGAGGAGATATTCTCTGCCACTCCTGCTGATTTTAGGGCTGGAGTGCAGAATGCTTGAGCAGAGTGTTTTGGAAGTAAATTATCAAGACTATAGCAAGAAACACGGTCAACAGATGGACCAGCAGGAGGATTTGCTAATTATCCATCAGTTGTGGTCAAGGAAAAACACAGCGGGCTGGTGCTTTCATTAAACTACAATAATTCTCCTGTCAGCATGGTCTGATCAGTGAACTCTTCTCTCAAGTATCTTCTCCACTATGTCTGTATGCAGAGCCCATGTCTGCAGAGACAAACCGAATAGAAGCATCAAGCCACAAAGCTCTGCAGCCAGGATACCCTAGGCACGGTTCACCTGACGGCTTGGAAAGGATGAATTTGTGCAGTGTTGAATATTTTTGCATTCTAATGCACAGTTGAACAAAATACTGGGCCAGGCCCTCAGCTGGTGTAAAGAGGTGTCAATTCATTGAAATAAATAGAGCTAGACTGATTTACACCAGTTAAGGATCTGGCCCAGGATGTCCTTGGTTAACCAATCAGAACTAGCTTTTGGGACACATGAAAAAACAAAAATCATATGTAATAGGGACCCTCCTGGTTTCTAAACTGCTTTGAGGTTTAATTAACTTTTACAAAGAAATGAGAGATCCTGAGTTTAGAGCTGTTTGGAAAATTTCTGCCTAAACATTTTAATGGGAAGGGGGGAAGAAATTCTGATGAAAGTTTTTGCCAAGATTTCCAAACCCCCATTTTCTATCCAGCTGTACCTAGGCTGAATGAGACTTTACCTTTGTAAGAGTGTTATTTAAAAGCAATGCTGTCAGATAGCAAGGCCCAGGATTAAGTCTCCTCTTAAGAAAAAAAACATGATTGCAGAAACCTGCTAGTAAAAATGTTTCATGAATTTTGAACAAAAAAAAAAAATCCAGAAACACAAGGTTTGATTTGTATTTCACTATTCCTTGCTCTATTTGGAACCCAAGCATTGCAGCATTCTGCATGAGAATCAGAAAAAGAGAGCAACTATAAACAAAAAGATAATTTAGTTTCATTGCCCCAGACGTGAAACATATGTAGTAAATAAGCAGGGTAAATCATAGGCACTGACTCCATGGGTGCTCTGGGGCTAGAGCACCCACAGGGAAAAATTAATGGGTGCCCTGCACCCATTGGCAGCCAAGTTCCCCTCACACCCCGCCCCACCTCTTCCTCCCCCTCCAAGCATGCCGTGTCCCTGCTCCTCTGCCTACCTCCCAGCCACTGCCAAACAGCTGTTTGGCAGCATTAGCACATTCCGGGAGGTGGGGGAGGAGCGGGAAAGTGGCACGCTCAAGGGAGGTGGCAAGGAAGAGGTGGGGCCGCAGCAGGGATTTTGGGAAGGAGTTGGAATATTGGCTGCACCGTGATTCACAAACTAGGGAAGATAGATGTTTACCTGCCTAAGTTGCAAGCAGGGACCTGTCGTGCTGCCCATCTCTAGACATTTTAGAACAGGACTACACAGGTGCTACAAAACAGCACAATTTCTAGACAATGTGTACACCAAGAGGTAGCCTAGGATGAATTTGTATTACAACTTGCTGATGCTCTGAATCAGAGCATCAACAGCTTAGTTTTCAGGGGGAATTTGAAAGGCTCAAAATTAGAAACATCCTCGTTTTACTTGAGCACATCATTATTGTCTGGTTGTTGCTGGTCACTGACTGCATCCTCAGTGCTGGGCTGTATCTAAAACGAAGACATGGCTTTCCAAAGGAGTTCAGTCTCTCAGAAGTTATAAGGAACCTCCACAGTTCTGTGGTTACATTCACTTTTCAAAGTCTCTGTAAATATCATGCCTACAGTCACACAATATGACAGCAGCTGAACTTGAATAGGCTGCGAGTAACGTCTCCTGGATTCTAATGATCCTTCTAAGCACTAGACCCAGACACTTGGGGAAGGGAGAAGGAAGAGGAAGAGTAATATAGCTCCTGGAAACAGAACTAAACACTAACATCACATAGCCATGTACAAAAATCACACACATTTATGCAACATATACAAGTAATTTTAGTAAAATAACTTCAGATGTTCAAGTACCAGGCAGATGTGCAGAGGACAAATCACTAGTAAAATGTGCCGAAGGGAACAGAGTCAGGCATTGGCATGGAGATGGAATGGATGACTTGATGAAGTCTTTTCCATCTCCTCGTCCTACAGTTCTACCATATTAGTGAAATGAAAAAAATTCTTGCTGTACATCAGCAAATTTAGGACAAATGTCAATGAAAGTGTTATTTAGTTACAGATTTTGCTTGTCAAGTCTCAGAGCATTTTATCATGTGATCCAGCCTCTAGTCATCATTTTGTCCTATCCCCTGTGAGAAGTCAGCAGAGTGCCACTTCAGCACAGCACTGGCTGTAGCAGATACAACAGTGAGTGAATTCAAAAGCAAGGGCCAGTTTTAAAGCAGGAGAAACTTCACACACAATTACATTAAAAAGTATGTTAAAACATTAAGACTGCAAAGTCAAGCACTTAGGAGTTAGCAAATGCCACGTCAGAGGCTGGTTGTGCCATCAAGGGGAGTCAGGCTCAGCAGCTCCTGCAACAGATCAGCTCTACCTTCCTCCCCAGCTGATGAAGATCACCTAAGGAGCAGATGTCCCTGTTTAACTACTAGGCCCAGCTTGGAACAGGTTAGGGAGTGCCTGTAAATGACTCAGAATGCAGTTGAGGGAAGGGAGCTGCAGAAGGGCAGTTGGCTGTTCTAGTAGGCTCTGGAGGAGGGTAATTCCCAGCCAGGTGGTATGGGAAGGGCTGCAGGAGGAAGGCTGGCTCATATGACTGGCCTTTGAAGAAGGGAAGACTCCCAAAGGGAAAAAGCCCTGAGAGACAGTGCTCTGCAAGAGAGCGAGAAAGAACAGAGCTGAGACCAGGAGGGGCAGCAGATTCTTGCTTATGTTGCCCTTGGGACTATTATCTAATAGTATTAGCAGCACTTTGCTGGGTGGGGACAAATTTCCCTTGGGGGGGCTGTGGGGGAGGGGATTACTTAGCAGAAGGTTAGGTAACAAACAAATCCTGCCAGCACCTCTACATCCCTAGACCACAATGATGTTAGAGTCTATACTTCATAACTGATCAATGAACTCCCTTGCTTCTTGCACCTGCAAGGATTCATGTTCTCTCTCAAGACAAGCAGAAAGTGGGAAACCCCCATCTCTCCTGTCTGGTTTGGAAGACTGTAGACTCACTGGAGCAGAGTTTGCCTTTTACTGTAGGGTAGATTTTCAAAAGAGATCAAAACCCAACAGCTCCCATTTAAGCACTTAAGTGGTCAGATTTTCAAGAACATCTCCCATGTAAACACCCGTGGGTAAGTGCTCTTTACTTCTGTGTCAGGTGCAGCCTCAATGTTCCTCTGATACAGCAAAGATGGTAATATGGCCTTCTGGTCAAACTGGAAAACTCTTTCCCCCTCCAAGAATCTCGTGGAATAAAGAACATTGGGGCTTTCTGCAGCCCAGTCCAGAGACAGCAAACTAAAGAATGGAAGAGGGTGGCTTCCTCCAGGCAGTCCCCCTGCTGAGAAACCAAACAAATTGCCTGTAAACTACGCGAAATTAGCCCTGCCAGCTTCAGGCTTTACCTCTTTCCATGTCCTGTGGCTTGGTAGCCTTCACCCTTTCATTGAGGCTCTCAGGAGGAATTCCTTCTTTCCTGTCTATGAATGGGTGCTCTCTGCAATCCAAGCCTCTTTATAAGGGGGTCAACACTTAGCCTCAGCTGGCTCATTTCCTGGCTCCTCTTGACCTGAATTGAACTCTTTCCTTGATCTCCAGCTGTATGGTGTTCCTAAAATCCATCCAAGGCCTAAGTGAAGTAGCCAGGTTTTCATGCACCAGCTCCCACTGGGAACAAGAGGAGCTGCTGAGCACTTTTGAAAATCTTGCCCTAAAGGCCTCTACAGCACAATGGGCCTCCTCAATATTGCTTGTGGCCTCTAGGCACTCGTGTAATACAAATATATTTAAAACGCACACAAAACCTACAAGAACCTCTACCATCAAGGACCCACTGGCCTCCCAACCTCATAGGGAAAGGCAAGCCAGGGCCAGGAATGTCTTAGGTAGAGGTGTCTCTCCCACATCTCCTAATGGAGTTGTGGAAGAATACTGTGTATTTAAAAAAACAAAAACTGACTAATAATAAGTAGAAACGTGATTGGAGATAGTCTATATAGAAGGAAGGAAAACAAGATGACTAAATATAACAAGTGAACCAAAGGTTTCCCAGAAGAGTCAAAGGGGAGGGAGGAAGGAGAGCATATGGGCTTCTCTCTGCCCATGCTATTGATCGGTCAGTCAGAATTTCTAATATGTACTGCCCACTCATGATTTTAACTACACGTTTCATGACATCTGGTGCATTTCTTAAAGCCCATGCTTCAGGAGTCATGTGAGAATCTCAACCTTTTTTTTTTTAATACGTTTCTAGCCCACATGATTGCAGAGAAAAGTTTGAGATTATGACCCAAAGTGCACCCTAAAGGTTTAAAAAAATCAGCTTAACAAATAGAACCTCAAATATTTTTAATATGATTTTTTGGCAGTCTGATTCATAATTTTTTTAATACTTGAGGTTTTCATTATTGGCATCATCCAAGCAGGTACAGTATATGCAACATGGTCATTTTTCAGAACTATTTTCCTTTACTTATTTGGCTAAAATGAATACATTTACAGATGCAGAAGTGGATGGGATAGGAGGATATGAAAAACAAGAACACAGTTTTATACCATCTCATACTCAGATTGTAAACTCTTTGTGACAGGGACCATCTTCTTATGTGTGTGCACATAGCACAATGGGGTACTGAGCAGGGCATCTAGGCATGAACATGGCAAAAATAGATAATGACTACAACACACAAGGGACTCCGACCACTTTACAAATGTTAATTAAGTTTCACAACTGTCCTATGAGGGACAGAGGTAAGTATGACTTTCCCTATATTACAGATGGGAAAACTGAGGCACAGAGCAGTTCAATGGTCAAGGTGAAACAAAACAGGGATAGATTTTACTTCAGTGATTTAGAACACACCAGCATAACTTGCATTATTTTTGTAGAGGAAAAAGCAGTGTGAAGCTGCTAACGTTTGTTTGGGAAAATATCTGAAAATGGTTCACCATGAGCATGCATGAATGAATCATCATTCATATGGAAGTTTAGCTGAGTCTATGGCTGTGACTACACTGCTGGTTAGTATCAGGTGTAAAATTTTTAAAGGAAACACTGAAAAACACCACCACCGGGTTGGCTTTGAATGAAAGTCTTAAAGACAGAGGCATTCTGGAGGGGCAAATACCTTTATGAGCATGACTTTCTAGTGAACTAGTTATGACAGAAGATGACTTGAGTGAAGTGACTTTGCACCTTGGGACCAAAAATAGAATGCAGAAAAGAAGTGCTGCTGCTGCTGCTATAGATGCTGTCAAACTGAGGGATGCAACTCCACCAAGACAATAGCAGTTGTCACCTGTGAAGAAGTGCTAGCTATGATTGGGAAGACAAATGGTGCAGTTATCTGGCAGAAGACAGTACTGCTGACAAAAAAAAAAAGTCTCTACCTGATATTTTTTTTTAATTAACATTTTCATGAACAGGCCTTGGAATCAAAAAGGGCATATTTTAAGAATAGAGGTCAGACTTTTTAAGCAGCCGTATGAAGGTCTATTGTGGAACTACATTATGGGCCATATCCTCAGCTGGTAATTTATGTGAAGCAGCCCAGTCTACACCAGCTGAGCATTTGGCCCATAGTGTTCAGCAATAAATAGTTTCCTTTTCCATGCAATGCTGTATGCATTAAATGTGATTGAATTTAAAAGCTGATGACTTTACCCAGAAAAGCAATATATTTTCTCACACCTATATTTTAACAAATGGTTTCACTCGATTCGTGAGTTACTGCACACCAGATTTCTGCCAGTAAGTAGAAATCATCTTTAGCTGTGATCTTGTAAAATCTCACAAGCTAAACAGGGTTGGCCCTTGGATGGGAGACTTTCAGAGAATCCCTGGGTGCTATAAAAATAGGGTGTTATTTATAGCTGGACAAGCAATGGGCTTTTCAGTTCAGTGGAATTAAAGTTATTTCAAACTGAACCTAAAATTAATTTTTGGCAAATTGAAAAGCTGGAAAATCTTTTTAGTGGGGTCAAGTGAATCATTTTATTTGCCAAGACTTGAATTTTTGTTTGAATTTCAGGCATTTTAACAAAAGCTAAGGAGGACTAGATTCACAGAACCGAGGGGAAGGGCAGGAACTCCCTTGTAATTTTTAGCCCAGTGGTTAGGGTATTAACCTGGCAGGTGAGAGACAGGTTCAGTTCCCCACTCGGCAATTTGAACTAGCGTCTCAAACAGCAGGCAGTGCCACAGCCATGGGGCTACGGAATAGAATAGGATATGGGTTGTTCTCAATCTCTTCTGCTGAAGCTGTTCAAGTTTGCATAAATAATTAAATAGTCATTAGAAAAGGGATCTAAACTTGGGTGTCTCACATCCTATGTGAGTGCCCTAGATACAAGGTGAAGTCATTCTCACTCTTTCCCTAGCCCAGGGACTATTCACTGTCATTTATTCAGCACAAATTTGAAATAGTTTTGAGATGAAGGTATGCCAAAATTGCATTTTTTGGCAAAAAACTACACACCACAACATTTTTGCCCAACTCTAGTGTTAATGAACATGTGATATTCTTCCCTTTGAGTCAGCGATGAATCACATCTCTTGGTAAAGAGACTGAAATTTGGAATTGTCCAAATTCTGGGATATTGTATATTCAGTCCTAAATCAATGTCAAGAACAACACTATTAGACTGATCAACCAGTGACAGTTTTAAGGTTTGATGTTTGATGAAACATCAGCACTGGGGAAAGAAAAGGCTTACTGCAAAATTGAACCACCAACTTTCCCCAATGGTACAAAGAATTCTTTCATACCTGTCAGACAGACATATTAGATCTTAACAACGTGGTCATTCTGATCATCACCATGATTTTCCTCACCTGCTTTTCAAATCTGACATGACTGTAGCAGCCACTGTTCTGAGAATTCCTAAACCTAGAAAATTAATGCCTTTATATCATGTGAAAACAAATGGAATGCCAGCTTTCAAGCCGTGTACAGGATTAATCTCCAGAAGTCAATGCTAAAAAATCAGGTGGCTGCATGTTTGAGTGATGCAAAGCTGCTTAGAGTTGACAGACCAGCACACATGCTTTCAAAACCAATCAACATTTCCAAGAACTGGTCTTGGATCAATGATCATAAAAAAAATAATCCCTGTGGTGCTAAAGGGCACTGGTACTAGAGGGATGGTTTTTAGAGGAGACAAAACCAAGATCCTGACCACTTGTGGTCATTAAAGATCCCAGGAGAATTGTAGTAAAGATAGCCATCATAAACAGATAGCTAAGGGTTAATGTTTCTTTTACCTGTAAAGGGTTAACGAAGGGAACCAAACACCTGACCAGAGGACTAATCAGGAAACTGGATTTTAAAAAGCTCAGGGAGGGAATGTTTGGGTCTGTGTCTTTTGTCTGTCTCTCGGCTATGAGAGGGATCTTTCTATCTTCAAGCTTCTAATCTTCTGTTTCCTAGTTGTAAGTACAAAGTAGAAAAACAACATAGGCTTTTTATGATTGTTTTTTGTATTTACATGTGTGTAGTTGCTGGAATGTTTAAATTGTATTTCTTTTTGAATAAGGCTGTTTATTCATTTTTTCTTTTAAGCAATTGACCCTGTATTGTTATCTTGATACAGAGAGCTATGTTTATGTGTTTTCTTTCTTTTTATATAAAGCTTTTCTTTTTAAAACCTGTTTGAGTTTTCTCTGGGTGAGGCTAAGGAACGAAGGAAGGGGAAATTCTCTTTGTGTTAGATTACGGAGGGTGAATCTGTGAAAGCCTCAGGGGAAGAAGGAGGAGGGGGGAAGGTAAATTGCCCTCTCTGTTTTGTAATTCAAGGAGTTTAAGTACAGTAATCTTCCAGGATAACCCACAGAGGGGAAGCCTGGGGAGGAAGTAAAGAGAAGACAAGGGGAGGGGGGTTATTTCCCTTTGTGGTAAGACTCAGGGCATCTGAGTCTTGGGGTCCCCCCAGGAAGGTTTTGGGAGACCAGAGTGAGCCACCAAGCCCTGAAATCACTTGGCTGGTGGCAGCGATATCAGATCTAAGCTGGTAATTAAGCTTAGAGGGTTCATGCTAGCTTCTCAGTTTATGAACGCTAAGGTTCAAATCTGAGTAGGAAGCTACGACAGTAGCAGTGCCCAGCATCCTGACTAAATTCTAATTTGAATAGTTTCCATCTCTTCTGCCTACCCAACCCTTCCGCTTTGCTCCCTGTTCCAAATGTTATGTCGCATAGCTGCTTGTGTTTCTCAAGAGCAGCCACATATCGTGTCTGTTCAATAGCGCATGAAAAGATCTTTATGTAGTTTGTTCAACTGTTAGGATCTTTTGGATCCTTAGGGAAGAAAGGTACTAAAAAACCCTACAAGTTTATCATAGCAAGTTAAACTCTGGGTTTCAGTCTGTTAAGAAAACAGTGCAATTTGTGGTGGTGTTCTGACATTAAAGGACATTTTTCAAAGGACATCTAAATTTGTGCCTGCCACAAATAGCTATTTTCTACAAATAGTGTGTAGCTACCAGTCAAACTACACAACTACTGAAACATCCAAAGTTCACAGGTGCAATTTTAGAGATTTTCAAAGAGTCTCAACACAACGTGGCCCATAATGTCAAAGGTTTGTCCTAAAACCTTGGGAGCAGATCCTCAGCAGGCATAAATTGTCAGAGTTCCATTATCATTGACTTCAGTGAAGTTTAACAATTTACACTAGATGAGGATCTGTCCCATATTATACCTAGTGTAAACATAAGCTCTTTTTTTAAAAAGACAATGTTTTCTAAATGTATCATAATAAAGCAATAACGAGCAAATACAAATGGTTTTGTGCTTGGTAATTCATCTCTAAAATTGTAGAAACCTACAAAGAACTCTATTACACGTTGCTGTGGTCTCACATTACAGCACTACATTTTCCCGCTCTTATTCTTCATTCTCTTCCTTTGAATCTAGTGTCTTTGGGCCAGTTTCTACTGTGCAATGTTTCAACGCTCCATTGACTTCAACAGAGCTTTGCCAAGTAATACAAGCAGAAAATTTAACCCTTCATAAAGACATAAAAGTTACTGGTAATTGTTTAGTAATTAAGTCTACATCCTAATGAAACATATTTGCATGACAAAATGCTATACAGGTAATTTGCTCTTTCCTTGCCATTTTATAAAACTTTTATGCAAGGCCACCCAGAGGATTCAGGAGGCCTGGGGCAAAGCGCGGGAGCTGCACCGCTTGTACTCACCCGGTGGTAGTCCGGGTCTTTGGTGGCATTTCGGCAGCAGGGGGCCCTTCAGTTGCTCCGTGTCTTCAGCATTACTGAAGGACCCCCCGCCACCGAAATGCCGCCGAAGACCTGGACTGCCGCCTCGCCGAGGCTCGCGGGACCTGGTCTGGGGCAAATTGCCCCACTTGCCTCCCCCTCTGGGCAGCCCTGCTTCTATGTGTCAATCTATAAAACCCTTCTCTACAGTATTACTAGAGTGCGAAAATCAACAACGATAATGAATTACCAAGAACACCACATTTCTAACTGAAATTCAGGCCTTCCCCAACAATGATGCAATTATTTATGTGAACAAAGACAAAACTCATTAGAAAGCCAGACCTGAGGAACTGGACAGATATGTAGTGAATTATCACTGGGTCACCTAGGGTACACATTTTGGTCAGCTGCCCTAATTGCCTATGAGATGTTGAACACCCTCAGTTCCTATTAGAGTAAATGGAAAGCAAAAGTGCTCTGTGTCATCCCCAGGAGACAGCACTTCATAGGAGTGGGCCCTGTATCCTTGACTACTCATCAGTTATCACTTGCTCCCTGCCATTCAGCTGTACACATTTTAACACACACTGGTAGCATAGGCTGCTCTTTCAGTATAGGGTCTGGAGCAGCCCTAGATCTGTGGTAGTTGATAATGTTCACAGTACTGGCAAGCAGTCACCAGCAATGCACAGGGGCCTAATACTTGGATTCAACAGTAGGGTAAAGTATGGGAAGCCTGAGTATTGGTTACAAAAGCCTAGGTTACAGATAGAGATTGTGTGTGTTTGGGAAAGGAGGACTAAAGAATACAGTGAAAACTTGTGAGTGGGCAGCCTCCGTTCTGAATGCTCAGTAGGAAGAAAAGTAATAAAATTGATGCTAGAACAGTATTTGCTGTTTTAATTCAATCAAGTTCTAAGAGAGCTCTGTGTAAAACAAATTAGCTCTACAGGTGTCTACCACATAGCTAGGTGAATTGACATAAGCTGCATTGACGCAAGTGCATAAATCCAGTTTGTAAATAGAACTTCATACCATAGGCAACAGTCTAATTTTTCTTGTAGAATAATTCAGCTAATAAGTGTGCTGAAATTATACAATTGAAGATAAATCCCAAACTGCTCTGTCTGACTACCTTCTGCGTGGAATATCCCTACAGAGACACATTCCAGCCACACCCAGAAAATATAGTCTGGGCTGTAACTCAGTAGCAAGATAACTCTTGGACTCTGCAAGGGCATATGTGCAAAGCAGCAATTTAAAACTTTTGCAACAAGAATGACCTTACATCTTTAATAATACATTTTAATCTTGCTGCAAATGTAAGACTACAAAATGATTTGTAATTTATCAATCCTTTCAGGTAACTGTTTACCTATAGCTATGTAAAGTATTACCCTGAATTGCAGGATTTTAGAGATGAGGTAGTCAAGTCCCTATTTCAGTACACTTTCAGAATGTTCCCCACCCCCAAAAAAATTCACACACCACAAGTGTTAACATTGGTATGTTTTCACATCAATTCCCCCAATACTGAGAATAAAGGAAGATGACAAACCATACATGCCCCCCTCCCATTACCCTTCTCCCTCTGGCTTCTTCTTCCAGGAAAGGTCTTCTCTGATGGACTACATCAGCACAGCACGGAAGAGACTAGTAACAGTTACTACAAGTGAATTTTAATAGCCAGAAAGACTGTCAGAGCATGAAGCTCAAATGGGCCATAACTACACTCAGGATTTTCTCTCTACTCTGCAGATGTGTCCTCACCTCCCAGTGATGATATTCAGGTTGTGTGGATCTCTCATTAAGATAAATTCCAATTCCTCAAAAATTGTCATTTGATCCAATAACTGCTACAGGATCACTAAGTAGTAGTATCATGAGATGACTGATCTTTCACAAAAAAAGATTCTAAAGACTCCTGCACAGTCATTTAGGTAAGTTTTGTCTACTCAAGAAAAATAAAAAAGTGTGGCCACTGAAGTGGTCACAGTTGAACTTCATAGGATTGCTCTCAGGTTTAAATAACTATACAAATTACTTTGAGCTCCTTAGGTGAGATGTGCTAGAACAGTTCAAAACATTTATTGATAATCTTAGTAGAGGAATATTATAGGGTTTTTTAAAAAAAACAAAAAAAACAAATCTTGGTATTTCAGGTAAAACAGCGCTTTCCTGGGATTTATGGCACTTATTACAACAATTTCTGATTTATAACTCCCACCCACAAACCCGGAGATGCTCCCAAAGGGGAAACCAAGAAGTGGTGTAAAGTCCTTGACCAGAGCATTATAAACATATTAAGTAATATAACTGGATGAAAAATGGAATTTGTCCCATGGGAAATTCTAACATTTGGAAATCTAGTTTTGTTCAAAATTGGACCAAAAAGTCAATGTCAGAATTTTTGCAAAACAAAATATTTCATTTTGATAAAGATCAAAACATCTGATTTTGACTATCGCTTCAACTTTTATGTAGAATATTCAACTGTGGTATGCTACACTAAGGTAAAAGTTGAAATTGTAACATTGAAGTAAAAATGTTTTTACAAGGTCAAAACCAAACAAAACGTTTCAGTGATGTCCTGTTGGAATCTTTGACAAAAAACATACATCTATGCACACACACACACACGCTCTGTTGGAAAAAAGTTGACCAGCTCTATTAAGCAGCAATGTAAAAAGTTCAAGTCAATGTATTTTTTGGAAGAGAACTTTAACTGGTTTAAATTGGCATATCTCCATTGACTTCAGGTAAGAATCTATTCCTTTCCTCCTATCCACACACATCCAGTATGCATTTATTGGCAAAAAGTTAAATCATTTCAGCAGCTTTCCCTCATAAGAGCATAAGAATGGCCATACTGGGTCAGACCAAAGGTCCATCTAGCCCAGTATCCTGTCTTACAATAGCGGCCAACGCCAGGTGCCCCAGAGGGAATGAACAGAACAGGTAATCCAGTGATCCATCCCATCACCCATTCCCAGCTTGTGGCAAACAGAGGCTAGAACATTATCCCTGTCCAACCTGGCTAAGAGCCATTGATGGACCTATCCTTCATTAACTTCTCGTTCTTTTTTTAACCCTGTATAGTCTTGGCCTCCACAACATCCTCTGGCAAGGAGTTCCACAGGTTGATTGTGAGCTGTGTGAAAAAAAACACCTGTTTGTTTTAAACCTGCTACCTACCATTTTCATTTGGTGAACCCTGGTTCTTGTATTATGCAAAGGAGTAAATAACACTTCTTAATTTACTTTCTCGACACCAGTCATGATTTTACCTCTTCCCATTCTGAAAACTGACCATTTATTCCTACTCTTTCTTTCCGATCTTTTAATCAGTTACCAATCCATGAGAGGACCTTCCCTTTTATCCCATGACAGCTTACTTTGCTTAAGAGCCTTTTGGTGAGGGACCTTGTCACAGGCTTTCTGTGAATCTAAATACACTATATCCACTGGATCACTCAGTCCACATGCTTGTTGGCCTCTCAAAGAATTCTAGTAGATTGGTGAGATGATTTCCATTTACAAAAAAAAACATGTTGACTCTTCCACACAAATTATTTTCATCTATGTGTGACAATTTTGTTCTTTACTATCATTTTAACCTGTTTGCCTGGTACTGAAGTCAGGCTTACCTGCCTGTAATTTCCAGGATCACCTTTAGAGCCCTTTCTAAGAACTGGTATCACATTAGCTATCCTCCAGTCATTTGGTACAGAAGCTGATTTAAAGTGATGGGTTACAGACTACAGTTAGTAGTTCTGCAATTTCACATTTGAGTTCCCTCAGAACTCTTAGGTGAATACCATCTGGTCCTGGTGACTTACTGTTCAGTTTGTCAATTTATTGCAAAACTTCCTCTAATTACACCTCAATCAGGGACAGTTCCTCAGATTTGTTACCTTTTATTGACAAAGTTAGAACATCATTTCAGCAGCTTTCCCTCAAATATGGATTTAAAAGTGAAAATAAAATATTTGTGTAATCAAAATAAGGCAGATGCTTACTGTAGGATTTTCTATCTATTCCCATGAGGTACTATATAAAAAAAAATCTAATTACTTCATGCAATTGCCCACGTTTACGCACAACATTTATCAGAAACATTTTCATTACTTGAATTTCATTCTAATCAATAAAAACACAGATGGTTCCTAAAAGCAGCATCTTCGCTATGATGCTGTCCTATCCATCTTCATCATGTGTTCTGCAGACACTTAATAGCACTATTCTTTCTGTGCCAACTTAATAGGAGCTGGATTGCTTTGTAGCGCAATGCTGAGCATTTTTAAATATACGCTGTCACTTTATTAACAGCAGGGTTATTGTGTAGGAGGGTTTTTTGTTTTTTTTTTTGTTTTTTTTAATACATGGTCATTATCACTATTGGTAAGTGTATCTAAAGCTATTAGTGACTTTTATAGGTCAGTTCATTTGAAACATTTATTAGAGTCTATGAATATGTAGTGGAAACCCAATGGCTGGCTCAGGCTGCTAACACTGAATTATTATTAAATCTCATTATAAGCCTTGAAGTACAAAGGTTCTAATGGACTGAGCCAGCAGGGGAAGGAAAGTTTTGCACATTGCAGGATGGATTTTAATGTGATACAGGCAAGATGTAGAAGTAGGTGCCTCTCAGGTGTCTCAGGCTGTATGAGTGCTGCATGGCACCTGCGTGCAGGGTTTTTAAATAAGGCTCCCAGGCCCCCTACAGCAGTAAACCAGTGAGGGGGATCCTCAGGACCCAGTCATGGCAGTAAATTCATACAAACACAGGGCGCCTAATGTTTAGCAGGTTACACACACAATGTGTTTTTGCCGTTACAGGTAGCGTATGGTCCCATGCATGTTGGGATTACAAATCTTAGCCAGAAAATATGAACTTTGTAGAACATTTGAAATATAAATGTATACAACATGAATCCTGAAATTTATAAGGGCTCTTTCTTCTAACAATCTAATAGCTAATAGGAGTGATCAGAAGTATTCCTGTTGTACCTCAGACATGTTCAGAAACATTCCAGTTTCAGTCATAGGTTTCACACATCCCAAACTGCCCACACAGGCTTTTTCAAGATGTCTCTGCATGCTTGTATTTGTACCACCAGCCATTTTTGAGAGGTAGAGAGGCCCCTCAGTGCCCACTTTGATAACACCAAGCATGTCAGCTAGAAAACGCACTTTTAGAAATGTAAGTGACATACTATGCAAACTGGACTCTTTTCCCAGCTCTGACACAGACTCACTGTACCTCCTTGGGCAAGTCAGAGTTTCTGTGCTGCGCTTCTCCCTGCATGTCAAATGGGGGCTGAAGATACTCACCCAGCTTTGTGAAGCACTGCAAGGATCTTGGATGAAAAGTGATATCTAAGTGCCAAGTTGTTGGTTTTTAACATGCAACTTGCCTAGCATGACCGTTCTGTGATCCACACACTTGGGGGCTCTATTTCAAACACATATTGTGCTGTTCTGAGGATGGATGGTAGTGCCTTTAGGCCACAGAACACTGTCGCCTGGTGTCTGGGAGCAAAGCAGAACAAATACGAATGAAAGAGTTGGTCTTCTGACTACCCTTACAAAACCAAAGAAAATTAATCTGATAAACTGACACCCAAACAGTCACACACCATATATATGCTGATGGATCAGTATTTTTACGAGAGAGAGAGAGAGAGATTGCTGATCCATCTGCACAACCTGCTACATGCCAGATGCTTTAATAAAGATGAGATGGGAATTGGAGAATCTTTAACTATAAGATCAATTCTTTTTCTTAAACACATTCTCTCACTCTCCAACGTATTCCCTTCACTTCAGCAACATTCCTTTAGCTCCTCATTCTTTTCATTTTTTCTTAAACAACTCTAGCTATAAACATCAGGTTAGTAAAGTGGTAAAAGTGACTGAAAACTATGCACTGACACCAGTATTTAGCATCCAATTTATCATCAGACTGATAGATTGAGTCAGGCTATCTGGACTGGAGTCAGTCAAGTGTGGGTGGTAAATTGGACTTAACTTGACATCAACAATCAAATCTCTGGCATGTTGCTTGTCACATCAGCAACAAAACAGCCAAATTGCTATTAGCTGTTAAAGAAAAGAAAGGATTCTACACCTATTAGATGCAAAAGGCAGAGAAAGACACTGAATTTTTCTTCCTCTTTTAGCAATACTGTAATCCAGAAAGCGGAGGAAGGGAGAGAAAATTCTCAAGAATATTCAGTGCTTCTAGTAATGTTTAATGCATGAAAAAATATTTCAACAAAATCCCTGAATCCCAGAGCCAGGAATAAAGGGAAATTTAATTGTTAAACTAATTAGTGAAATCATGTTAGTCTCTCCCCCCTCCACACACACACTCCCTATTTTGCCCTACTGAGAATTTTAGTAACAGAACAAACTTATAGCAGGCATCATTGTGGAGAGGACCACTGGACCAGCTAGATGCACAATATAAATCATGGCCATGTTGCAAACAAATTTTTCTGTATCTTCTTGTCAGTCATGAAGTCTTTCCACATACAATTGCACCATTAAGCTGCATGTTAGTCTATCAAGCATAGCATAGATAGCCCATAATGACTCAAGCTCTATATATGGATCTGGTGTAAGAGGCTACTCCACCACTGACTTCAAGTGAGTTGCACATGCTTACAGCAGCTCTGAATTTGGGTTTTTGTCCTTGGAGCCCAAAAGGATATAGAGTACTACACATTATTGCTTGGTTGTGAAACATAACACAGGGCCAGATTTGTAAAGATATTTAGGCACCTAACTCAAATCCAATGCAGCACCTAAGTGCTTAGTATGATTTTCAAAAGCACCTGTCAGCATCTTTAGCTGCCTAAATACCTTTATAAATCTGACCCTAATTCCACTGGAACTTCAAAATTGGAAGGGCATGTGGTTATCCTTCCCCACAGTCGCCAATTCCCTTTAACGGCACAGCAATGTGCTGTTATGTGGGAACTGTAGAGTTTGGGTGCTCAGGAGAGCTGAAAATTGCAGTGAAATTCAATAAATTTAGCCTCTTTTCCTGTTCATGTTATTCCAAAACAGCCTTAGACTTTTACAAATACATTTGCTATTCAAAAACTTTAGAAAATGACAAACATTTCAGCCTATAGACTGATTCATGAACAATTCACCATGATGCTTGTACGGAGTCATCTCTATGTATCATTCACAATTTGTGCTGTATGGCTGCTCGCCTAAGTCACTAGGCATTATTTCTGCTCCCAAATCCACACAGAGCTTTCAAAATGGTTTAGCCAGAGCCGGCACGTCCATTTAGGCGGCCTAGGCAATCGCCTAGGATGCCAGGATTATTGATGGGCGGCATTTTGCCGGAGGGGGCGGCAGGCGGTCCTAGGTTTAGCAAGCACTTCTAGTGTGAATACCGTTCAAAATAATTATTTGCACAAGTATCTGCCTGTGAATATATTTCTGCACAAGTGAGAGCCACACACATGCTTCCTGCAAACTTTCTTACAAACAGACAAAATCTCCCCTTGCACAAATATTCACAAAAAGTGGATGGAAGATCTGAGGCAAAATCATAACGGAGTCATAAACAAACAGGACTCAGTAATACATTTTTGTAATATTTGCCCAATTCTAGTGGCAAGATCCATTCTCTGTCCATCAAGACGGAACGTAACTAGAGTGATGCACAGGAATCATGGTCAATCCCAGAAGCAGGGATTGGAAATGCCTCTAGCAAATCTCTTATCTGTAGGTGACCCATGAAAGACATCATCATGCTCATCTTGAAGGAAGGATTACTCCGCCTCTGCCTACGTCATTAGGGGAAAGCAGAGGGAAATTTTAGTCAAAGCAAAGTGCATTTCCAAATCCAATAGCTCATTACACCTTCACACTTCTTGGAATAATACATTACTACAGCTATTAACACTATTTATAACTATGACAAGCATTTTAGATGTTAAAAAAAGTCAACTGGATGGTCAGAGAGAAAATGGGCAGAGATGAATGCAGTAAAACATTCTTCACTAACTGCTTCTCCCCCTTTAACATTTTTGGTGGATTTGTTTGATTATTTTACAGTAAAAGAATTTAATGCGATAGAGCATCTTATTCCTCATTTTTCCTTTTCAACTACCTGACCACAAATGACCCCCCACCCTTTTTTTTTTTGAACATTTCATTCTGTCTTAAGCAATGATAATAAAGAATTACATTCCATTGTGCTCCATGAACACAGAGAAGAAACTCATTAAAGATTAAATTCTGCTTGCAAGCCACCAAACTGCATTTTACACAATGTTAGATTAAGATGATAGATATTTGGGGTAGGTATCACTAATTCACAAAATGCCACATTTTCATTTTCTTTCAAAAGCAGTTAGTCAGTCCCAATTTAGTTCCTAGGGGAAGAGATTGCAGACAAAGCCAATGGTAGGGTGCTGATCCAGCACTTCGGAGACTTAAGTTCAATTTTCTGCTGCAACACGGACTTCCTGTGTTACCGTGGGCAGGTCACAAAGCCCATCTACAAAAACAGTGAGTTTGTGGCAAGATGGGGTTTTAATCTACTCCATACTGGCCTGATGCAGACCAAATTGTTTGTATGGACTCTGCTGAGGCATATTAGCAGTTCATATTTAAAAATTTTATTAAAGTAAATGTTTGAAATGAAATATACACAGGTTGAGAGGGAAGGTACTGTACATCTGAGGTCATATGGGGGGTTACATATATCGTTTGCAAGGATGAAAAGATACATACATATCGCATAGACCCAGATTGGGGTGTGTAGCGAGGCGGTGTGGCTCCCCTCCTCCACAGGGAGGGTTAAGCCCCGTCCATCTTCCCCCAGGGCGGAACTTCCGGGCGGAAGCCCCGCCCCTCAAAGGGTCAGGCGGCGACCGTAAGTATAAAAGCCGGGCGTCTCGGCCTCAGTTGGAGCTCAGCGCCGGCCAAAGCAGACGTAGGCCGACCCTCCGCGCTGGGAAGGCTGCCGAGCTCCGGACAGGGATCAGGCTTGCCGAACCGACCCGCAAGCAACCCGACCCGCGCTGCGCGCGGAACTACCAGAACTGCCCACCCAACTATGCCTGGAGGAGCCTCCGACAACCTGGCCCAGCTACCAGAGGTATACCGGTACTACTCACCTGGCCCGGACTGGGAGGGCCATGACGGTCGATGACCCAGCGGAACAGGTAGGTCAGCGAAGGGGAATGGAAAGTAGCCCAGGGCGGCTGAACCACAAGTTCAAGCCGCAGAAGGCCCGAGCGATGACCTGTGTGTGTCGGTCAGGGATCCCCACTGACCGCACTTCCAGTGTGTTTCGGTTAGGATCCCCCGCACTCTGTCAGCTGTGTTTTGGGCTGGATCCCCACTGACTGCCCACTAGTGGCGACAGCCGCTCTAGGGCCCCGGGCTGGAAACGCAGAGGATGGGTGGGCCTGCGTTCCCCCTGCCACCTGTAGCCGGCGTGGCAGTATCCCCTTCGCCCCACAGCTACCGTGTGTTTGCTGCTCTGCCCTGGCCCCAAAGGGCCAGAGGCCTCTGACTATTTTGCTCTGCCCTGCCCAAAGGGCCAGGCCCCCCCCCCTCTGACTAATTGGGGGTTTTGCTCCTGCCCTGTCCCAAAGGGGCCAGAGTCATAGTGTAAGCTGTGGTTGGGGACCGCCTGTATCCAAGGCGGGCCCCCCACTGACTTTGCTGTGTTCCCAGTCCGCTCCACAGAGACCGAGTCCCGACAGTGGACCGTGGACCTGAGGGACAAGACCGGTTTGAGAACAGGACGAGGCCGGTGCTGGCTCCCCTACTCACACAAGGAGGGTTAGCCTCCCGGCTTCCCGTCGTCACAGAGGGTGCAAGGGTTTAAGTGTCAGTTGAATATGGGTTGGGTTTCGCCACCACTGGAATGTACAAGGAGTCCAAGTCAGTATGGTGGATGCGATAGGTACATGGTGGGGCGCATTCCCCTATGTCCTTCAGGGAGGAAGTGGATTATTTCCTGATCAGCTGTCTCAATTACTCTAGTTGTGTATTGGCAGTGTCCTAGGATGTGTTGGTATATGTTCGATCTAGCCATTTTCGAAAAGAGGTCTAGATCAAAGTAAATTAAATGGCTAATTGTTCCTCAGAAAAGTCCATGTGGACAGTTAAGTCCTTGGCAGATTCATCCCCTCCACTTGCCATGAATAATTATTCATTGTCGCAGCCCCCTATCCCTTCTGCCTCAGTCCCCCATCGGTAAAATGGGATACAACATGCGCCTACCGCACAGTGTGTGTGGAGGATAAATACGTAAATATCTATGAGGTGCTCAGATACAACAATTGTGTGTCAAACAGAAGTACGTAAGAGAAATAGAGATTAGATCATAAAAGTCACCATCTTGCTGGCACCACTCACAATGAAAACCTCTTCACAGCACCACCTACCTTCTCCTGCTTTCGCTATCACTGCTGCAGTTTCCTCCTGTTTGGCCCCTGCCAAAGCTTCAAACATGGCTTTTGTAGGACAAGTAACTACCCCCCATGGGTCTGGATTTGTTAAAGTTCCAAAGAAACCAAGCACTCCCACCCAGACTTTCCTATGATGGCTCTTAACCTTTCATGAACAGGGCTCTACCCTATCCCTGCTGGACTTCCTCTCTCTCTCCAGCCTTGCTAGCCTTGCTCCTGCTCCTGCAGGTTGCAATCCCCAGGCTTCTCTGCCTGGGAACTAGGGAGAAGCCCCCATGTAGATCAGCTCCATTCAACCTCTCCTGCCCTTTGAATCTTTTACTCTCTTAACCAGCAGCAACTCCCCAGGGCTTCTACTGGAGTCTGCCCGCTTCCCTTTGACTCTTAACCAGCTTTCTGCTTTCGCTAATCCAAAAAGACTGATTTCGCCCACTTGACCGCCTGCTGTGTGAGAGTCCTTCATTTTTCTTCCACTTGGGAGGTGAGCTAAGTGGGACACAGCTGACGGCGGACCCCCTCCCTTGACATCAGCAAGTCCTCACCATGGGAGGAATGCCAAAGAACAAATGATATGAAACTGACCAGATCCACACCTTGAAAAGAAAATATACAGCACATTGTGGGAAGTTTGCATGCTGCTAACCTCCTGCTAACTTTGCCGTT
>NC_133769.1:131721726-131748839 GCF_003597395.2 Chelonoidis abingdonii | reverse complement strand
CAAAATGCCATGGTCACCTCAGTCCCCTCTGTAACTTCTAAGGCACCATAAATGAGAGCTCAAGTATAGCAAAGATTCAGTTTAGGTTCATAGCTATTAAAATATTAACACTACAAGAATATTAGTGAATTCATTCATTGTATACAGCAAGTATCTCTTTATAGCTAAAGGCCATCCAGAGACTACATACTAATTCTAGGCTGCAGGGGTTTCAGTTCTCAATGCTTCAGAGAAAGATATCAGGCTGTCAATTTGTTTTAAAAATGGAGCAGGTTCTGGACTAGCCACTGTGAACAACACAAACTGTAGAGGTAAACAGTGCATAGATCATTGCATAGATGATTTTGTCTACTCAAAGACAAATTGCAACCTGGCACAGAAAAGACAAGGGATGGTATGCAGATAGCCTGACACCCCCGACATGCCCTCTGGAGATGCACATTAATTGGGCTGAGATTGCTAAAGTCGAAGGGCTGGATTATGGATCCCTTATTCACAATGGCAATCAGTAACTCATACAAATAGTCCCACTGAGGAACATCAATATTGAAGTCAGTCATTTTAAGGTGGAAGCAGAGAGGTTCACTGAATTGAATTCACGGAAGAATCTGAGAATTTAGCTGCCAAACTAACAAGCATGTGCGACCTGCAATTTTTCAGAGGCTTACAACTTGGTCAAGTGTGGGTGGTTTTACAAAGAAACAGCAAAAGGCACCAAGGCAATTCCCTAGCCAAAGGTCAAGTCCTAGTTCCAAAACATGGAAGTACTAGATCTTTTCAACTAAACAATTGTAAAAAAAAAAAAAAAAGTTTAAACATGGGATAAACAGTATTTTCCCTAACCTCATTTTCAGAAATGCTTGACATACTTTTGCTGAAACTTTCAAAAATAAGTTCTGCATGAGGCACATACCTGGCATCGGAAATTTCAGTCCAAATGGTTGGAGTGTGGCAAAGTTATAAGCAACTGAAAACAGTCTTATAATGGGCAACCTTAAGTATAGGCAGAGCTACCAACTCTTAAATTTACATAGTTTAGAATAAAAGTAACAGACTGTATGAAAAACTATGGTAGTACAGGAAAGATGATGGGAGAATGTAAGGACCCTTTCATTTCTAGGCCTCATTTATTTAAATTGTGCCCCGGTCAGGTGTGACACCACCCTGTTCATTGGTCTTTGTGACATTAGGAAGAGAACTGACACCTTCAGCTAACAGTCAAGTATACACATCACACAAGTTGCCACCACCATAATTTGGAAGTCTCAGAGAGGTCAAGGATTGAATGGGGGCGGACGGGAGGGTGAGGGATGAACTTGAGTAAGATACTGGTACAGAAGTGAGGCAATGTGGGGAACAGGGAAAACTTGCACTATTACCACCTGTGCTGTCCCTGTTCCATGGGGAAACAGAAAAGTTCCATTTCCACAGCTGTCAATAAAGCATCTCTCACCAGCAAGACATATATTGTGGCAGAGCTCTGACCTTGCTCCCCTGGGTCCTACACTTCTAGGCAGTTTATACTAGCCTCAGTGGCTCATTGTGACCCTCCATGTAGCCCTTCTCTCTCTAGGGCCAGGGTTACAGTCTACTGAGCCCTTTTCATCGTAGGCCAGCAAGAAGGTTGGTAAGAGAACTCCCACAGTCTCTGTTGTCCCTGCGGGCTTATTTCAGAACAGTTAAGCCTCCTGTCCTGACAGGGTCCTGACTTCCCCTCCCAGGAGATGTTCCTGTAGTGGTGGGTTGAGGGGGAACCTGGGCCCGCCCTCTACTCCGGGTTCCAGCCCAGGGACCCTAATGGTAGCAGTTGTTGGCAGCCAACCCTTCACTGCCAGAGTTGCTACATTTCCCTGGGCCACTTCCCTACAGCTCTTCTGCTTTTCCCTTCTTCACCCTTAGGGCTCCCTTACCAATGGTTTGAGGGTGTCTTCATTAACCAGCTCTTCAGCTGCATTTCCTCTTCTCTGGCTCCCTGGCTCTCCTTTGCCTGACTGGAGTGAGCCCTTTTTATAGTATCAGCGGGGCCTTAGAGTCAGGTGATCATTAACTTAATGGCCTCACTCTTTGCAGGTTAGAGTCAGTGTTCTCATTAAGATGGAGCAGCCCCTGCTCTGGTCAGTCAGGGAACAGAAAACTGTTAAGCCAGTGGCCAGTATATTTGCCTTCAGCTATTCTGCTGTACCCAACTGGCCTGGATTTATCACTAGATATACATACATACATATATATATATATAAAAGGAGGTTTTTTATTTAAAAGGACATCTTAGACTCCATTGGTAAGTATGTTTTACTGCATTAATACAAGACGCACACACACTTACTTCCCTCCCTCAAGATTCGAAAGTATCCTGTCCCCTGATTGGTCCTCTGGTCAGGTGACAGCCAGGCTCACTGATCTTGTTAACCCTTTACAGTCAAAAGAGACATGAAGTACTTCTGTTCTATTAACTCTTATCTGTTTATGACAAGCTGCTGATGAAAAAAAACCAACCTCACACTCCATTGTGAACAAGCTGATGAGGCTGCAGCACAATCAGAATCAGGGTGGACAGTGAGAAGGGGGGGTATCAATCTTGATGTTTCAATAGCCCTTGAAGAACTTGAGGGGGAGAAAAAGTGTTCTTTTTCCACTTAATGAATCTCTCCCCAGAAGACTAGCTTTGCCCAGTAGCCAAGGTAATAGCCTAAAATCCCTAAAGGAACTGGAAGGGGGAGTCTGGGTCTGGCCAACAGGGAAAGGTTTAGCCTCAACAATAACACAAAAGCCTCTATCTGATGTAGCTGAACTACAGAAGCCCTGTGTAATCATAAAACAGAAGGGAAGATTTGCCAAAAAAACAACCTCTGGTTTAAAAAAAAAAAAAGTAAAAGTAAAATAGAAAGCCAATATTCACAATCTATTTAAGACTCTTATTTTCTGATGAGATTAGATGTTAAACCAAGCAGTTTAAAGCAGCAAAAATCCCAGCCATAGTGACTAAAAAACCAAATGTTTCAACAGAATTATTATAACAAGCAGCTGAGGACAGCAGCATTTTCAGATAAAAGGCTTACCATCCTAGAATCAAAAAACACAATGAAGTATAGTCTCTCTTTATTTGCATCTGAAAGGTACAGTATATTACATAAGACCATCTCGCATGTATTTACATGCTACTGTTTACGACTGCTATCGAGAGCAGCCCAACAATGAGTGTATTCTCAAATACCCCCAAATTTCTAACCTGCCTGCAGTAAACCAAGGATGAGGTGGGTGAGGAAGACCAACCCATTTTTACAACACTGGCATTGATTGGCTAATGCTCTGACATGTTTTCCTAATGTATTTCTTTAAGGGAAGGCGGCTTCTAAAAGTTACTAACAGCTATTGGTTTAAAAGTAGGGCAGTTATGCAGAATACTCCCTTCTTCCCAGAAGTCTCCAAATTTCCGTGGCTGAAATTAATGGCATTCCAGTAGGGATAAACGTGGGGGTCTCTGACTCTACAGAAAAAAGGGCAGGTAGAAGAGATGGAAAGAAGGAGTATAAATAAAAATCGAGGTGCATTATTTCCATCAAAATAGAGGTAAGAAGTGAAGGTGATGAACATGAGAACAAGGGGCCCTTTAGATCAGTTAGTCCAGTTTCATGACAGTATAGGACTCTGTCTAGACTAGTTTTACAGGTGATGGTGTTTCCACCACTTCCATTGGCAGCCCTATTCCACACCCAAAACCATGTCACTGTCAGAATAGGTTTTCCTGATATTAAATTTGATTTTTCCCCCTACATCTTTAGAACCATCTGCAAACATGGAGGTAGTTCCCCCATCTCTATTTCTATATCCTTTGTGACTCTAAAAATCAGTAGGAACTAAATCAATGGATTACAGCCAGTTTATAAAATACATCAAAGCTAAAGATAATTTTTTAATTTTCCCCACTATGCTTCAAGTTAACCATAATTTAGATGGAAATATTTCATAGTAGAAAGACAGCTATGAATGGGCCACAAACAGAGGAGGGCTTTAAAGTTCCCTGGCACTGGTATATTGTGAACTATCACACATACAGGCTCAGATTTCAAAGGGGTCATAAGGATTAAGGCACTGCAGCTGAAAGTCAATGGGATCTGGGTGCCTAGCCTTTGAAAATTCCAGGCATACAACATACAATCATTCAGCTAGCAGTGGCACTCCAAGCACGATATAGCCACATTTGCAGATGATACTAAAACTGGAGGAGAAAGAAAATTATATATGGAGAGCTACAGTTGTATAGATCTGGTTGGGGGTTGCTTCCTTACACAGCATGGAAAAAGGACGTATTCAGCTTGGTTCTTCTCTGCAATACAGTTGACATGACTAGATGGGAAAGTGAAGACTGCATCTAACAAATAGCGAGACTAGCCTAATTAGGTTTGTAATGAGTAGCTGCTCTACACCAAGAGGGCTTTATTCAGAAGGGACTTTGAATTTTTAACAGAATACATTTTGAAAGAATGACAGAACCTCTGGACAGGCTCTGATAGCAGCAATAAGGAAATGCAAAGTGTTCAAAAGTATTTCATGGCATTGTGTCTGCCATCTGCTTTTCTACTGCTAACTTTGTAATGAACACAGTCAGGAGTAGAAAACTGCCAAACTGGAGGAACAAGGAAATGCAAAAATTAATCAACCTTAAGGGGGAAAAAAAGTCCTCAGAGAGGAACAAAATGCCAGGGTGCCTTGTAGGAGGTGGATGGGAACATTTACATTGAAGTGAAGGTGAATGCAATGCAGATAGAGTTAAAGCAAAGAACAGAACAGAGACTGCACTGCACACAATGAAGAATAAAATGTTATTTCAAATATAGAAGATGAAAGGTCAACTGAAAGAGTCAGTAAGGGCTCAGAGATAAAGGCAATTCAGTGACAGCAGAGGCAGAGATAACAAAATGTAAATGAGTTTCTTGCTTCAGTGGTCACATGAGACGGGGATTGATGCCAAGAAACAGGATTTTTTTTTTGATTTTTTTTTTTTAAAAGAAAGGCTTGATGGAAATAGGATAAGCCAGAACCTGTAACAAAGAAGTCAGAATTACTGAAGACATGAGGGCTATTCAAACTTCAGCACAAATTCGTAAAGGCTGAGATGGAGAACTCAAAATATATACTGTGTGACGGGCTGGGTCAGAGACCCCCTTAGGACTGTCATCTGATGTGCATAGACTACCTCTGAGCCCATTCTGCACCAGTTTGGGACTCCAGAACCTTGCTTTGTTGAGGCAGAAATGCAAGCCTGCTGCAACACAAACCCAGGGTCTGAACCATGCCCCCAAAGCTGGAGACTTAACTGCTCAAGAAGTGCTCCTGTCTCCAGCACTCAGACACCCAGCTCCCAAAGGGATCCAAACCCCAAATAAATCCATTTTATTCTGTATAAAGCTTATACGGGTAAACTCAAATTGTCCACCCTCTGTAACACTGATAGAGAGATATGCACAGCTGTTTGCTCTCCCAGGTATCAATCAACAAAAGTGATTTTATTAATTACATAAGTAGGATTTAAGTGGTTTCAAGTAACAGACAGAACAAGGTATGTTACTAAGTAAAATAAATCAAAATAGGCACAGCTAACTTAACACACTAAGGATCCAGTTACAAATATTAACTTCTCACCTAGATATCTCAGGTACAATCTTTTCAGACCAATGTTGTAGTTTATGGCCTGGGTCCAGCAATCATACACACCCCTGCAGTTACAGTCCTTTGTTCCAGTTCCTTTCAGGCATCTCTTTGGGGTGGAGAGGCCATCTCTTGAGCCAGCTGAAGACAAAATGGAAGGGCTTCCAGGGCCTTTTATATTCTCTTGTGGGCAGAAACCCCTTTGTGGCTGTGATTTTGCACTGAAGAACAAGATGGACTTTGTAGCCACGTGAACGAGTCACATCTCCATGAACGATTCAGCTTTTTGTAGGCTGATGCCATGGTTTGTGTGTCAGTTTGAATGTTCCCAGAAAAGCTCGGATGTGAATTGGCATCTCCCAAAGTCCATTGCTAGTTAAGTGCTCTCAATTACTTAAATAGCCCCTTCACAATATATTGGCCAAACCTCCCTTATGCGTCTCCTACAGCAAACACTTCAAGTACAAACAGAGCTCCAACGCCCATAACTTCAGATATAAAAATGATACATGCACACAAATAGAATATATTCAGTAGATTAGAACCTTTGCAAACATGTCACATGGCATATCGAACATAAAGCATATTCCAATTGTGTTTTATACTTAAGCATATTTCCATAAACATATAGAGTGCAATGTCATACTATGTATATAATAAAGTCATACAGAACAGACAGAAGGATCCAGAGACTTCTAAGGAAAGAGCGCGGAAAGGCTGACTCCATCAGAAGGGAAAATATTGATGAGAGACTAGATATACCTGACTGGAACACCTAGTTTGAATAAATATATGCTGCATGAATTTATCAAAATCACATCACAACAAAGCTGATAGAATTTCTGAGGCAACCAAGAGAATTTGAGATGTGTAGCTTACAGGGGCACTCCAGGCCCCAGCACGGCAAGCATGTGCTTTGGGTGGCAAGCCGCGGGGGAGCGCTCCGCCAGCACCGCGGGGGCAGCAGGCAGGTTGCCTTCAGCAGCTTGCCTGTGGGAGGTCCGCTGGTCCCGCGGCTTCAGTGGACATCTTGCAGGCACGGCTGTGGGACGTCCGCCAAAGCCACGGGACCAGCGGACCTCCCACAGGCAAGCTTCCAAAGGCAACCTGCCTGCTGTCCTTGGGGCGGTGAAATGCCTAGAGCCACCCCTGGTAGCTTAATACATAGTGCACTGGACTAGGAAACCAGCAAATCTGGGTTCTCTTCCCAGTTTGGCCACTGACCTGCTACATGACCTTAGGCAAATTACTTCACCTTGCTGAAGACTCCAGCTTCCCTCCCACCCTTTGGCTTGTTTTATCTATTTAGACTGCAACCTCCTTGGGACAGGAAGTGTCACACACAGTGTCTAGCATCCTATTGGAATACGAATTTACCTCTATGTTAAGACCGACCTCACTAGGGTATCACACAAAAATGATAAAACGCAAAAGGTCAGCAGGAATGAAATAGGGATTTGGTGGCCAATTAAATGTCCTGGAGGATTAAACTGAATAGCATTAGGGGAAACACTTCTGTATGGAAACAAGATAAGAAGAGTGTGACTATAAACATTACTACATCTAACAGAGGTCATTTCATGTATCAACCACCAAGAAAAAACATGCAATAAGGGACAAAGGCTGTAGATCCTACAAAAGGACACACTGTGCTGTGCAGACAGTGAGATATATTAGACACTCAGCACTGCATAATAGAAGAGGGGAATCAAATTCAGAATAGCATGGGCAGACTAGGAGCCCTGACAGATGTTGGTTTTGTAATGTAGAGGCTAGTGTGTATTAACTACTCTCTGCTGGATGGAATGTCAGGCCTGCTTGAGTGTGTGTGCAATAGCTACAGCAAAGCAAATATGTGGAGCACACAATTTACTCAATCGATTTAAACCTTTGTTTCCTGAACTGTCCCATGAGACATTATAAGTTTGCTTTAATTTATGTGTTATTCAAATTAAATCACTGATTACTTCTTGTTCAGGAGATTTTGCACGAGCAGTTCATAGTGAGTATTCTAGGTGTATTAGTTAGTTTTGATTGGACACAAACAGTATGTTTGACTTCCCTAACTGGGTGTGCATGGCCATTAGAACCGTATTTCCAGTGTAAATACTAGTCACATTTAGGGAATTCAATATTCCCTGTCTGCAAATACTTTCCAGGATTTGTTAAAAGTGCTGTTTGTTACCATTCCTGCTAATAATCTTATTCACCAGATATGCAAGGAAAGGAGGACACAAAATGCATGCAAACATGGCAAAACAAATTTATTTTAAATCATGTGATTATAAACAGATTACTTGCAGTTGAGGCTGCTGGGGGGGAAAAAACAGTGGGGGAAAAATCCCAAACATTTTACCAGTTTTTAATTCTGCATCATCATCAAATTTTGAAAACTTTAAACCAGCTCTGGCTTGCAGTATTTGTCGACCTCTAACTTTAACTTAGAAGATTATTCTTTAGTTCAAATAGCAGAAACATCTGCTTTTGAAGCAGAAGGATGATTGATAAGTCTATCAGATCCTTTTCTATTTGTTTTGAAGTATCAATGTGGGACAAAGTTCAGACTCTTTTGATATAATACTTAGAAGCACCAAAACCACAAACAAAATATTAGAATATAAAGAAAAGAGGAATTGAAAACAAGGCTAAATACATTTTTCTGACCTTGCACAAAATCAGAGTAAAATGACTATCAAATGGAGATGGCACTCACATTTTGATTTGATCATGGCAGTATACACATCACAAGCAAAATAATTGTGCTAGTTCTGCATGACCTATGGTTCAAACTGGTGGAATGCTACCTATTAGAGCTGATAGGAAATTGTCTATCAAAACTATTTTTAATCAGGAAATTGGATTTTCACCTAAAAATTAAGCAAAAAGTACCTGCTTTCTGCCAAAAAACCTCAATATTTCAAATTGAAAAAAGCTCAACATCTGAAAACTGATTAAGTTTTTGGTTTTAGATTGCAAACTGGATTATTTCAGCCAACAACTTAAATATTTTTATTCTGAAATACTGCCATAGTGTCTCAAGGAATTATAGATTGGGAGCATGAGGCACCCATTCTCCTCTATGTGCTGGGCTTCCCACTTGGACTTCATCTTCCATTATGCACCATTGTCATGTGACAGCCATGACGTACCACCTCCCCTCACCAAGAGGGGAGAAGGTGCTGTATTAAGGGAGAGGTAGTCTGACCATGGAGCTTGGCCTACAGAAGAGAATGGGTGCATGAGGCACCCAAGCTTCATCTCCCATAAGACAGCAGCAGCAGGTCTTATTTAGAGTATTTTGGTAGAATTACTTCTGTTTTCTATTATTTGCCAGAAACTCAGTTTTTCCACCAGGAGAGGGGAGGGGAACAAAAACAAAACCCTTAGTTTGGATCAACTCTGCACCCAGTCTTCTTAATTGGAGGCTGAACTGCACTTGGATGCACTCTAGCCTAGTTTAAACCCACAGATCCATGTGGTCAAGCCTCTTACCCTTCAGTGTGCCCCCTCGTGGCCGCGCCCTTGATAACAATGGTCTCACTTCAGTTTCCCTTTCTGTCCCAGTTCAGAAGCATGGCCTGTGGGGCTTGGAATCTCTTTACAGCTCCAGCCCTTTGGATGAGTCACTTGAGTCTGTCCCCTTCTGGAGTAGTAAGGGGGTCCCACCCCAAGGTGGGAAGAGCCCTATGATGGCCCCCAGTAGCTAGTCACAGGGCCCAAAACTCTCCTCCTCCCATCTTCACCAGGGAAGGAAAAAAAGTCAGTCAAAACAGGGACAAAAATAAAGTCCAGTGTTTTTGTGCAAGGTCAGAAAAATGCTAGGACCTGTCATAAACAGATAGCTAAGGGTTAATGTTTCTTTTGCCTGTAAAGGGTTAACAAAGGGAACCACCCACCTAACCAGAGGACCAATCAGGAAACCGGATTTTTCAAAGCTCAGGGAGGGAATTTTTGGGTGTGTGTCCTTTTGTCTGTGTCTCTGTTCTGTGCTCTCTCGGCTATAAGAGTGATTTCTATCTCCAGGCTTTTCTAATCTTCTGTTTCCAAGTGTAAGTACAAAAGGTAGAAGACAATAGGTTTTTATATTGTTTTTGTATTTACATGTGTGTGTAGTTGCTGTATATGTTTAAATTGGATATCTTTTTGGATAAGGCTGTTTTATTTATTTTTTCATTGTTCTTTTAAGGCAATTGACCCGTATATTTGTCAACCTTGATACAGAGAGACAGTTTTAATTATTCTTTTTCTTTCTTTTCCCCTTTCTTTTTATATAAAGCTCTTCTTTTTAAAGACCTGTTGGAATTTTTTTTTCCTAGTTAGAACTCACCAGGGAATTGGTGGGGAGGAAGGAAAAACAGGGGGAAAGGGAAAATCCTTTGTGTCAGAGTGGAAAAGCTACCTTTGCAGGGACTGTCTTGACTGAGGGTGAAAGAAACTTGATCTCTATCTCTGTGTTTGCATTTCAAGGACTTGAAACGGTATCTCCTGTGTACCCATGGGCAGGACAGCCGGGAGGAAATAAAGAGGAGAACAAGGGGAGGAGGTTAATTTTCCCCTGGTGTTGTAAGACTCAGGGCATCTGAGTCTTGGGGTCCCCCAGGGAAGGTTTGGGGAGACCAGAGGGCACCAGAGACTGGAAATCTGGCTGGTGGCAGCGCTATCAGATCCAAGCTGGTAATTAAGCTTAGAGGTTTCATGCAAGCACCCACATTTTGGATGCTAAGGTTCAGAATTGGGATTTATGCTTATGACAGGACCACCACCCCAAATCTGGGCTTCAGCAGTATCTTCCGCACTTTGGGATGGGTGCTGGTAGGGGGACCCAGACACACCTGCTTCCCAGCCCATGTGCCCTCTGATTAGCAGTCAAGGACTGAGTGATTAAGTTTCCTGCTGCCCACCCCAGGCTGCTTCCTACCTGTGTCCTTCGCAGGCATCTGCTGTATAGTAGCCTTCCCTGAACTGTTCTACCAAGAAATGCACTCTCTGAGGGGCTTCTCAGTCCCATACTATGGAGCTCTTTTAGACTGGCTCTCAGCTTCTCCAGTAGCCAGCCAGGTCTGTCTGCCTTGCTGTTTTTTAATCCCAGCTGTTCCTAACTAGCCATTCAGCCACAGGTGAGGGAGTGATTGCCTTCTTCATTAACACCTTAGTGTTTGCTAGCCATGTCTGGTCTATTGGCTGTTTGAACTTGTGTCAAACAGGGGAAGCAGGAGACATGAACTGAAACAAGGGTCAGACCTTAAAGGAATTTAAGCAGAATTGCTTTCTACATAGATCAGTTGACCTACTCTATAGGTTTCAGAGTGGTAACCGTGTTGTTCTTTTTGCTGATACAGACTAAGGAGTACTTGTAGCACCTTAGAGACTAACAAATTTATTTAGGCAAAAGCTTATGTCCAAATAAATGTGTTAGTCTCTAAGGTGCCACAAGTACTCCTTATTCTTTTTCCTACTGTGTAGAACAGTTTACTGCAGTGGAAGCAGGTAGTTTAAGTTTTGAAAGGCAGTTGTGTATTGTTTGCCCTACCCTATATATTTATCTAACTCAAGGGATTAATGGATATGGCTTTCTTCTATCTTTATTAATTTAGATCTGGCCTTCCATGGTTCAGAGACTCTGGGGATTAGTCTCATTATTCTTCTACTTCTACTTTAGTTGCAATCAGTTTTAATACCATAGTCAGATATTAAATCCTTCAGGGGAAGCCTCTGTATTAAACAAGCTATTCCAATATTGAATTGAGGGAGTACTGAAAGGCAAATTTTAGGTAACAGTGTGTAGAAGAATTAATAATGATGGACTAAGCTCTGTGTTTGTAGTGACTGTATATCGCCATTCAACATGCTGTCTATTAAAAAGGCATTAGGTGGAAGCCTTCAAGGTCTTGCACATATCAGTTTCCTTTCTGAGAAAACAATTTACTTTCCACACTGACAGCATGAGAATTATATATTATTGCTCCCTTTAACATGTGATCATAATGCATTATTGTTCAACATATGACATTAATTTATTATTATTATTATTAGGTATTGCGTTACTGTAGCACCCAGAAATCCCAACCCAGGTCTGGGCCTTGCTTTGGCACTGCACAGGCACAAAGATAGTCTCTGCCCTGGAGAATCTACAGTCTAACTAGACAAAAAAGGAGGAAGAATAATTCTTATTTTACAGAAGAGAAATCAGGGCACTCACCAATTCAGTTGCAGGCCTCCAGCCAGTTGAAGCTTCCTATGTTTTCAACAAAATCTTTCTTTGAAGATTCTATTTTCTACTAGAGATAGCTCAATATCACACAAAGTCACTGGAAGAGACAGAAATTGAACCTATTTTCCTAAATGCCCATCTACTGCCTTAACCTCAAGATCATTTTCCCTATCTGCTCTTACTCAGAAGTAAACACTGCAAGATTGGACCCATACATTGCAATAACCTCTGCATACGATGCTATGTTATGAGAAATAATAAACGATTTTATATTTCTTTTCCTACAGCTTAGATAAAATTCAACACTTTTCAAATTTACTAATTCACACAGGCTCATATTAATGTATAGTATTTATTATTACATACATTTAGCTGTTTAAAGCTTAATCTTTTGACCATGAATTCAGTAAAGCATTTAAGTATGTTCTTAAATCCATCCCTATGCAGCAAAGCCTTTAGAAGTGCATGATTAACCTTGTGCTTGCAATGACTTCAATGGGATGATACTGGAAAATGTGTTTAAAGTTAAGCACATACTTAAATGACTCTCTTAACGAGGCTAGCTAGCTGAATCAGTGTCTTCAAAGTTAAATGAATTCTTAACCAAAATTTTACTTCATATTATAGGTGGCACAGGTGATGACCCCTTTACTTACAGTTGCCCAACACTTCCTATTATAAGACCCATTTGCTTATAAATTTGCCAAAATGTAAGCATTAGGACTGAAATTACCCACACTGGGTGTTTGCTTCAGGCAAAATGTTTTCGAAAAATGTTAGCCAAAACAGTTCAACCAGTTCTCAGAATGCTTCAAAGGGAAATGATGTTGTTTTGCCCATGTTAAAAAATTCCTCACAATCATGTTGTTGAGAAGGTCTAGAGCCTCCATGTTCTGGAGCAGGAACTTGAAAATTGGTGGAGAGATTGGCCTTCTGCTATTCTCGTGGGAAATTATCCCAATCTGGCCAAGTTATAAGCCTCTGAAAATATCAGTTTGTACATGCTCAGAGACTTGTTAGGGTTTGGCTGCTAAATTCTTCAAAGATTCTGTCTACACTTGCCATGCACTGGGACTGCAGGGCTGTGAGTTGCACTTTCCCAGCAACTGCAGCTTCTGACAGCCAGGGGCTGCTGGTCACTGAAACCGACAGCAGCAAAAGCATCTCTTACATGCTCTCGATGCTCCTGCTGCTGGGGGCCCAGGCAGCATGGAGGAGGGAGGAGGCAGCAGCCTGGCTGGAATGCAGGAGTGAGTAGTCAAGCCTGGAGGGGTGCTGACTGGGGAGACTCAGTAGAAAAATGGGGATGCAGAACTTAAAGGGCATAGGATGAGGAGGCAAGGGGTGGGTGAGCTGGCTGAGGGGAGGAGAGTGGGACATGGTGCTGAAGGAGGTAGAAGGAAAAACATATTTGGATAATGAGCCAGTGGGGTCTTGGACATGTAATTAAGGTGACCAGCGGGCAAGTGTGAAAAATCGGGATAGGGTGGGGGGGGGTAATAGGATCCTATATTAGAAAGAGACCCAAAATCAGGACTGTCTCTATTAAAAAAAATCAGGACATCTGGTCACCCTACATGTGCTCAAAGTGCAGGGATTGGGATGAGAAGATTGTGGAGGGAGTAAACCAGGACATGGACAGGCTGAAGGGGCTGAGGGCAGAAGGATCTAACCACTAAAGAACACTACCCTCACTATCAGGATTCCTGAATCTTAACATCCCTCTGCTCTCAGCAAATATCTGTAAACCTCCTAGCAGAGTACGCCTCATCCTCCTGTACTAACTGGCCCACTCATTAGCTGAGTGGCTAGCTACCTTTGCTTTCATTTCCTGTCTTAGCTCAAGTTGCAGCCATCTGTTCTGTGGATCTAAAGGTTCCAGTTCTGCTGGATGGAGAACCCATATGTAAGAGGGCAGAGGAAAATCCTGGACAGCAGAAGGATCCTGGACTCCTTAGAGAACTTGTCTTATGCCCAAAGAATTGTCCAGAGTTGAGAGGAAACGGAGGCAGGGAAAGTGCATAGAGTTGTGTTATTATTTTGTCTAAACCTGTGCATCTCTCATGCTAAATTAATAGTAAATTACATTTTAGAATCCCATGCAAAGTCTGGGTGTCTATTTGTCTTCACTACCGCATACTCCTGAAGAGGTAAATGGTAAACCAGAAGGCCCACACCTTCAGTGAGATGCTAGGGAACATGCAAGAGCTGCTGAGGAGGCACTAGTTTTAGGGCCTAGGCAATTGGATCATGACATTCCCATTGCCAAGAAGGATGTCAGATACACAGGGGCAGCGCCTGGCACAAAGCGTGTGCCTGGAGCGACAAGCCGTGGGGGGCGGCGTGACGGTTGCTGTGACAGCGGCAGTCAGGCAGCCTTCAGCGATGTTTCTGTGGGAGGTCTGCCAATCCCACGACCTCAGCAGCAATTCGGCAGTGGGTACGCTGATGACGTGGGACCAACAGATCACCTGCAGAACTACCACCAAATCCGTGTGACCGGTGGACCTCCTGCAGAAACGCTGCCAAAGGCTCCTTGACTGCCGTGCTTGAGGCGGCAAAAAACGTAGAGCTGCCCCTGCAGACACGAGGTCCTAAACCCAGGGAGAGTGCCTAAACTCTGCCCCATCCCAGCAAGCTAAGGGCACGCAAGATGCAGCATTTGGATGCCCTCACAGAAGTCAGGAGAGCATCTAGCAAGGAGAGTTCAACTAGATCTGTTACAACAGACTCAGGTTCTCAGGTATTCTAAGCACTCAGAGGCTTTTGCGAGCTTCACTGCTTATATAAAAGGGTAAGAGTTTGGCAGTTATTTTCAGTAATGGTCACAGACAGTGGTGGAGGCAATAAACAGAAATTCACAGCAGTCTGTGACCTGTCTGTGACCATTACTGAAAATAAAAGGGGCCTGGGGGGGGGGGGGGGGATGACAGCTGGAGCCCCACCGTGGAGGGTCACGGGGACTGACAGCCAGAGCCTCACTGCCATGGAAGGAGGTACAGCTCTGGCCAAAGCCCCACCCTTGGCCAAAAGCAGCAGCAGGGGGGCAGGGTGCACAGCCCCAACAGCCAGAAGGGCATGGATCCCTGGCTCTAACCCCAACCACAGCATCACACAGCCCCAGCTCTAGCCCTGACTGAAGGGATAGGGGTAGGGTCCACACAGTTCCTGACCTGACTACAGCCATGGAGGTGGGGGCTGCATAACCCCAGCCCAAGCTATGGGCAGGAGGAATGCACAACCCCCTCACCCCCTGGCCAAAGCTACAGGCTACCTGCCCAGCCGAAGCTGCTGGGTGGGGGAGGGGGTGCACTGCTCCAGCCAGGGGGGTGGGGGTCCAATATCCTATTTCCCAGACAGCTAACACACATCCTCCTTAATTCCAGAGATTTTACTTTCAGGTCTCTAAAGAGAGGACTATACAATTTGTGATTTTTGAACCAATTTGAAGCAAATGAAGATGGGAGGGGCTACTAGGGCTTCCGCTGACTGCACTAAGGCATGGTATGATCTTTTTCCTGGCCACCATGGAGCCTGCCCATGGGCTAGCTTCTCCAACTGAGCTGCCAATACAGCCCATAGCTACAAAGAAAGGTAACAGCAGAGGAGCTTGCAGAGCCCCATTGGCAGCATCAGGACTTAAAAGTACAAAGGACAAACAGAAGTTGGAGGAAAGGGATGCAATTCAACATCATTCATTGTCCCCTTTCTTATAGAGAAATCACTTGTTTCAAACTTCTTTGCTTGAAAATATGCATTGTCACACACTGAATGCTGTAATAAGTTACCATCGAAAGATTACAGACAGCTTCCACAATCAAAATGCCATGGTCACCTCAGTCCCCTCTGTAACTTCTAAGGCACCATAAATGAGAGCTCAAGTATAGCAAAGATTCAGTTTAGGTTCATAGCTATTAAAATATTAACACTACAAGAATATTAGTGAATTCATTCATTGTATACAGCAAGTATCTCTTTATAGCTAAAGGCCATCCAGAGACTACATACTAATTCTAGGCTGCAGGGGTTTCAGTTCTCAATGCTTCAGAGAAAGATATCAGGCTGTCAATTTGTTTTAAAAATGGAGCAGGTTCTGGACTAGCCACTGTGAACAACACAAACTGTAGAGGTAAACAGTGCATAGATCATTGCATAGATGATTTTGTCTACTCAAAGACAAATTGCAACCTGGCACAGAAAAGACAAGGGATGGTATGCAGATAGCCTGACACCCCCGACATGCCCTCTGGAGATGCACATTAATTGGGCTGAGATTGCTAAAGTCGAAGGGCTGGATTATGGATCCCTTATTCACAATGGCAATCAGTAACTCATACAAATAGTCCCACTGAGGAACATCAATATTGAAGTCAGTCATTTTAAGGTGGAAGCAGAGAGGTTCACTGAATTGAATTCACGGAAGAATCTGAGAATTTAGCTGCCAAACTAACAAGCATGTGCGACCTGCAATTTTTCAGAGGCTTACAACTTGGTCAAGTGTGGGTGGTTTTACAAAGAAACAGCAAAAGGCACCAAGGCAATTCCCTAGCCAAAGGTCAAGTCCTAGTTCCAAAACATGGAAGTACTAGATCTTTTCAACTAAACAATTGTAAAAAAAAAAAAAAAAGTTTAAACATGGGATAAACAGTATTTTCCCTAACCTCATTTTCAGAAATGCTTGACATACTTTTGCTGAAACTTTCAAAAATAAGTTCTGCATGAGGCACATACCTGGCATCGGAAATTTCAGTCCAAATGGTTGGAGTGTGGCAAAGTTATAAGCAACTGAAAACAGTCTTATAATGGGCAACCTTAAGTATAGGCAGAGCTACCAACTCTTAAATTTACATAGTTTAGAATAAAAGTAACAGACTGTATGAAAAACTATGGTAGTACAGGAAAGATGATGGGAGAATGTAAGGACCCTTTCATTTCTAGGCCTCATTTATTTAAATTGTGCCCCGGTCAGGTGTGACACCACCCTGTTCATTGGTCTTTGTGACATTAGGAAGAGAACTGACACCTTCAGCTAACAGTCAAGTATACACATCACACAAGTTGCCACCACCATAATTTGGAAGTCTCAGAGAGGTCAAGGATTGAATGGGGGCGGACGGGAGGGTGAGGGATGAACTTGAGTAAGATACTGGTACAGAAGTGAGGCAATGTGGGGAACAGGGAAAACTTGCACTATTACCACCTGTGCTGTCCCTGTTCCATGGGGAAACAGAAAAGTTCCATTTCCACAGCTGTCAATAAAGCATCTCTCACCAGCAAGACATATATTGTGGCAGAGCTCTGACCTTGCTCCCCTGGGTCCTACACTTCTAGGCAGTTTATACTAGCCTCAGTGGCTCATTGTGACCCTCCATGTAGCCCTTCTCTCTCTAGGGCCAGGGTTACAGTCTACTGAGCCCTTTTCATCGTAGGCCAGCAAGAAGGTTGGTAAGAGAACTCCCACAGTCTCTGTTGTCCCTGCGGGCTTATTTCAGAACAGTTAAGCCTCCTGTCCTGACAGGGTCCTGACTTCCCCTCCCAGGAGATGTTCCTGTAGTGGTGGGTTGAGGGGGAACCTGGGCCCGCCCTCTACTCCGGGTTCCAGCCCAGGGACCCTAATGGTAGCAGTTGTTGGCAGCCAACCCTTCACTGCCAGAGTTGCTACATTTCCCTGGGCCACTTCCCTACAGCTCTTCTGCTTTTCCCTTCTTCACCCTTAGGGCTCCCTTACCAATGGTTTGAGGGTGTCTTCATTAACCAGCTCTTCAGCTGCATTTCCTCTTCTCTGGCTCCCTGGCTCTCCTTTGCCTGACTGGAGTGAGCCCTTTTTATAGTATCAGCGGGGCCTTAGAGTCAGGTGATCATTAACTTAATGGCCTCACTCTTTGCAGGTTAGAGTCAGTGTTCTCATTAAGATGGAGCAGCCCCTGCTCTGGTCAGTCAGGGAACAGAAAACTGTTAAGCCAGTGGCCAGTATATTTGCCTTCAGCTATTCTGCTGTACCCAACTGGCCTGGATTTATCACTAGATATACATACATACATATATATATATATAAAAGGAGGTTTTTTATTTAAAAGGACATCTTAGACTCCATTGGTAAGTATGTTTTACTGCATTAATACAAGACATTTTAACAGAACATGTATGCATTAGTCAAAAGTGTCCTACAGCTGCATCCACTTTTAAGAACATTAGCAAAAGGCTCTGTACTTCAACACATACTCTTTCTGTACAATGCACTTATGAGAATTAAGGACTTGTTTCTGCAAGAGACTGATAGGCAGCAGTTTTGAAGTCAATAAGAGGTGACGGGTCAGCACATCTCACAGCACTAAGCCCTATTTTATTAGCTGCATATTGGTTCTAACATTTTAAGGCCCAGCAAAGTCCTTACTGTACACATACTGTATAAAAGTATTAACTGCCCTCTGTACCAAATTCCAATATATCCAACTATTAAACTAGTACTATTTTAAGTTATATGACATGTAATACTGTAACCCTTCTGCCCCTGTGAGTTGAAAGCAACAAGGGCTGGGTTCAGTATCCAGGGGTTCTGTTTCAATAACGGAATGCAAAACCGGCTTGAGCCGCCACCCAGTGACCTGGGACAATTACATACCACCTCCCCCGGGCAGCTCTAGGAGGCATTACTTCCCCACTCGCAAGCAGGGAGTCTGAGTGTAGCGAAATCCTTTTAATAAATAAGGGAAACAATGCAGCATCACGTTGGAGAAACATCACAAACAAGATTATAAACACAAACCATAAGCAAAAAACCCCACCTCCAAGTACATTTGGCAATGTCCTTTCCACCTTAGGGTCTTAAGTCCAATCACCCCAAAAGTCTCTGTCTCTGGTCAGTGCCACCCCAGAGTTCAAAAGTTTATCTGCAGAGTTCCCCTCCCTAACCTCCCCACCTGGGTGGAATTAGGGGGGCGTACACAGGGTGTTAAGGGGCACCTTACATGGGCCAGGGGCCAACTGCTCCTCCTCTCCATGGAGTTCTGCTGCAGCCTTCACCACAATCGGCTCCACTCCACCAGCTGTGCCACTCATCCAGCCAACCCATAAACCGCTGCACTCTGCTCACTGTTCTGTGAGCTGCTCCAATGTGCTGCAAACTGCTTCGTTCTGCCAGCCGCTTAGCGATAGATCTTCAGGCTCCCCCACTAGTTAACACAGCTCTCAGTGATCTCAGCTTAGTAAGCTTAGCTCTTTTAGTGATTTCAGCTTGTAGTAGGGGAGCCCCGGCGCTGGTGCACCATTGGCGCAACGTGAATTCAGCTCAGAAGCCTCTAGATGGACACCTAATGGGTTCAGAATTAGCTCTGCTCTTTAACAGTGGGGAGAGGAGGATGTGCAACTGGTGTTCCAGGCCCTCAAAAGGGGCCTATACCATCAGGTACTCACATCAATCCCCAACCTCTCTCCATTCACTGGGTTTTGACACCCATGTCCCTTGTCTAGCAAGTGCTACTTAACTGATGGTGAGACATCTCTGTCATAAAGCAGTCTCATAGTTCTTCATTCACATAATCAGGGTGACACTTTATTCCTCCTGTCCCAATAACAAAGAAATTGGGGATCCCAGAGCTGTCAAAATAACCATCCCAGGCTGCCATGGGCTATGCTAGATGGAGTGGGTGTGCCAATGCAAATACCTAAAATTCCTTTCCACACTCCCCATAATTCACCACCAGATGTCAGGGTAGAGCTCATCCTGACTGCTTACAATACTATTGATTTTTAAAACAAATTGAGACATATGGTCAATGTTTACAGATGTTTCACTATCTCTAGCATGCAAAAAAAAGATTTGCAATTTTGAAATAACACTTTTGGGACCAAAGTACACTGGGTTCACTCCTTCAAATAGTTGCAGTGTTTGCACTGCAAGAAATAAATAAAAGGGTATTCAGTTTTAAAAGGGTCTGCTAAATGACCTGAAAGAAATTACATACTTTGAGAAAACTAAAGTATCATAGTATCAGAGGGGTAGCCATGCTAGTCTGGATCTGTAAAAGCAGCAAAGAGTCCCATGGCACCTTATAGACTAACAGACGTATTGGAGCGTGAGCTTTTGTGGGTGAATACCCACTTCGTTGGATGCATGTATTCACCCACGAAAGCTCATGTTCCAATACGTCTGTTAGTTTATAAGGCGCCACAGGACTCTTTGCTGCTCTTAAAATATCATAAAGGCTTCTTCCTAGATATCAAATGAGACTGAGGGCTTTTTTCATGAAAAACGAGTAGGGCACAAATTCTGCCTTCAGATACCAGTTTCAGCTGTACAATAGTTTCAACCATGCGGGTTGGTTTAGTGCTAGGATTACAAACAGCGGTTTTCTGTCTGCATGAACTATACATGCTGTTTGTAACTATAGCACATATTATATATATAAAAAAACATGTTCCTCAGAATGCTTATTGATTGCACCAGGTGAAAGTGTTTTTCTCCCTGCTTGTGAAACAGTCCCTTTTTTCCCCACAAGGAGACATTCAGTTGCTGTGTTTAAGAGTTTGTGTGAGGAGAGGTTCACTCTTTTTTCTCTCTATTGTCAAATTATTAAAGTCTCATTAAACTATTTGTCTCGGTCTTTTACCTCATTCCCCCATCCCTCATAGCTTCAACCCATACACCTCTCAGCATCAGCCTTCAGCTTCAAATTGTATAGAAGGTCTGATCCTGAGCTGATCAGAGCCCCTTTGAAGAGCTCTGAATGCCTTCATCTCCCACGCAAATCACTCCACAAGTCTTTCCCAAACTCATGGTAAATCCTGCCTGCCATCTTCTCATAATTTTACCTTAGGATGGTCCAGACATCCAAGCACCCCTCCATCTGAGTTGCCATGAGTGTATAAGGGCAAGAGGAAGCCCTTCTAGAAGGCTTATCATATATCTGAGACATTTGACTTTTTTCTAATCTTAAACTGTAATGTTTGTACAGTGCTTTGAGGTCTAATTCAGTAAAGGCTTAAAGTGGTGCAACTCAATTTGAATCAGCCTGAGCACGATGCTCATGCAGTTAATAAAATCTCACCAACCTATTTACCTTACAGTTTGGTTCCATAAGTGCTTTATAAATGCGTATTATTTATTACTGGAGAGCACTAATATATACTCTTACCTTTCCCCAGTAGGCAGAACCACAACTTCAAGTGCTGATTGACTGTATAGTGCATGTAGAAACCTCTCTAAGCAGGAAGACACCACATACAGGTCCGCAACCTTGTGAACCCACTAAAAGCAGGGAAGACAGGAATCATGTGATAAGTCTTTTCTGAGCTGGCTGTCAATTAAATTTACATGGGCATTTCAGAGAGACAATTTCATGAAACAGAATTCCTGCAGGATTGTGGGAGTACTCAGAGCAAAGCAACTGCACTCTTGACATAATTTAGAAAAACATAAGCTACAATTTAGGAATTGGTTTTCTCCTGATAATATTTTGACACTTGTAGTTTTAAATCCTTCATATCATACAATATTTGTGTCTGGCTGCTTTGGGAGACGGGAGAGATTCCAGAAGACTGGAAAAGGGCAAATATAGTGCCCATCTATAAAAAGGGAAATAAAAACAACCCAGGAAACTACAGACCAGTTAGTTTAACTTCTGTGCCAGGGAAGATAATGGAGCAAGTAATTAAAGAAATCATCTGCAAACACTTGGAAGGTGGTAAGGTGATAGGGAATAGCCAGCATGGATTTGTAAAGAACAAATCATGTCAAACCAATCTGATCGCTTTCTTTGATAGGATAACGAGTCTTGTGGATAAGGGAGAAGCGGTGGATGTGGTATACCTAGACTTTAGTAAGGCATTTGATACGGTCTCGCATGATATCCTTATCGATAAACTAGGCAAATACAATTTAGATGGGGCTACTATAAGGTGGGTGCATAACTGGCTGGATAACCGTACTCAGAGAGTAGTTATTAATGGCTCCCAATCCTGCTGGAAAGGTATAACAAGTGGGGTTCCACAGGGGTCTGTTTTGGGACCGGCTCTGTTCAATATCTTCATCAACGACTTAGATGTTGGCATAGAAAATACGCTTATTAAGTTTGCAGACGATACCAAACTGGGAGGGATTGCAACTGCTTTGGAGGACAGGGTCAAAATTCAAAATGATCTGGACAAATTGGAGAAATGGTCTGAGGTAAACCGGATGAAGTTCAATAAAGACAAATGCAAAGTGCTCCACTTAGGAAGGAACAATCAGTTTCACACATACAGAATGGGAAGAGACTGTCTAGGAAGGAGTATGGCAGAAAGAGATCTAGGGGTCATAATGGACCACAAGCTAAATATGAGTCAACAGTGTGATACTGTTGCAAAAAAAGCAAACGTGATTCTGGGATGCATTAACAGGTGTGTTGTAAACAAGACACGAGAAGTCATTCTTCCGCTCTACTCTGCGCTGGTTAGGCCTCAACTGGAGTATTGTGTCCAGTTCTGGGCACCGCATTTCAAGAAAGATGTGGAGAAATTGGAGAGGGTCCAGAGAAGAGCAACAAGAATGATTAAAGGTCTTGAGAACATGACCTATGAAGGAAGGCTGAAAGAATTGGGTTTATTTAGTTTGGAAAAGAGAAGACTGAGAGGGGACATGATAGCAGTTTTCAGGTATCTAAAAGGGTGTCATCAGGAGGAGGGAGAAAACTTGTTCACCTTAGCCTCTAATGATAGAACAAGAAGCAATGGGCTTAAACTGCAGCAAGGGAGATTTAGGTTGGACATTAGGAAAAAGTTCCTAACTGTCAGGGTAGTTAAACACTGGAATAAATTGCCTAGGGAGGTTGTGGAATCTCCATCTCTGGAGATATTTAAGAGTAGGTTAGATAAATGTCTATCAGGGATGGTCTAGACAGTATTTGGTCCTGCCATGAGGGCAGGGGACTGGACTCGATGACCTCTCGAGGTCCCTTCCAGTCCTAGAGTCTATGATTTTTGTGTATTGGCTGAATGTATACTGCATTACTTCGGATACATTAATTAGTGTGAGGTGAAAGTGCTGTTTGCATGAAAGAAATGGTACAAGTTGGAATCTGCTTATATGAGTGATTTTTAAATACAGCCAGATTACAATGTCACTGTGCAGTAAGTAAATGTGTCGTACAAGGACACTAATCCTGAGACATATTAACCTCCTTCAGTCTGAAATCTTGAGTCAAATTTCCCAGTGTTAAGTGTCAATGCAAGAATGCATCTGATATAGAAGCAAAGGGCTCCCTGCTGCTGAGTATCAAGAGTTTAAAAGAAACAGTTAATCCTTCAAGTGTGGTTCTACTCTGAACAGTGACCCTTTGAAAATGGCATTGTAAGGTTCCATTTTTATTCTCTCAGTGCCATCCAGGTCAAAATGTGTTAATTTTGACAACAGAAACATGTCCTCTTCTAATGGCCATCCCTGCAGATTCAACCTGGAACCTGAAATTCAACCTAAGCCCTTTCCTTCTTGTGCATCACCACTTAAAATAGAGGACTGAATAATATCTTCTTGTTCACTTATGCAATCACCATTTAAAATCTGCATATAGTGAACCCCAATTAAATCAGTGCAATTGTCTTCATTGAGTTTGCACAGCTAGTAAAACTGAGCTCCTGCCACTCCTTGTGGTCACTTGACTCTTACTCTTTGCAGCCAGTATTAGGCATGGTACTAGGGGCAGCACTACTTAGGGAGTTGCTTCAGTTAATTCCTCCAGGCTGTTTTCTCCCTCACTGCCTTAAGGGGTCAGAAGGTTGTAACCCATTCAAGGACTTATTGTAGGGTCTTCACCTCAACACAAGACAAGCCTCAAATGGCTTAATTAAAAACAAGATTGATTATGAAGAGAAAACCCAGAACAAAATAAACAGTCTCCATAGCATATCTATCATGTGTTATAGGGCCAGATCCAATTGCCACTGTAGTCTTATAGAAATACCCTTCCCCATGCTTTCAATGGGAGCTTGCTCAGAGACACAATCAGCAAAAGTTAATTCATATAATTATAGCAAAGAAATCTCAAGGATACACCTTTCTCCACTCTGACCCATTTGGCTTCTCAGGTATCCTCCCTCTTTCTTCAGCAGTTCGTGTTCTCTCAATTATAGATCCTTTGGATCTGACAGGTGTTAGCCTGCCCCTTGCAATACCATGCATCTTGCACATGGAATTTACACAGGTGTCCTGTCTGTGGAGGTTATTGCCATTTCTATTGCCAATTTGGATTTATTTCTTGCTTTGGACAAACCATTTTGTTTCTCTTTTCTTCCTACACAATTTTGAAAGTTATTGTAAAGGCAGATCAACACAATCTGCAGCTCTCTAGCAGGATGTTAGCAAATGACCTGATGAAAAATTAAACAAGTCTGCCAGTCATCATAGGAAACATTGCTGCCGGGAATTAAAAATAATAAGCCATGGCATATGCTTGCCTATGCTCATGTCCCTCATATGGCAGCTCATCAATTTTGTAATTTTAAAGACTAAATAACTATGGTAGTGCCTGGACTAGAAAAATAGGTCATGTTTAAATATCCTCCTATGGATTTTATCCTCCAGATAAACCTCCCCAACACCAAATGCTATCTGCTCTTTATTCTTACTCAAGAGTCATGATTTTGCTTGTTAATACCTTTGGCTGGAAGTGACAACAGCAAGCTTGGTCAGTCTGCTTCTAGAGATGATATAATTTTTAGAATTCTACCCTATATCAAATATGAATTATGTATACATAAAAGTAATCTGGCACACAACTCGCTCCCTTTTACCAGCTTGGCTCTACACGGGTCAGAAGAATAAGTAGCAGCAAGAATTTATTTTTGCCACTATCAAACAGATGTAGCTCTGAAAACACCAAGGGTGTAGATTAGTTAAGTAGGAATGTGCCTTTTTAAAACAAAAAAATGAATTTTTCAATTGATGCCAGTTTAAACTTGAACACAGCAGAAACTAAATTGGATAACAATTTAATTTTGTCTCAGTTTTCAGCCAGCTGTTGCCTATTTTGAGATTAATACACAATGTTAATTGTGAGCTGTCCAAATGCAGAGGAGGGCAAACCCAAAAGGAAACAAGTAAACAACTTGTCCAGTAAGACATACTTCACCCAATTACAAGGAGTTTGAATTATCTGCAGAACATTAATTAAAAATAACAGGCAAAGATGTGGCACCCTTCATTCTTGAATTTATGAGAACATGAAAAGAATTCTACATTTTCAGCCATCATCCCAAACCTATTTATCATATTGTAACAACACTAGCAGCATATTCTGTGGCCATTTAGGTCACATCTAGATTGGGGATATATAGACTTGGTTTAAAACATGTAAGCTAACACATTGAAACTAACATGGTGTCAAACAAGACAAGACATTTTAAAATGCATGTCAGAGCGCTGACCTTGCCCCCGTGGGTCCTGCACTTCTAGGCAGTTTATGCTAGCCTCAGTGGCTCACTGTGACCCTCCACATAGCCCTTCTCTCTCTAGGGCCAGGGTTATAGTCTACTGCACCCTTTTCATCATAGGCCAGCAAGGAGGTTGGTAAGAGAACTCCCACAGTCTCTGTTGTCCCTAGAGGCTTATTTCAGAACAGTTTAGCCTCCTGTCCTGACAGGGGCTTGACTTCCCCTCCCAGGAGATGTTCCTGTAGTGATGGGTTGGGGGGAACCCAGGCCCACCCTCTACTCTGGGTTCTGGCCCAGGGACCCTAATGGTAGCAGCTGTTGGCAGCCAACCCTTCACTGCCAGAGTTGCTACATTTCCCTGGGCCACTTCCCCACAGCTCTCCTGCTTCTCCCTTACCAGTGGTTTAAGGATATCTTCATTAACCAATCACACTTCCTCATCTCTAGCTCCCCTCTGCCTGACTGGAGTGAGCCCTTTTTACAGTATCAGCAGGGCCTTAATTAGAGTCAGGTGGTCACATTAGCATAATGGCCTCACCTGACTCTTTGCAGGTTAATTAGAGTCAGGTGTTCTCTGCTCTGGTCAGTCAGGGAACAGAAAACTGTTAATCCAGTGGCCAGTGCCAGTGGCCATGTGCCTTCTGCTATACCTAACTGGCCTGGGTCTATCACAAATGTTTTACCTTGTTGTGATCCATCTAGCTAATGTATTTTAAACTGTGATTTGACCTGTATAGACTAGGCGCAAAATCCTGTTTAGAATCATGTTACAATCAGTTAGCTAACACAATTTAAAACATGACCTCTTTTCCTAGTCCAGGCATGACTCTAGTTATTTAGTTTTAAAATTACAAATTGACTGAGTTTCTATATGAGAGCACGGGTGTAGGAAGGCATATGCCATGAGTTATTGTTTTAAATTCCTGGCAGCAACATTTCCTGTGGTGACTGGCAAACTTGTTTAATTTTTCATCAGGTCATTTGCTAACATTCTGCTAGAGAACTGTCTCTATACCAAGAATATCAGTGTTAAAATAGGGACAAATATATCCCATTGGCTTCAATGGAGTTAACAGCAGGGATTAATTTGGACCAGACAGGGCTTTAAAAAATGAGCATTAGCACACAGTTACAAGTTTCTCCCAGATAAATTTTGTACAATCTGAAATTCCTAAATTAGCTTTTTAATGGTATTTCAAATAATTGTGTTTCTAGTTTTTTTCCCACTGCAAAAATAGCCTTCAAAATGTAAGCTAACGCATTGCTGCCTTTTTTAAAATAGCCTGGTAGAAAAACCTGCCTCTAATAAACAGCAGTAGCAAGAAACACACCTCTTCTTCTCCCTATTTGTTTCAATGAAATGTGACTTTCAGGCTTAGTTGGGGTCATTTAAAAGCTTACATCAAATCACTCAAACACTAAATGAAGCAAATTTTAAACCATTGCCTTGAAGCTTCCATTTTGACATTCCCTCTCCCAGAATTTTTTGATATTATGAAGCATGTTATTGCCAGTCCCAAGTGCTTGGCGGGGGGGGGGGGGGGAATCAAGGGAATGCAGAAGTTAGCCCCTCAAAAAAAACCCAATGAGTATGTAAGAATAAGTGTTGAGTTCTTTATTGGCCTTCCTAGTTCTGAGCCTTTACAGTTTTCTTTTTCATGACTTTCTTCACCACCATGAATGTTAGGAAAAAAAAACTTTCTACTGAGCTTTAAATGAAGACTGAGATTCTCAAATGGATACACATGCCTCAGAAGCTGAGAATTATAAGAGAAATGGATCTGGGAAAATTCTGGTGAATAGTGTATTCATTGGAAAGGAGCTCATTTCAGTCTAACCCTAAAGTATTCAT
>NC_133769.1:131708671-131720957 GCF_003597395.2 Chelonoidis abingdonii | reverse complement strand
GTTTTCTGGAATGGACTAGGCTTTTCCAATTTGCTCAAAAAATTCCAAACATTTTCAGAAAAAAAGCTCTTTTTTTCCTGATTTTTCAGTTTTCTGGCCAAACTGAATGACCAACTAGCGCGTGAGAGAGAAAAAAAAAAAAAAAAAAAAAAAAAAAAATATTGTGAGACTCATGACAAAAATCATGAAAGTTGTTTCTTCTTCTTAGCCTATGAGCAACGTGCCTCAGGTGGCAATATGACCAGGATTCATCACCACATTTGGTCTACTGGTCAGATCATTAGCTTCCCTAGTCTGAGTCAAGTACTAACAGGGAGTGCAATGTGAACTAAGATCCATGCCCCTCTGTCCCTCCCCCGCACCCCAAGAGTTGTTAACTCAAAGAAGGATCAAACAGAACAGTAAAGCAGTGAGGCAGAGCTCCTTGGAAGTACAGGGATTGAAAAAACAAATTGATTTCAAATGGAAGCTATAAAAAAATGTTTGTGCTAAAATAGTTTCCTTTAAACTAGTTATCAGAGTACAAAGCATTGGCATTCAAAGAAAATAGTATAGCTAAGGAAAGGCTACAGAAAACTAAAGTATAACTTGTTTCATATTTTGGGTATAAAAATAGTATACTGTCAACTTTATTATATGTTTAAAAACTAGTAATTATTAAGGGCCAGATGTTGCCACTCTTATGTTGAGTAACATTTTACTCCAATGAATAGTATCACTGGTTTTAATGGGACTGCACAAGGAGTAAGGTACTACTCAACTTGATTAATGGTAGTAGAATCTAGCTCTTAACAATTTTCAAGTTACTAAATGCAGACATATTACTTGTGTTAGGATTAGAAACATACCTAGCAAAGAAATTAGTGAAAAAGATGTTTGCTATAAATAACACTATCATGGCAAGAGGGAGAAGGAGAGAGCATACAAATAGAGAGAACACTGGGGCAATTATCAGAAATGTTCCAAGATCAAAGATGCTTGCTAGGAAAAGACCATATTCTGATGGACAAAGCAGTAATCCTGATGATTAAGGCTATGTTTCAGTCAAGGGTATTTTTAGTAAAAGTCATGGATAGGTCACATGCAGTTAAAAAATATTCACGGCCTGTGGCCTGTCCATGACTTTACCCCTCACTAAATCTTGGGTGCTCTGGGGGGTGGTGGCAAGTGGCCCAGGACCCCACTGCTGCTGGGAGTTGGGGGACAAGCCAGGACCACCCCTGCAGCTGGGGGAGTGAGGGGGTGGCAGCCCAGGACCCCCACTGCTGCTGGGCAGGGGTCCACAGCAGCCGGTGTGTCTGGCCCAGGGACTGTCCAAGCTGCTAAGGCAACCTCCGGGCCATCTGCACCAGCCACTGCAGAAGCCATGGAAGTCCCAGAAAGTCACAGAATCTATGACTTCCATGACCTCCGTGACAGACTCGCAGCTTTACTGATGATCCATTCACCAAGAAAAATACCATTTGACTTAAGCAATGAAGCAAAAGATGAAACTGATAAGTTAAAGCTGAGAATAGGTAGAACAACTTACAAAGAGACTTAATAGTTCTGTGGCTCTAACTGAAGAGCCAAACAAAGCATGGATATGCATTAATCACTATAATTTAAATAAACCCATAGATGATGAACATTATGTGATGGAAACTGCTGAAGAAGTGGCATCTGAGCGCTCCGAAGCAAAATCATTCTCAGTATTACAAGTAGGACATGCATTTAGCAAATAAACTTTGATGAGTCAATTTCTAACTTATTTTTTATACACCATTTGGACATTATAAATGTAAATGAATGTTGGCATTATAAGATGATAGCAGCAGATGAAAGTAAAAATTATTTATAGTAGAACCTTGCTCATTTGCACATCACTAATCTTCATGCCTTATAATTCAAATACACAAAAACAGATGTCTCTCCCCACATCACAGCAAAAACTGAATAGCAGAGTGTGGTAGACTGTTTTCATTTCATTAATTCTATTCTATTTGATATAGGTTCTTATATTGTCCTCAACGCTGTAGTACCTAAGGGTATGTCTACACTGATAGAGTTAGATCGCTGGCAGTTACAACGCTGCTCAAAGAATGCTGAAGGAAAACCGCTGTTGTGTGTTCCCACTGTCAGCTGCCTGCACGATAGCATGTTCACACTTGCGGCACTTGCATCGGTATTCGGAGCAGTGCACTCTGAGCAGCTATCCTCCAGAGCATCTCTTCCTTTTCTGCTGCTAAGAGTTTTGGGAAGGCAGAGGGGGTTGTAGGGCATCCTGGGGCCTGTCCCAATGCCCCGGGATTCATTGCTTCACATCCCAGCAATCCCTGTGCTTCCGTCTGCATTTGGCGCCATCTTTCAACAGTTTGTGTGCTGCGCATCCTACCTCTTTGTAATGGATTCTGCACTGCTAATCAGTATGCTGCTCACTCTCACTATCACATCATGAATGGCAGTGGAGTTATTCCTTAAACTACAACGGCAAGAGGAGTGTGACATTGATCTCATCACACATACTAGCTACGACACGAGCATGCTTGTGGCATTCACAGAGGTGCTGACCACAGTGGAACACTGCTTTTGGGCTCGGGAAACAAGCATTGAGTGTGGGATCACATCGTCATGCACGTCTGGGATGACAAGCAGTCAGACAAGCTGCAGAACTTTTGGATGAGGAAAGCCACATTCATGGGACTGTGTGATGAGCTCGCCCCAGCCCTGCGGCACAAGGAAACAAGAATGAGAACTGCCCTACCATTGGAGAAGTGCGTGATAACTGCAATGTGGAAGCTAGTTACTCCAGACTGCTACCGATCGGTAGCTAACCAGTTCGGAGTGGGAAAGTCGACCATTGGACTTGTGTTGATGGAAATGTGCAGGGTTATTAATCGCATCCTGCTCCAAAAGACTCTGGGCAACATGCATGATATTGTGGATAATTTTGCACAAATGGGCTTCCCTAACTGCGGAGGGGTGATAGATGAGACGCGCATTCCAGTTCTAGCACCAGACCACCTAGCCACCAAGTACATTAATCAGAAGGGGTATTTCTCTATGGTTCTCCAAGTGCTTGTGGATCGTGGTGGACGTTTCATGTACATTAAGGCAGGCTGGTCCAGAAAGGTGCATGACATATGCATCTTTCAGAACATTGGCCTGTTCAGGAAGCTGCAAGCCAGGACTTTCTTCTCGGACCAGAAGATCACCGTAGGGAAAGTCAAAATGCCCATCATGATCCTGGGAGAGCTCACTTACCCCTTAATGCCGTGGCCTATGAAGCCATAAATGGGGAATCTTGACAGCAGCAAGGAGCAGTTCAACAACAGGCTGAGCAAGTGCAGAATGACTGTTGAGTGTGCTTTTGGCCATTTAAAGGCCCACTGGTGCTGCCTATATGGGAGGCTGGACCTGGGCGATGGCAATATTTCTGTGCTTATAGCCGTGTGATGTATACTCCATAACATTTGTGAAGGGAAGGATGAAAGCTTCACTCAGGGCTGGAGCACTAAGGCTCAGCGCCTGGAGGCTGAATTTGAACAGCCAGAGACCAGGGCTATTAGATGGGTGCAGCGCAGGGCCATAAGGATCAGGGATGCCTTGAGGCAACAATTTGAAGATGAAAGCCACTAATATTTGTTGCTATGCTTGGGAGTGTAGTGCTTGTAATGCTAGGAGGTGATTATGATTGGTGCAGAAGATGCACTGTGAAGGTTTAAGAAAATTGCCTGTTGTTTTGCAGGGCTCTTTTTGCTTTCAGTTAATGGAATAAAGATTACTTTCAAACCAAAATAATTCTTTTATTAAAAAAACAACAACTGGAGAAGAGAGACAGACCAAAAAAAAAAAACACCACACATCAGCACTGTGGGGGATGCAGGATCCCAGGAGGAAGTGAGGTCCCAGGATGGTTAAAGATTTGTGTATCTCCAGGTGTCATATGCAACCTTGTCCTTTGGAGTACAGTGCAGCAGGTACTGTACTTCAGCAGGGCTAAACTGCAGAGGGACGAGTGTTGAGTGCAGTGGGAACTGGGAGTCCACAGGGCTGGACTGTGACGGGGCAGGAGTGGAATGCAGAGGGTACAAACTGGAGCCAGGAGGTTGATAAGTGTGTTGGCAGTTTCTGGAGAGTGCATGGGAAAGAGTTTTGCAACAGCAGCTGCAGGGGAAGATGACTACTAGTATTGCCTGGAGTGTGTCCAATTGGCGCTCCATAATGTTAAGAGCCACTCTGTGGCTTCATTCTGGTGCGCCGCCTCCTCTTTTCAGTCCCACTTCTCACTGTCCCGCCACTCCTTCAATTCCTGTTTTTCAACCCCAGAGTGCATCATGATGACATCACACAGAAAGTCCTCTTTAGTTCTTTGTGGTCATTTTCTAATTCTGCACAGCTATTCAGTCAGCAATAACAAAGAGGGAGGCTGGGCCCCCAAAGTCATATTTGTGAAGCCAAAATTTGGGAAGCAACATTTTACAGAAGCAGTATTGTTTACAACACATAGACTGCTGATTCAGTGATTTAAACACAACCGCTATTCACACACCTGTCACTAACTGGCTGACCCCAGGCAAGCACATATGAGCAGGGCCACCTCTAAGCACCAGCTCTCCAAGCGTGTGCTTGGGGCGGCACTTTCCAAAGAGTGGCACTCCGGCTCCTTTTTTTTTTGCTTGGGGCACAAAAAGCCAGGAGCCAGCCCTGAGCCAAGGTGAGCTGTGGGGGGGCGGGGCGTGCAAGGAGGGCCACATGAAGTAACCCTGGGCGGGAGGAGAGGAATCGGTCCCCCGCAGCTCACCTCTTCTCCACTGCCGCCTGCTCCCCTGAGCGTGCCACTGCTCCGCTTCTCCCACCTCCCTCCCAGGCTTGCTGTGCAAATCAGCTGTTTTGCAGCAAGCTTGGGAGGGAGGGAGGGAGAAGTGGAGCTGCAGCGATGCGCTCAGGGGAGCAGGCAGAGTGGAGGTGAGTTGCAGTGGTGGGGGGCGCAGGGAGGGCCACAGGAAGTAACCCTGGGGGGGAGAGAAGAATCTTTCCCCCCCAACTCACCTCCGCCTCCTCCCCTGAGCACGCCGCTGCTCCACTTCTCCCCCCTCCCTCCCAGGCTTACCAGAAGGGGTAGGAGGGGAAAAAAGGTGCACCTAAGGGAGGAGGCAGGGCTGGGGATTTGGGGAAGGGGTGGGGGGGCCGAAGGAAAAATTTGTGCTTGGGGAGGCAAAAAGCTTGGAGCCAGCCCTGCACGTGAGCCACAAGGCCCACAAAATGGAAAGTAACCGCAGGGGCAGGGGAAATCTGTGTTCCAGGACCGTACTGTACACTGGGCATGTGGCTCTGAGGGAGAGCCAGCACTGTGGGGGGACGGGGGTTATAATCATTACTGTGGAAGATCTCTCACTGCTGAGGGTGACCAGGGAATCAAGGGAGGGTCTTCTCCAAGCCTGCAGCTTCTGTCCTGGCCTTTATGCGTCTTGTCTGTGTGCAGCAATGGTCCCCACCCCCACCCCAGTGACAGCAGAGTGGCACAGAAAAGTTACCCTTAATGGGGCAAGAAACAAAGCAGCTCTGCCAAAGAACCTGCAGCAGTGGATTGCCCAGTATCTCCATGAGAGTTTCGCTGAGCTCTGAGGCAGATTCCCGTGAAGTGAGGGCGTCAATCAACATTCTGTTCCACTGCTCAACCTAGGCATGTGGTAGTACGCACATCATATAGACACAAGCCTGATTTCTGCAATCCTCCTGCCCACAACAACTTGCTTTAGCAATTCCCAAAATCAAAGCCACTTACCAGAGGCCTCCTCTCCTGTTTGCACTTCACCAAGCTCCGACAGCTGTGACTGGCTAGCCTCCTCCGGGGTGGAGATGAGCTCCTGGCTGCATGTATTTCTGGCCTCTGAGTCATCCTCTGCCTCTGTCTCTCCCTTCACATCTTTGTCCAAGATTTCCTCCTCCTGGCTCAGTCCACTCTCGACTGGCACGCTAGTCACCGAAGTATCCACAGTGGCTTTCGCAGTGGAGGTGGAGTTGCTGATGAGTATCGCGTCCAGCTCTTTACAGAACCAGCAGCTCATGGGCACAGCGCTAGAGTGGCGGTTTGCTTCCCGCGCCTTCTAGTAGGCATTCCACAGCTCCTTCACTTTGACCCTGCACTGCAGTGTGTCCCAGTCATGGCCCCTTTCTGTCATGCATCGTGAAATCTGTCCGTAGGTATCATAATTCCTACATTTAGAGAGTAGCTGGGACTGGACAGCCTCCTCTCCCCAAATGCCAATGAGCTCCAGCAGCCGGGATTGCCTGGTACATGGAGCAGGCCTGGTCACCTTGAAAGATGTGCTGAGATCACTCCACACATCACCGAGCAAACAGGAAAGGGACTTTCAAAATTGCCAAGCAATTTAAGGGGTGGCGCTCATGGTTGGTCACTTGAGGGCAGGGCAATAGAGTTCAAACTGGTGACCAGAAAGGTGAAAACAGGCATTGTGGGACACCTCTCAGAGGCCAATTGCAGCACTGTAATTGCCCTTAGTGTCTTCACTGGCACTGTGGAGCTATAGCCCTGCCACAGAAAGCTGTACACCTCTCGTCGGGCTGGTTTTTTTGCAAATGCGCAATTTCTGTGCACCAAATGGCTTGGCAGTGTGTACACCTCGGGAGTTACAGCACAGAAAGCTGCTTTACTGCGCAGAAACTTGCCAGTGTAGACAAGGCCTAAGCACACTTACCACGTGACAGATTTTACTAAGACTTCTGTGTTCGCACAAAATATCCAAATATTTACTAGAATACAATAAAAGTAGTCCCATAAATAATTAAAATTCAACTGATGAAGTAGAAGAACAAAGTGTTGCATTATCCTTGGAGGGTTTTAAATGATGACTATTCTCTTATTTACTAATTTGCAAAATTCAGTAAGATAGGTCAAGTAATTAATGTCATTTGCTTATTTTTAAAATCTATTTAATGCATGCCTGATAGAAACCTCTCTTTTGAAATGTATTTTCAGTGAAAATTGTCTTTATCCAACAAATTTTGAGGGGTAGGATTAAATGAAAAAAACTGAAAAATTTTACTTAGCGAGGTGCGATTTTGCAGAAAAACCAAAATGTTTTGTCCAACCGACTAGCTGCAGAAAACCAAACACTTTTTGAAAATACTTTATGTTTTGATTAAACCACTCCAAAAATAGTAAACAAATGTCAACAAAAATGGGGAAAAAAATGTTGAACTTTTTCAACACAAAAAAACATTTCCCCACCAGCTCTCATTCTGGGTTATATGATACATTAAAAAGTGCCTATTCAGATCAACAGAGCCTTTAAACACAAATTCACATTCATTCTGATACCAACAAGAGTGAAATCCAATTGATTTCACAACACCAGAAAATTACCAGCTGGTATGATAAAAACAAAATATCAACCTCACCTACAAAGGCCAGCTCTCAGTGCACCCCTGCCTCCCAAAAGCCTGGGGGAGGAGATGGATTCTGCAGCATCCCCTAAGGGCAACAAATTTAAGGTTTTTTGGACCAAGGGAGAGGAGAAATACATTTCCCCGTGGAACTAGAACCCAGGCACCTGGGACAGCTGATGTTCCCACATTGCCACCAGGAGGCCATGCAGAACCACTTCCAAGAAGCACTGTGGAGATTAGACGCCACAGGAGGAACCACCTGAAGGGTTCAGAGCAACAGCATCCTGTAACCCTCTGGTTGGCCAAGTGCACTATTTAAACCTGGAGGATGCCCCCAAGAAATTGTCTGAGCAACTATACAGACTTCTGGCTTGCTGTGGCTCAAGACGTCATCTTTCTTCAGTCTCCAACCCTGGCCTGACTCTTGTCTAATGATCATGGCATAGTGATTACTCTGATCTCTGTTCACTGACTACTACCTCAATGTATAGACACCAGCCCAGCTGTGACCACTAGACCACACCACCTACTTCCCGGTCCCTTACACTGTGCGGAGAAGTGGGTGATCTATACGCCAGCACTAGTTCCATCTTTAATTCCATCCCAGGATACACTGTATTGAATATTGACCAACTCTCTTTCAGGTTGGATGAACAGCACAGACATTCCTCCTCCTCTACAATTCCACTTAGGTTCATATTGTAGTAAATGCCCTACCAAAACCAATAAGGTAAAAATACGCCCTCAACCATCATCCAGCCATCTGTTAGGAATGCAAAGTCAGGACCCTTATGCTTTATTAAATAAAGATAGTTGATAATTTGCTAATCACCAGTCTTGTATTATATAGAATGAACCACTGATAGCTCTTTAAAGGTTATAGGATAACAATGCAAAACCAATGGATACCATACTAAACCTCTTTTTCCTGTTTTGCTCAATACTACAGAAATTGAGAGTCTCAAATTCTCATAGCCAAATCCCCTTCCGGTGTCATGCAATAGCACTGTCCCACCTTCTCGGCCACGTTAACCACTCCCACTAAAAATATAACAAAAACTAAAACAGAAGGGCACTTCTCCCTTTTCCTCCCACCCCCATTACCACAATTGAGTTTCTCACCCCAAAGCAGAGCAGGAAGAAACCACTGAACAACCCAACCAACTTTTTCCACTTCCTGGCCTCTGAGTTTGGGAATCTGAGCATGATCCGTATTTTACCCTCATCTCACCTGCAGACGAACGGTAAAAAGATTGCACACACAGAGGGCTCCAGCACATTCCACCTAATAGAAGGTCATTCTGGTCCATAACTAGGGCTTATTGGCACCACAGTAATACAAATTATACAGAACAATAATGTACCACAACGTACTCCCCCCCTTCCTTAAAAATATCAGTCCTTCATTCCCATACATAAGGTAGGTGTGAAACCCAGTTATGCCACTCAGGCTGGAAAGGTGAGTCCAACCCAAATAAGAGTGTAAGAAAAACCCAGTCTTACTTTTGCCTCAATCCCAGGAGAGACTCCCTTTCATAGAACAGGGAGCTGGGAGAGGAGTTGGAGACGATGGGTTGAATCCACATTGTACACAAAGCTAGAGAGAGGCAAGCCACACCATACTACTGCTACGTAGCTCCTATATAGCGCTTGTCATCTGTAGATCTCAAAGAGCTTTTAGAAGACAGGTAAGGTTCATTTCCATTTTAAAATGGGGAAACTGAGGCATGAGAGCAGTGAAATGACATGCCCCGGGTCACACAGCAGCCCAGTGGTAGAACTGACAATAGAACTCAAGTCTCCTGAATCCCAGGCCTGTGGCTTTACCCACTAGACCATATTGCCCAGAGTGTTTCCTGGCCATGGCTCCTGATAGTGATGGTACTGTTGTTGCTGGTGCCAAAAGGCCCTTTATAAAGGGGCTAACCTGTCCCCCAGGTGCAGTCAAGACTGAACAGGGGGAGGCTAAGTAAGAGCTCTGGGGCAGTGGTAGCTCTTTAAAAACCAGCTTCTGCTGATGGTTCTAGGGGGTCCATCAGTCTAAAGTTGTCAAGGTTCTACCTATCCATAGTTTTTCACAACTTTGAAAATGTTACAAAATGTTCCTTTCAAGCCATTTCTACAAAAAAAATAGAGCTTGGACTAGAGAGTCGAGCTGCAGCATTACTGCTACTGAGAGTTTTTAAATACTTAATTTCACAAGACAACATATTCAGAAAACGTTCTAAGGATAACCCTCATTAAGGCATGATACAGTCTGAAGAAGCTGTTCGTACACTCATTTCACAGAAGGGTAAACTGAGATAAATGAGGGGCTGAGACTTTTACAGCAATTTAGCAACAAATCTAGGAACAACTCAGACCTGGGTCTGTTCTAACTTCTGATCAAGTCAATGGCAGGACCCTATTAACTTCAGTGGGCTTTGGACCAGGTTTTACGTTACATCTTCTTAACAGAATGGGGCAAATATTCCGGGGAGAGAGAATTGAATATATGGTCAGATTCCTAAATGAATTGGCTTTTGTCTGTATTTGGGCTCTTTTTATGTTCCCTGTCTGTGAAAACTTTAGTCTAGGAATGTTTGTGGAAACAGTGAATTTTAAGCAAATGTTGGAAGATGTGATTAAAGGGTTCAGCCATTCTGAGGCCTGCTCACTCTCTCTCACACACACACACAATGCTTCAAAAGGGTAATATTTATAGCAACTCACTCTGAACTCAGGCTTTCAGAAAAATTAGACTCTAATTTGATCATTAAATATTCAATCGCAGAATTGCATTAAAGTGAAACACACTATCTCCTTTTAACACTCCTAGGCTATTTCATTTTCTTAAACAGTTCCCATGTTTGTCCAGTGTAACTTCAATAGCTCTCTGTAGCTGTATTTTACACCACTAGCACTTCTCAGCTGGTAGGCAGATGATGGTAGCACATGGGGGAAATCTAATTTCTTTCAAGCTGGATATTTCACACAGCGTCATCTCAGCATGCAGAGCCTACTTACCTATCAGCTTGTGTACTAAGGGGTCTGTTCTCTCATTACTCACCTGCATCACTCCTCTGAGCATCAGTGGGCATTACACATGAATATCAATAAAGTAACTTACAGCTCCATCAGACCTACATGGCAATAAGCTACAGATGACTTTCCCTGTCTGCTAATTCTAGCTGTTCTTGTTGGCTGTAATTTAGAATTTCCATCTATCCTTCATTATCAGGATATTCTCAAGGCACAAATTTGATATCTTCTTGTTGCTTCACAATCTCACTGGACTAAGTTGGAAAGAAATGAGGCAACCAAATGACCCAAGTTTAATAAGTCAAGTTGGAGGGAATTCAGAGAAGAGCAATAAAAAATTATGAAGGGCCTGGAGGGACTGATTTATGAGGAAAGATAAAAAGAGCTAAATATGTTAAGAGTGGTTAAAGGATGACCAGAGGGGAATGTGGTAGCTGTGCACAAGAAGTATCTAAGCTTCAAGGAGGGAGAGAAATTGCTTATGATATTTGTCCAAGGAGACTATAACTTGGAGTAATGGGATGAAATTAAGCAAAGGAAAATTTGCCTAAATATCAGGTTTTTAATGTATTTGATAGCAGAATACCCTTCCCGAGGGATGTTGCAGAAGTCCAGCTGCTTGAGACATTTAGAACAAGGTGCTACAAAGGGAAAAACTTTGTAATGGCAGGGTGCAAAAAAAGGTCTTTCTTCCATCATCAGGTCAGCCTTTTAAACAGGCCAGCATGAGAAGTGACAACTAGTGGAAAAAACTACGATTTGTGTAAGTTGGTCAAAAAATGAAGGGTGGGTGTAAGTGGTAAGTGAAATTAAGTAGTGTGCTAAATGAGTTCAAGCACACAGAGAGCAGAAGCTGAGGTAAACAAATTTATAGCATTTAAGTCACTTCCCTATGTGCCTCACGTTACCCATACTTACTTCCTCACAGGGAAACTGTGAAGCTCAGTTAATTCATGTTTGTAAAGTACTTTGGGATCCTCACAGGACATGTTTTGTCATTTATAATATTTGTATTTGAGAACTACTGAACAAGTATGGATGAAAATATAGAGCTAGGCACTGGTTAGTCATGCTAGTGAATCCTCTGTGTTCAAATATTCCCTGCTCATAGACTGGGTACCGAGAACAAGAATCAAAAAAAGGAGGTAAATGAGCACACTTGAAACAGAAGAGGAAAATGTATATGCAAACAAGCAGCTCAATAAAGCAAAATGCCACAGGGCTTTGCAGCTGTCAATTTCCATCATGTGGGCGGAAGGATAAGATATATTATGACTATGTTGAAGGTATGTCTTAGAGTGAAGTAGGTGCCTTGCTTACCACATACATCATTCCTGGGTGACCTCTGTCCTGTGGTCCGGTCTTGGGCTATAAGGTATAACACTGTGGCTGTACTTCTTAGCAACTCCATACCTTCCAGGGGCAGAGGTGTCCAAGCACACTCACGAGTAATAGAGTTCAAACCAAAAGGAAAATAGCCCCAAGGCCCAGGAGGAGCCTCACATAGATCAGGGGAGGCAGTCTTTCAGGCTCTGCAGGAAGCCTTGCTTCCCACCCTTCTGCTTGGTTGAAGGCCAAGAGTTAGTCTTGGGTCTTTCAACCAAAGAAACAAAACTGGTCCATCTTCCTTCCTTAAAGGGCTCAGGCTGGCAGTACTCTCAAGCAATTTATCAGGTGGGCTTTAATTCTGCTTGTTTCAGAATGCCACAGCTCCTGGGCTGAGTGCCTCCCTGTCATAAGTAGATAGGTAAGGGTTAATTTTCTTTAACCTGTAAAGGGTGAACAAAGGGGGAACCAAACACCTGACCAGAGGACCAATCAGAGACCTGGATTTTTTTTTAAGAGTCTGGGAGGGAACTGGAAACTCGGGGTC
>NC_133769.1:131703251-131704822 GCF_003597395.2 Chelonoidis abingdonii | reverse complement strand
GAACCACCGCCAAGAAATGGAAAAACAACAAAAAGAAAGTGAAGAGAGGGAAAAACAGAGAAAGCATGAACTGGAAGTAGAACAGGCTAAGCATCAGACCCCAGCAAATCCTACCCCTCTGGCGCCAGTGGTGGAGGGTGGGAGAAGCAACCGGTGATGCGCTCAGGCCCAGGGAGATGGAGGCGGAGTGGAGGTGAGCTGGGGCAGGGAGCACCACCTAGGAAATAAACGCAAAACCCCTGTTCAAATCATTTCTCCCCCTCCCCTCTCCTGGCCGGAGGTGGGGGGGGCAATGAACCTGGGTTTCCCATATCCCAGGCAAGTGTGCGAACCACTGGGATAAAAGTTATAACTTTGTAGCAGGACCTCTCCCTCCTTTCCCTGTGTTGTGTGCAGCATAGCAGAAGACTAACTCGTTCCCCCAGGAAAACACCTGAGGCAGTGGGCTCCCATTCCTGGACTGATAGGCAGAGGTAGGCACCCCCGAGCAGTCCAGACTTATGGTACATTTACACGCACAGCGCTGCAGCGGGGAAGCTGTACCAATGCAATGGTGCCACTGCAGCAGGTCTGGTGAAGACACCAGGAGCAACAGACGCTAACTAAAAGTGGGGTGGCCACTGACGTTTGAATCATGACCTAGCCCCCATTGCCACTCCTTCTCCCCAGGGCCCTGCCTTCGCACCGTCCTTATGCAACCCTGTGACGGGGTTGATCGGCCCCGCACTAGTACCTCAGGGGTTAACCGTTTCTTCCTAGCAGAGGAAGCCACGCCCCTGAGGCTCTGCTGGGCGTGCTCCAGCTGGAGAGAGCAGTATAAAGGCCTGCAGAGCTGCTCAGTCTGGGTGACTGCAGGAGGGCTAGGAAGCACACTGCCAGCTCCTGAAGTGAGACAGCCTTTGCTCCAAGACCTGGAGGCCAGCCAGACTGGGATACACCCTGACATCCAGATGGAGTACATCATAGAAGAGGAGCAGACTGGAGGACTTGGAATTTATGGTAGGAAGTTACCCAGGGGAACTTTAGAGGGAAATGGTGTTAAAGTCACACTGGGGCTTGGCATGTTTTGTGTGGATCCCTGCTGAGCTGGTGGCAAGGGGCATTCACACTGGCTGGGTCCTGGCCACTGGTCTGGGGTCTCTGCATTTTAATTTAATTTTAAATGAAGCTTCTTAAACATTTTTAAAACCTTATTTACTTTTACATACAACAATAGTTTAGTTATATAGTATAGACTTATAGAAAGAGACCTTCTAAAAATGTTAAAGTGTATTTACTGGCATGTGAAACTTTAAATCAGAGTGAATAAATGAAGACCTGGCACAGCACTTCTGAAAGTTGCCAATCTCTGGTGTAGATATAACCTTAGACACTTCTGTTCAAGATGGGTGGGGCTTAGGACACACCCCTGTTGTGAGCATCTCCCATTGGCTCGTTTAGATGGCTCCCCACCTAGCATGCTGGCTCTCCTGGATGGCATTTTAAGGCATCTGCCTGTCTGTTTGTACAGGGAGACTAGGCGCCTAAGCCAGGTTTTATGGGTCACAGTGTTTCTTCTTGTGATGTTCTAG
>NC_133769.1:131658322-131692121 GCF_003597395.2 Chelonoidis abingdonii | reverse complement strand
TCCGCTGCCCGTTCTCACCTCTTTGTCCCTCCCCCAGGCATTCCACACCCGCTGCTCTCCACTTCCGCTCCATAAGAGATGGGCAGGGATTCCTTGGGGGGAAGAGGTGGAGCAAGGGTGAAGAGGAGCAGCGTGGGTCCGGGCCATAGGGGAAATGAGAGGATAGGGGGGGGGGCCTCGGGCCACAGTGGGGACGGGGTTATGCCTGGATGCCTTTGGCGGTGAGAGTTCCCAAGTGGCAGGTGGGCACCCTCCAAGATGGAGTTGTGCGGAATCCTGTTGGGGAGTCTTAGCTCCCCTAGCCTCTACCCTGCCGCCATGAGCTTTGAAGCCGCTGCACTCTCTTAGGTGGTATGGTGTGTAGGTGGTGGGCAGAGAGGGTGATGCATACATGCAGAGACCCACATTTTGCTGAACTGTGCGCATAGTTTGTGGAATGTTCAGGCAGCAAAGTTTGCACATCATAAGGAATACTTGATAGGTGGGGGTATCCCCTCCTCCACTTGGTGCCAGGATCCCGAAAGGGCCATTTTGAAGATGGAGCTGGGTTATGACTTGGGCATTGGCGGCTGTGCCATCATCCATGGATAAGGAAATCAAGTACAGCATGCAGCCATTTCTAGAAGACTCTATATCCTGACCTATATTGACAAGGGATATATTTGTTAGCTAGTTCTGGCGATCTTCACCGTGCACAGGATGGAGGGTAGCTCCACAGTCTCTCTTCCTACAAAAGCACAAAGAGTCTGTGCATCCTATAGACTAACAGATGTATGAGTATAGCTTTGTGGGTGAATACCCACTGTCAGACACATGTCATCTGACGAAGTGGTATTTCACCATGAAAGCTTAGCTCCAATACATCTGTTAGTTCTATACGGTGCCACAGGACTGCTTAGTCATGGATTGTAAAAAAGCAACAAACATGTGCTACCTCTCTGACACTCCTCCCTACTAATGACTCTCTTATATACCTATCCCCATGGAGACTGATCTTATCCTGAAACTCAGATTCCATCTCCTCTGATCTCACTTGCAACTGGTTTAACATTATGTAACTCTATGGCTATCAGTGAGTTACTCTTGATTTACACCAGTGTGGACAGCCTGTTCAAAGCCCGCAGTTCCAGAAACATTGAATCTGTTTGTATATATATGCAGCCATTGGAAAGTTGTATGAGATCTGCTAAGACTGCTGGATTACAGTAATAATCTTGTCTGGAAATGATAATTCTTACTTGCAATACTTTTAATTTTTTTTATTCAAGTCTTAGCTTTAAGGTGCAAGAATTATCTTGAGGGAATGGCTTTTATTAGCAGGGCGATACAGTGAACTAACCAAGAAAAATCATGAAACCTATAGAAAAATGTTTAAATTGGAGTAACTGCCCCAACTTGTTGTTTTCAAAGGAAGAGGTGGTGCAGGAATGATTAATCAGGGCAGTCCACACCGGACAAAATGCCATAACAAAAATTGGCAGGCTCGACTTAGGCTGAGGCTGGTGGCTGACATGGACTAGAGCAATAGCTTAAATGTAAAAAGATGATAGTGCTAGTCAGGAATGTAGCCTAACTTCTGATATCCGTTATTTGCATAGCTTCTCCCATGTTTCTTAGTTTTAATGCCTTAAAAAGTGCAGCAGAAAAATCAAATTGAAAACTGGGTCCTGAACTGATGTCACAGCAGCAAATCCACTTGAGCGATTGCAAGTGGCTCCTTAATTTGCAGAAATAAAAGAGCAAGGGAGGGTAAGCGTGTAGAGAAAATCTCTGTATTACCTATCTTTATAAATCTTTATAAACGTTGCATTGTGTTATTTTGTATTAAGTTATTTTCTGTTAAGTATCTTTTGAACATTGCATCTACATTGATGTTATTTTGAGTATTTCATAATGACTTGACATTGTGCCTCTCATCATACACTTGTATTAGATCCTATATAGGGGAAATTGGTAGAAACTTTGTATCAAATGTTATAGCCCCTAGGATGACATAGTTAAAGAAAAGAAACATGTGCCTTTTTTTTCTAGAAGTAGAATAAGATCTTCCCCCCCTCCCCGCTCTGTAAACAATTGCCCTTATGACTGAATGAGCGCGTGTGAATGAATGAGGCTTGGAGACGCCCATCTCCAGACCGTTACAACAGTTGAAGAGGGAAATGGAGCCAGAGCAAAGGACAATACAACTCTGTCAAGTGGGCCCAATAAAGAAGAGCAGAACTGACGGACTCAGGGATTAGCAAGCAACCACCTTCTTTAGAAAACGCCCTCTTTGAGAGCATTGGACAACACCCACGAGAAAAAGCAGACACAAAAGACCAACTGACACAGACCCAGATTTTTGAATCTGGTTCTGGATTTGATAAGAGGGAGCTGCTACTAAATATGGAGGTGTCTTGCAGAAGGACCCGCCGGGTCTCGTCTGTCACCACGGAGCACGATCCGATTCGGCAGAAGCCCGGCTCACCCCTCCCCACACTCTCACCCTGGCCAGTGCCAGTTAAGGGAGCAACTAAGTGGTACAATAGCAAGACGGGTGGGGGGGTGTTTGTGTCTGTGTGTGTGTGTGTGTGAATGCATAACTTGAATATATATATATAATATATTATATATTATATAATTCATATGCATATACAAAAGTATAATTAATAACCTGTAATTACTAATAATGTGGTGTGTTGCCTTAATCCCCCCTAACAAGATCCCGTTATAGATTTTGGTAACAACAAGCAATCCCCACCAAAAAATAACTGTAACCAGGTCTGCTTGTTTTTTTTAAAAAAGATGCTGTGGGCACACTTAACTTCCTTGCGGGGGCCTGGATCAGTGCAGCCACCCTGCCTGACGCTTCCCTTTCTTCTCGGCCCACCCGGAAAGTGGGATGTATCTCCCACCTGATAGAGCTCATCTTTCCTCTTCTGGACCCAGCAGAAGCTTCTGCAAGTGCAAGGGCTGGTGGACATTATATTCCCACAATGCAAGTTCCTCACAGAAACTTATAACAGCAGGGTGAAACAACAAAACCCCATCCAGTCAAGATGGGCTTAAGGAACTTCTGTGGTCACAATTGGACCCCAACCCACCATACCTGTGCAGTTTGTCCACCTGAGGGGGGGAGTTGTGTAAACGTGCTGTCCAAATCTGAACCTTAGCGTACAAGAATCGGGGGTCTTACTGTGAACCTCCCCATAGCTTATACCCGCTTGGATCTTATCTCGCTGCCACCAGCCAAAGTTTCCAGAAAGTTTTGCCCCCTCGAGTTCCCCAAACCTTTCCTTGGGGACCCTTCCAAGACCAGAGCCCCTGGTCTCTCTATCTCATCCCCCAGCTTCCCCCCCTTTCCTGGTTAGCTGGTGCGATGCTGTCCTATTCCCTTGAATAAACCAGAGAGGCAATCTAGCTTCTCCCCGAGCAGCATTCAAACCGATCAGCTCACACAAGAGATTCACCCTCCCTTTGTCCCCGTATGCCTTTCCGCGCCTGGACAATAGGAAAGGTAAGACACAGAGCTTGGGCTTTCCAACTTCCCCCCTTAGCCTGTCACAGAGTAAAAGAGCTCCGTGGCACAGAAATTCCTCTCCCCTCTGCCTCCTGGGAAAAGAAAACGCACAAAGTTTTTAAAAAATAAACTTTATATAAAAGAAAGAAAAAGAACAATAAACTGCATTAGAAACTCCAATACAGGAATTAGGCCTTTATAAGAAAAATAGGAGAATAAACAGTCTGATTAAAAGATAGCCCCAATTAACACAGTCCAAGCAATCAACACCCATGTAATATACAATTCAAAGCACATACAGCCGATTACTTTGGTTCTGTGACTCACACTTGATAGTAGAATAGTTGAAAGAAGATGGATTAGAAGAAAAGCTTGTTTACTCACAGCCGAGGAAAAACAAAAAGACCCCGGAGTTTCCAGTTTCCCTCAACCAGAACTCTAAAAAAAAATCCAGGTCTCTGAATTGGTCCTCTGGTCAGGTTGTTTGTGTCCCCCTTTGTTCACCCTTTACAGGTTAAAGAAAAATTACCCTTCTATCTACTTAGACACGCCCCAAATCACCGACTAGGTGTATAATTTCACTGGAGGTGATTTCATAGAACCTTAAACTAAACAGAGTAATACAACACATCACCTTGTACATTATATAAGCATGTAAAATACAAGACTTCTACATTCTTAAGGAAAAGTTTAACCAGTGTATTCCGGGAACTTCACGGGAAGATGTGCATTCTGCTACTTTTGTTAGAAGCTCCTGATATGTGTTGATATTCAAAATCAAAATCTGGGAGAGCTGACTCCAACGAAGAAGTTTCTTGTTGTTCCCTTTGGCTGTATGAAGCCACTTTAGCGCAGCAGGTCAGTTTTGTAGCTGGACGCCGTCCCCAAACATAATGGGCGGTAGCTTTTCAGGGCGTACAGAAGCATAGCCTTCCTTTTTCACTGAACTGACCAGTGGCCTTTTCCTCTCCGATAGTTTCTTGGCTGAAACACGACAGTGGATGGGAAGTTGTGATCGCGGTCCTTCCGTGCATGAGAACGCTCCTATACCCGCTCCAGAGCATCGGGTTACCTAGGGTGAATGGTTGTCAAAGTCGGAGCCCTTAGCAAGGGTCAGACAGTGAGCGTCGCCTTAAGTTGGGTAAAGGCTTCCTGACACTCATGAGTTCCATTTAACCGGAGTGGCTGGGTCTTCTTGGTCAGGTCGCGTCAAGTGGTGCAGCGATTTGGCTTTGTGTGGACAAATCGCCTGTAGTACCGCCAAGCCTAAGAAGGATTGGACCTGTTTCTTTGGACTTTGGGACAGCCACTTTTGGAATAGCCCCCTTGGCCTGTAGGGGGTTATGGTTCCTTCGACCACCTTGGCAATGTCTCAGGTCAAGTCACTCTGTTTGCCATTTACACTTCTTGGACATCACAGTTTAGTCCTGCCGCCGATACGCCAAAGACCTTTTCCAGGTGTATTCAGGTGTCGCAGGAGTCTTATGGAAAAAATGGCCACATCATCGGTAGGCAACTGCATATTCTCTCAGTCCGGCTAGAGACCATCTCCAGCTCTGGAAGTGGTGCGTGCATTTCGCAGCCCGAAAGGAAGTACATTTAATTCATAACCCTGCCATGGTGATGATGCTGACCTCTTGGAGGTTCATCAGCGTACTCTTGCCAGTACCCCTTGTTAATCTATGTGGAGATGAACTGGGCAGTCCCAACTTTTCCAATAGCTCATCCGTGCGTGGCATTGGATAGTTTGTCTGACCAATTACCGATGCTTACGGGATTCACGCAAACGTTATTCCCCAATCTGGTTGGGTACAAGAACCCACTGGAAGCCCATGCACTGTAGATGAGCGGATTATACCCATCTGTAGCATGTTCTGGATCTCCCGCTCTATAAGCAGCTTGTGCGTGAGGGGACACCTGAGGGTGGTGTTTAATTGGGTAGCATTACACTGTTGCAATGGAGTGGGTATGCCCGTTCAGTCCGGCCTGGAGTGGGGCGAGAAAAATGGTGCGAGCTGGTGCACTAGCTTCTGGATTTGTTGCCGCTTGCAGACGTTCCAGGGTGGTTGAGAGGTTCACCTCTTCCACGCCCCGTCTCTTCTTCCCGCATAGTAGATCGCCATCAGGCCACTCAGCATCCTGCTCCCGACTGTAACTGACAAACCTGTAAGTCTCTGGAAATAAAAGGGCTGAGAGAATTAACATCGGTAACTTGAGTGAAGAATTGGAAATGCTATGAGATAGTTAACAGCTCCTAGTGCTCGTGGACCGGGAATGGCCCCCCCATGTGAGTCTTCCATCTTATGGCCTGTTTTGCCTTCAAAACCATAACCTGGTCTCCTCTCTGAAGGAACGGTCTCTGGTAATGGTTTATCATATTCCAGGCCTTTTGATCGTCCCTGAGTATCCTTTAGGTTTTCTCTAGCAAGGCTAAAGAATGTCCGGCGGGTGTTTTGTAGGTTGCTACAAAGCCACATGTTAGTTCCTGGATGAAGGTGTAAACCCCCATTGTTGCTTCACCAACTGTAATGGCCCCTTAACCTCAATGGCCATACACAATTCAAAGGGTGGAGAAACCAAACTGGGATGTGGTACACTCTGAAAGCAAAAGCAATCTGCAACACTGGTCCCAGTCGGTTGAGTATTCATTTACGAATTTAGATCAGTGGCCCAAAGTTCATTAAACCTTTTCCACCAGGCCATTGGTTGATGGTGGTAAGGGCCAACCAAGTGATTTACCCAGATTTTCCCCACAGCTTTCATGGTGCATGCCCAGGAAATTAATCCGAACAGTAAGGATATCGGAGGGCCAACCTAACCCGGTGAATGTCCGTGGGCCTGGCAATCACCGCTTTAGCTCTGGTGTTACCTAGAGGCCACTGCTTCTGGCCATCGGGTAGCAAAGTCCACGAAAGTCAGTACGTCTGCTTTCCCCTGAAAGTGGTCTTTCTCGGAAAAGGACCAGAATAATCCACACTACTCGCTGAAATGGGACCTAAATTATGGGGAGTGCTGGAGAGGGGCCTGAACCAAAGATCTTGAGGCTTTCCAACTCTTGGGCAGCACCTCACAAGAACTGACATCGGGCCAAACTTCCTGCCCATCCCCTTCCAGTAGAAGGAACTCCCCACCTGTTTTGGTTCTGTTCACCCCAGCATGGCCACTGGGATGAATCATGGGCTAAGCTTAAGAGCTTCCCCTGTACTTAGTTGGAACCACCAACCGTTTGTGGCGGCTGCAATTCTTCTGGTGTCCACCAGAAATAATTTGTATAAAAGCCGTGGTCAGTAACAAACGCGGAATCTGTGAGAAGAGCTGAGAGGCGGTGGGTTGCCTCCGGCCGCCACCCAAGCTTTCTGAGGCGTGTAGGGGGGACCTTGGAGGAGGGGGTGAAGAGGCAAAAACAATGGGTAGGCGGGGCCAGGCCAGAGGTGGAGTAGGGGTGGAGCACAGACAGGGCCTCAAGAGGAGAAGGATGAGCAGGGACGGGCCTCAGGCAGAGCAGGGGGCAAGGCCACAGTCCAGGCGCTAGTGCCCCACCACACTTCTAGGGAGCTTCCAAGCTCATGCCCAGCCTCCCCAAAGGCAGGAGTCACATGCCACCCATGCTTAAGCTCCAGTTTCCTCAATGGCAAATGAGGACACAATAAAGCCCATGTCTGCCCAATTTACCTGCCACTTATTTCCTACAATCCTTCAATTCCTGAGTACCACAAGTTCTTCCCAATCCCAAACCATGAATACTTTTTAATCCTCTTTGAACATTAGGGCTTACTTCATTCAGTGGCATCTACAGCCACTACCTCAGTTTACACACACACCTCCATGCCACAGTTTCCTTATATAAGTAGGTACTTATAATTTATCCTTTCAGCCAAACCAATCAGAAGTCCTTCCCTCTGGGACATCGGAAGTCCAATACAAATAAAGAATTTATACAAGCCATATCCTCCAGTTCTTGTTCTCTGAGGTACCATTCTACAGTGCAATGACCCACCAGATTGGACTGGTCAGTTCACAAATACAAACACAAACAAAGCTCTTCCTTCAATCTTCCCTAGAAGGTCTACCCATCTACTCCGCCTAGCTCCTTTCACAGCCCTTTTCAGAAATCACGGGTGTTCTTGTCTCTCTCACCAGAGTCACCAGCAGCCCTTCCTCCCCCAGATCTGATCAGAGGAGAGGCCTAAATACATCTACTTGCTCCCTGAAGGTCTCTCACTTTACATTAGAGCTGATCAGAAATCCCACATTTTCCCCCATAAAAATTTCCTTTAGACAGTTTTACCCCAAATTCAGGAGGTTTCTGAGAGTTTTTCCCCCAAGAAAATGAAAAAAAATGTTTATTTTTTACTTAAAATGACATTATGTTTTTTGTAAACACTTTTCACACTGTTTTCCATCTGGAAAAATTTTGAAAACAATAAAAGAGTGAGTGAAAATAGGTGTTTTCCCCCCAGGTGGCCTCTAAAGAGCCAGGACGTCCTTGTGACACACCTCTGTATACAAATATTGTTTCCACTTTTGTAATAATTTGTGGCCCCTTTATTTATTTGTGATAACAGTTTAATTTGTTACGTTCAGCTAAGTTGGTTCAGCCTTTCAGTTTTGTAGCTGAAGCATTACTGACACAGAGGGCTTTTGTGCCAATTTGAGGAAAGTAACAGAGTGGACTGAAAAACAGACTTGCAAGAAAACTGTTTAACATGCAATCAGAATCACCAGATGGATATCCCCTTCTATCGCTAATTCCAAAACAACGTTTTTCAGTACCATCTAGAGCCAATGAAGATGTATTTTGGGTCCACAATCATAGTTCTCAAAATACAACTGAACATAGCAAACTCCTTTTGTTCCTGATACATTCACTTCTACCTCCAGACCCCCAGCAAAAGCATTCAATTTATAATTCAGAAACCTCAGATCAACCGAAAGGAATGATATTTGGGCACAGTATGGATATTCCACTAGGGAGCTATCTATGGACCATTCCGCAGATACAGATGTGTGGGCTTTTCTTATGTGTATTTTAACAACTTGAAATTAAAAATTATACCGATTAATGTCTTGAGGCCAGCTACTCTGAAATCTTACTGTATAGAAACCACATAATCCTTTTAACAGGGGGAGGGTGGGGAGAGCGTTCATAAGTAGCAAATCTAAAAAAAAAAACCCAGAACATTTATGCATTACTTAGCCAGTATCTTTCCATATCTTTGTCACTGTTGAGTGTGTGTACTGAAAGTGTTTCTCTCTCCTAAGAGTCTTCAGCCATTTCCTCATGCTGATCCTGCCAGCGAAAGCCAGAATCATGTGTTTTATCGTTTCTTCTGTCCCTCAGGGTTTTTATTCGCTACCAGTCACTATATGGACCTGAGCACCCTTCAATATAAAGTCAATAGCCTTAGGGACCTCCTGGAGTCTTGCACTTCCCCTTTTCAAGGACTTTATTTTTAAGGTTGACAGTTTCAAGAAAATTTATTATTTAGGTCGGTTGATTGGTATTTTTTGGGGGTTCAAATATTCAAATGTGATCCTGTGATGAAATGGTCTTTTTGAAGAAGATAGCACTTTTGGATGGGAGTGGATATCACGTTTACATAGAGCATTCTCACTTATTTGCAAGGGAGAGGCCAGGAGAAAGTGACAGACTGGGAATTACCTTGCCAAGCAGCTCCAAGGGCCCTAGTTTAATTTCATTGATCTCAATGGAAAGACTCCCATTGACTTCAAGTCCCTAAAGATAATTTCTAAATAATTAGCAACATGGACAGATTCATTTTAAAGAAATGTATAAATGTTATTGTTTGATTTCAAAAGACGATTAAAGAGGTGTCCACTCCCCAGGCTCTGTGCCCGACATCCTTTAAAATAGAGAAAACGAGGAGGATACTTGTGCACCTTAAGACTAACCAATTTATTTGGCATAAGCTTTCCGTGGCTATAACCCACTCCATCAGATCATGGAGTGGAAAATACAGTAGGAAGATTATATATAGCGACTGGTAGCGTAGTGTTAAGAGCACCACCTTTGAGACGGGAGAAACGCCTTTGCATATGAGAGACCGGGTCAATCGCCGGTTGGTACCAACTTTCAGTAGGAGTCCCTTTGGCAAAAGACCCTAACGCTCACCTGCCCTACCTCAAAATATGAGAGTGACACGACTAGAAGAGCATGCCGCTGGAACGTGCCGGATTTAACAGGTCCGTGCAGGTGTTGAGGAACCAGGAACAACTGACGATAAGTGGGCTACCTGGAACAAACCATTCATGGACCAAGACAAGGAGAACCTGGAATTGATGGAATGCTCACGACAACAGTAACCTAATGAGAGGGATATAATTAAACGTATGAGGGACTATGGATGGCAAAAGACCTAACATCACACTACTGAGAAACAGCTAGTTACCCAATGCTTCAACATAGTAAAGAGGAAGCCTGCTCTCACAGCTTTGAGAGAGACAAAATCCACATTGCATCCCAGACTCCAAGAAGACCTGGAAGAACAGTGGATGTGCAGCCCCACCTGAAGCGAAACTTCACTGCCACCCCTCCATTGCAGAGCAACAGCAGCTGATATGAGGCAGAAGATCATGGAAGGAAAACTAGCTAACAGTCAATCCTCGAAGACTGATTACCAAGGCTCAGTGGAGAAGTACCATCAGATAGTATGTTAGAAGATCCAACAGAAGCCCTCAGACAATCCCTACTACCCCATCCCCAATGAACTGTATACACTGGTATACGTACACGCCTCTGTAATCCTGGAGTATTGCTTGGCTACACGATCTAGAGAGCAAACAACAGTATTGTACGCACCCTGGAATAATGAGGTTGGAGGATATAGATCAAGGTGGACTTCAGAGAGAAGTTAGTCCAGCTGTTGGAAACGTACAGAATGGTGTAGACGGCATTAAGGATAAGACTTGGCTACTTGAAAAATAGCAAGGCCTGACTCCATCCTGGATCACCTAGAGACTGCGCTAAACAAAGGCTGCACAGCACTGGCTCCAGGCTAAAGGAGTACACTAGAGAAGCAGAGGCCAAAAAGTAAATGCCCGCTGTTCTCCAAGAACCATCCAAGTGTACTCCCCACTCGCAGTGCAACAACACAAATACAGCAGAGCACAAGCAGCAGAAATCTGAAAGTAGTTGCGTAAGAAACATTTATGGACAGAAAGAGAAGAGCTCATACACCAGTGCAAAGTGCGCTGACGGACACTAGACGAGAAGCAGAGCCAGGCCATCTCCCAGAACAGGGAACCAGTCCCATTCACAGTTAAGAAGACATTCAGCAGCAGGGTCAAGAACATGAAAGCTGGACGCATCTTGGACCAGACATGAATCCGACTACCTCCGGCTAAGAAGACTAACAGCAGTGCAATGCATCAAATGCTGCAGCACAGATGATGACCAGCTGCTAGCAGCAGGCTTCCCACACCAAACTGGCTAAACACAAGGAAGGACAGTGGGCTGATCATGAAGACCCCTGCAAGGGAACAGAACCCTCACTACGGCCAATAACCTGCTCTCCCACAACTGGAAAAGTCCTGATCAGGCCATCATAGTCCGCCAAGGTACAGCAGACCACACTGGGCCAGCTAACAGTTGAGCACAACTTCAGAAGGGCAATTGGGGAACAACACCAGAGGCTCAACATCACGAGTTTGCGTCATAGATTAGAGCAGTCGCCCAAGACTTCAAGGCTATAGACAGACCACATCTGGAGCCAGGCCTGGATATGACTCACAGGACAGCCTACTGACTCACATGCCGCACCGTTGGATCTGTGAGTGTCTGACCGCTATACACAAGTAACAGGACACTAGTCAGGACCGTTCCTCAAGAACTCAATTGGACTAATGAATAGACAACATTGGAATGTCACACTTCAAGGCACTTGCAAAAAGTGGCCATCAAAGCGTCGGCAGCCTATACCACGGTGTTATGCCACCCTGTCCCCGCTGCTGCTATCTGCTATAGGCTTTAAACCCCTCAGCCAGACTAATCACAAGGACTGATGCGGTACAAATACAGTCTTCGGAGTGAACTACCATCAGGCCATCCTCCTCTACATGGATGCATCAAGCTGTATGCTAAGATATGAACGACACATCGACTCGCTAATCCACCTGACGCGATCTACAGTGAGGCATATCGGATTGTTCTATTTGGACTGGAGAAAGTTGGCGGATGGTGTAGTGACGGAGGAGGTAGTCAGACTGATGGGTGGAACTACCAGCGGGGCACATAGCAGACATACAGACCTGCTACAAGTTACCTTGGCATCCCACAGTCACATGGAAACCTACGATGAGGAGCGCAGGATAGACAGCCAACATCCAAGGTATCCCACTAGTGATGGAGGGGTTTAATAGATGAGGTCATGAAGAGCCAGCTCAGTGGGAAGAACAAGATCCACGCCCATCGAACGATACGCCTGCCGTCATCAGATACCCTTGCCGGTATAGTGAGCTGGCCAAAGGAGGACATGGAGGCTGCCGATGTGAAGACCCGGAAGCTCCTCACAATGCACACGAGGTTCCACCCAAGTTCAACACCCAGAAGACTGTATACCAGCCGGAAAGAAGGCCGGGCGGGGCTTGGTGAGCGTCAAAGCACTGTCCTGGACGAAACCCCTCGAGAACATCCAGGAGTAACATCAGTAAGATGGCCCCAAGATGAGCTGCTGAGAGAATGCCTGAGGCAGCAGCAGACATGGGAGGAAGACCAGCAGAAGAAGTGCCATGGCAGACAAGACCCTGCACTGGGATTACCATCGACAGATAGCTGAGGTGGCTGACATTGGGAAATCTCTACCAGTGGCTGGAAAGGGCTGGACTAAAAGACAGCACTGAGGCACTGAATCATAGCAGCACAGGACAGGCACTGAGCACCAGATCCATTGAGCAGGAGGTTCTACCACACTAGAGAGGACCCAAGGTGCAGACTGTGCAGAGAGGCCTCAGAGACAGTCCAACACATACGTGGCAGGATTGTAAGATGCAGGCAGGAACAGCATACACTGAACGGCAACAACCAAGTGGCTGGCATTGTGTACAGGAACATCTGCACAGGCGTATGGGCTAGACCCTCCAAGACCAGATGGGAGATTCCACAGAAGGTTGTGGTAGAATAGCAGGGCTAAGATTCTGTGGGACTTCCAGATCCAGACGGACAGGCAGGTACTGGCCAATCAACCAGGGACATCGTGGTAATAGACAAGGAGCAGAAGAAGCGGTGGTGATAGATATAGCAGTCCAAGTGACAGCAAACATCAGGAAGAAGGAATATGAGAAGCTGGAGAAGTACCAGGGCTGAAGGAACTAGAAGAGGATGTGGAAAGTGAAGGCCAAAGTGGTCCCAGTGGTGGTAGGAGCACTCGGGGCTTGTGACTCCTAAGCTGGGTGAGTGGCTCCAACAGATCCCAGGACAACAAATCAGAGCTCTCTGTCCAGAGAGTGCAGTGCTAGGAACAGCTAAGATACTGCGCAGAACCCTCAAACTCCCAGGCCTCTGTAGTGAGGACCGAGGTTGAGGAAGACAACATACCACCCATAGGTGTGAGAGGGAATTTTTTTATATATTTTTTATATATATATATATATATAACACCCACACACACTACCACACTATACACATCGGTTGCCATACCAACTCTAACGAGACAAATCAATAAGGGGGGCTATTATCAGCAGGAGAAAAAACTTTTCTAGTGATAATCAGGATGGCCCATTTAAACAGTTGAAAGAAGGTGTGATTAGATGGGAGGAAGGGGGGAATTAGCCTGGTGGAAAAGTTTTTTAGTTTGTGTAATGACCCGTCCATCCCAGTTCTTTATTCAAGCCTAATTTAATGATGTCCAGTTTGCAAATTAATTCCAGCTCTGCAGTTTCTTGTTGGAGTCTGTTTTTGCCTTTATTTTTGTTAAGAAATTGAGACTTTTAGTCTGTAATGAGTGTCCAGGGAGGCTGAGTGTGAAACCTTAATGAAGACAATCTATTAAGTTAACACACCCTCTCAATAACTCTTGGATAACCGAGATAAACCCTTTCCAACAGACCCCCTCATAAATCCCACAAATCTCCCTCCTCCCTCGAACCAAGGAGGAAGAGCTGGGTGTTCTCTATTGGGTCAGAAAATGCAGACTATTTTGGACCATCACAGGACCAAATTCCAAAGCTGGAAGAGGCCCTACATGACGACACCCTGCCAGTAGTCCCCTCTTTTATACTAATGAGACTCCAGTTCTAGCATTTCTGCTGACCACAACCACGGCAGCATGGAAGTGAATGAGAGAAACTTTTTAGGGTACGTCTCCATTTCAAGCTGAAGGTGTAATTTCCAGCATGGGTAGACATACCCACACTAGCTCTGAACAAACTAGCGCACTAAAAACAGAAGTGTAGCTATGGCAGAGTGAGCAGCAGGAAGAGCTAGCCTCCAAAGTACATACCTAGCCTTTCTGATGGGAATTTGCTCCCGCAATGGTCCAAAATATGGCACAACTGGAAGTGCAGACATATCCTTATATACGAAGGTCCTAGGGCATTTAGGGCTAGAACCAATATTTTAAATTCTACCAATGAGACCACAGGCAGCCATTACAGAGCATCGTGCTTATGGAGAGACCCTTTGCTTAACACATGGGCTGGCCCATTCTGCACTAACTTCCCTTTCCAGCTTAATTTAAGACATAACCCCCAGACAAAATATGTTATATTCCTCCATGGTAACAGATGACAGTCACAAGATCCGCATCCTGAATAGACTATGAAAGTATCTCTTTAAGGGAAGAGGGCAGCAGCAGCCCAAGAGGTGCGGATGGCTCAGGCCCACACTAAGAGCCTGAGACTGAATACTTTGTCTAGCACAGATATCATTACCACTCAGTTGGTGCCATCACATTCTTTTATATAGTGTAGGTTGAGGCGTGTCACTTTATTTTCAAGACAGAAAACACCACGTAGTCTTTTCTCACCTTTTGCAGGTCACTTCTTATCCCCACTCCACCATCTGTAGCACTCTGTGATGTGCCGTGGTACTAGAAACTTTGAATTACTACACTGAGCTGAGACTCAGTACCAAAGTAAAACCTAGCAGTTGTCCGTTTCATTGAATATATCAAGCTGGGCTGTTAGCTCAGAAAAAACTAACTGAACACTCTTTAGTATGTGTCATAGTTTAAGGTTTATTTTTATGTTACTTTGCTCCCCAAAGTGAGAGCATTCTATTTCATAGTCTAAGGCTTAATTTCTCAATAACTACACACAATGCTAACCTTCTGCCCTTTATCCAGATGTTCAGAGAAAAACAGCCAATTACAAAGCCATCTTTTCTTTTAACTCTTTTCTTAAGTGACTGAAATGTTAACTGTGCAATGATTAAAATGTTCTTAGATTATTTATGAAGCCTTCTGTAATATCAAGTCAATTTCTCAATCAAACACTGGTAGAAAAAAGAGAAAGGGAGCAGGGAAGGAAAAAGAAGAGGCACTCCATTCTATTGTCTGTTGACATATTCAAGATAAATGTCAGCTTCAGACTGAAGTTATGTATCAGTGGACCCTTTCCTTGGGCAAGCAGAGTCCTTATCTCAGTCATTTATATGACCCCATATTACTATAGTATCTGAACATCTCACAATGTTTAGTGTATTTATCCTCACAATTCACCTCTAAAGAAGTGCTATTATCCACATTTTACAAATGGGGACACTGAGGCACAGAGAATCTAAGTGACTTATCCAAGGTCATATAGGAAGTCTGTAGCAGAGCAGGGGCTTGACTTCAGGTCTCCATAGTGCCCTAACCATCAGTCCTCTTGATCCTCCCTGGTCCATCTGAGGTCAAGGTACAAGCCTGGAAGGGCTGTGAGGGCCAGTTGCCAGACAGAGCTTCCTCCTCTCTTCAAGTGGAAGGAACCAGCTGAGACAGCAATGGATGAATAGACAAAGATCAGATTCAGATAAAACCAAAGAAAATCCAAGACTAATATCTGCAATTTAGAAGAGATACACAACTTGGAGCAAAAAATGAAGAAAAGCAAAGAAAAAGGCACTGCCAACATCATTTTCGGGGGGGTATGTAATTTTTCAACAGCACTCCAGATTTTTTTTTTTTACAAAGGTACTAAAATCAATTAAAATAATATCTGATGCATAATAAACCTGGAAATTTCTCTTAGGAATAACTAGGAATAATTTGCTGCTGCTGCTGCTAATTTCCTATATCCATATCTGATATTTTTCTTATGTTCTTAGGCAATCCTAAAAAAGTTTTGGTTTTATAGTCGCTATCATTTCAAAGATTTCTTCTGTTTTTCTACAGATGATACCAGTTCCAGTGGTATTCCCTATTTTAAGTGTGGAGAATATATCTCAAATCATTGGAATCTTTGAAAACAGAACAAAATTGGGAAGTATGCTCACTGTTCCTTTAAAAAAAATCCTAATAATATCTTGACAATATCAGTCAGCTTGTTTAGACTTCACAATGTTTCCACCTTATGAATCCACCCAGGTTCAGAACATTTATCTCAGCCGGCTGCAGAACTTTCCATTTGTCTTTATTACATGAAGCTGGATCATTCTAATTTCTTGTTTACAGACCACTTAGGTAATTTTTGTATGCAGTTGATTGAATCCAGTGATAGGAATGCTCATTAGTATTAGCATATCCAACAGAGCTGAGGCCCAGCTGCAAAGTTCAGCTAGGTTTTGTAAAGTTCTTATCAAGGGGCTTTCTCTTTGAGTTCATCTCTAATAGACAAGTAATAGAAACATACATCAGTATAACTTCCTGCAGGACTCTCAAAAGTTATCCATTGTTTGTTCAACACCACCCTAGGAAACTGGGGGACTGAACGGTGCAGACTGATGATAATAGGCTATGAAGAAGAAGTGGCAAAGAATTTACAACACAAAGTTATTTAACACATAAAAGGCATTTAGATAGCTGCTTCTTTCCAAACTGACATGACTGAAAAGAAGCCTGGTCTCAGACCACAAAATGCACAATTAGCCTGTGGAACTCACTATCACTAAATGAGGCTATGATCTCAGCAGAATTTTTAAAAATAGAAATTTATATGGATAACAAGAATATCCAGAGTTAAAATAATGAATTAAAAATGAACAAGAGTTTTGGAAGCTACATAGCGACCCTCAAGCTTCAGGGCACAAGCCAACTTGTAATTGTTGAGGGTTAGGAGGGAATTTTCCCTGGGCGCAGTTATCCCATAAATGCCTACTGTAGGGTTTTTTGCACCATCCTCTGAATTATCTAGTATTAAGCCACTGTTGGCGGCAGGGTACAAGACTGTAGAAACCACTGGTCGGATATGATATGAAAAGTCCTGTGACTGACTGAGTAGCCTAGATATCAAGCGATCAGGCCCTGTGCATTAAAGCAGTTTAAACTACTTTAACGGGCTTCTCAGCAAGCACAAAGATATGCATGTGAGCCCTGCAGAGAGCACCTCTAGCTATTTAAAGTACTTATATAGCCTAGATTATCTCAGAATCTGAGCACCCATAAAATATATGGCAGAAACCGGCTATTTATAAATAAGGCTGTTTGTCACACCCCAGCAGTTGTGCCCAAGAAACTAAACCTGTGGTAGCCAGAAAGAGAGCAGGTACTCTAAGCTGGGGAGAGATGGCTCTAAATAAGTGTCCTTATAGCACTCAGTGTTCACTGGGTTGAGTGGGGGGAGACCAGATAAGCTGTAAACATGCAAATTTCTTTGAAAGTCCTTTGAACCAATTTTTAAAAAAATATTGTTTCAGCTGAGCTTGTAAACTTTTATTTTAACTTTGGGAAACAGTTTACATATTCCTCTGGTATAGAAAGATGTCACAACATGCTAGAATGAGTGTGACATTTTCTATACAAGCAGACCCAACACAGATAAATCACACTCCTCCATAAAAAAACATTCCTGCTTAGAAACAAATCTGTTTACATGGCGAAACCTGCGATGGGACTAGAAATTGGATCTCCAGGTTCTTAGACTTGTTGTTCCTGCAACAAGCTGTAGCGGCCTCAATAGTCCAGACAGCTAAGGCTCTGGGGGGCAGGGACCAATTTTTGTTTTGTTTACACAAAGTCTAGAGTGCAATGATGTCCTGGCCCCTAACTGGGGTTTCGAGGCACTACTGCCATGTGTGTGATAATACATTGGCTCAGGAACCTCTGTCACAGCACCATGTTATTGCATTATGCTTCCAGATCAAGAAAGGTTTCTAATATGGCTTGCTTACCCGGTACAGAAAAGGACAAAACTTTGTTCGAACTGTATTTCAGTATGTGCTGTAGCCTAACCCCTTCACCTTGTGCTATCTTTAACAAAAAAACAAACCTTCTGAATGCACCTGTCATTTCCGTTTTTCAACAGGTGTCTCAAAATGGCAGTGGGGTGCGGCGGAGAAGATTGGAGTTTGTCATTTTAGTGACCTTGCATAAGCTCTCTGCTAACTTACATTAAAAATGGAGGATGGTAGAGGGAAGTTTTCAGCAGCTTTTTCCTGACCATTTTCTTGCGGGGGTTCACGGCCTCAGTTAAAAATAAGGGTAGTAAATTGCATGGAAATGTAAACAGCAATGAGAAGAGTTAAGATGCGAAGTCCTAGTCTCCTCTTTCCCAGCTCAAGTAACTTCCCCCTAGGCTATAGAGTTGGGGGAGGGGTTCAGTCAATGACTCTCCGTTTTCTTTCCTGATGGTGTTTGCATCACTGCAGATTTGTCATCAAATTTTTTTTTTTACTCACATTAGGCTCACTCTATCAATTCATTTTTCATCAACCAACAATGAAAATTAAAGTCATGCTCACAGTTTGTATTCTGTGTTTTGGTTTTTGTCATTTCAATGAGATTTTTACAAAATAAAGGTTTAAAGCTCCTATTAACCTGAAAACTTCTGACACAACTTTAACCAGGGAATCAACTTGAGCTTTGCTAATAATGGCTTTTTTCAGTTTGCTGACAAGTCCAAAAAAATTGTAAACAATTTTTACTTTGGGTTGAACTGAAAACAAATTTTTTAAATTTATATTTTTTTAAATATTTTTTGGCAAATGGAAAAGCCAAAAAAAGTCAAGTCAAGTCTAAACTTTTGGGCACTTTGACAGAAGTAAAGAATGACTAGAGAAGGAGGAGGCCCTTCCTTATAATCTTTAGCCCCAAGGTTATGGACCTAGAAAACCAGTGTTCAGTTCCCCCCTGCTCTTTACGTGAGAAGGAATTTGAACATGGGTTACTGTAGTGAGGTGGACTGACCCTTCCCAAACACAGAGGAAGAGGGTGGCTCCACCCCCTGTAGGAGGTGGAGCCCTCCCTCCTAGCTCTGCCCCTGCAAGCCAAGGGGCGGGGCCAGAAGTATAAAAGTGGGACCTGGAAGCTCAGTAGGGGCCCAGCCACTGGATAGGACAGACGTGTTCCCTGAGCACTCATGCTGCGAAGTGGCAGCAGGCCTGCAGAGTGCAGATGACTGGCCTGGACCACCTGGACTCCTGGACAACCTGACCCCACAGAAGACAGACGACTGGCCTGGACCACTGGCTGGCCAAACGCTGGCAGAGCTTCTGCTGGCAACTGAGGCCCCCGCCGATCACCTTACCTCCCCAGACCAGGATGTGTCCTTGGACGGGGAGAGTGCAAGTGGCCATGGGATAGTAGACCACTGTCTGGCTGCAATGCTGGCAGAGGGTGAGTCAGCGTGTTGTGGCTTGGATACTCGCTGATGTGGTGGCAGACTCCTCCACCACCCTTGGGGCCCTGGGCTGGGACGCAGGGGAGGGGGAGTGCCTGAGTCCCCCCTGCCACCCAAGTGGTGGGTGACAATCTCCCCCTCCCTCACGCTAACTGAAGGAAAGCTTGAGTTAACTGACTTTGTTTGCAGCCTCACCTGAGGGCAGGTTGGAGTGACTTTGTTTCCTGTCCCGCTCTGCACCAGAGCCAAGCTTGATTGACAATTTGTAGCTCCACCTGAGTGAAGGCTTGAGGAGGTACTAGGGCTGCAGGGAGGACAAGAAAAGGCAGCAGGTCCAACCCCCTTGCCAGTGATGAGTGACCATTTCAGACTGCAGTTTGCCTCTGAGAGAATGGGCTCAATGATGACTGGCAGTAGCCACTGAAGCAAAGTGGGTATAGGGGGTTGGGGTTCTCCTGGGAGGGGAGACCCAGAGTGTGGGGACATTGCCATGGGGTAAGGGACACCGTGGTCCAGGAGGGATGTGGGGCCTGAACTGGTGGAGATAAAGGGACTGCAGAGGGGCAGGTAAGGGCAGGGAAAGAACTGGCCAGAGGAGGGCACTCCTGAGGTGGATGAGCTAATTCCCAGACTGACCAGCAGGAGGCGCCGCGGCAGTGAGTGCCCCGCCTGGCTACAGTCACCTACATTTCAAGAGAGTTGGTTAGCCACCGAACTAGGGAGTATTCTGGCCTGGGGTTTCTCAGTCTCTCCTGTTGTAGCTTTTCCACTTTTTATATATAAATACATAGTCACTGCAGCAGGGTCTTGAACTTACGGCATTCACCTAGGATTAGGGAGACCAAACGACCAGGCTCACTGTCTTTCCCCAGTGCCTCCATAAGAGTCACTTAACAGATAATGTGACAGTAGATGATGCTCAAGAGTATTAGCACACTTCCTAGGTTATGTAGGATCAATAAAACTTGTTGCACACAGCAACTCGCTTCTTGCCATTGTAGAGCTTTACAGAAAGCTCTTAAAAAGCAAAACATGCCAACACAGACATGGCTAAAGACTTAATTGTACTGACCTAGCTATCCTTCCAAGAATCAAAATCACTTCTGTGACAGAGAATTAATATACATGACCTAACTTTTAATAAATTTAAAAGCTCAGTTTTCTCATGCAATACTGGAAACAAAGCATAGGTTTTACAAACTTTTGAAACGTGACACACTAGGAGTAAGAGGTTTCCACTATACTTAAAAAATTTAAAAAAAAGTCTGGCAAGTAAATTAGTCCCACACATACAAAAATGTCTTTTCTACTCACAATACCACAGGTCTTCTCCAAAGGGGGCACACACACATACATCCAACAGTTGGCCAAATCTTTTAACATGAATCGACTTCCAACATCTCTCTCTTTTAGTTTAAGGAGCTTTCAGTAAAGCCAATGACAAAAATTTCACTGGCTGCCCACTTTTGCTGAAATGTGTAATAAGCTTAAGCAACATGCCTCACTCTAGATTCAATTGTCTGCCAAGAGTGAACAAACTTTTCTAGACAATCTGTTATTTTACTGACTGCAGTCAGTAAAGCCTGTTGCACCATCTGCTCTGTGGAAAGTACAAGGTATGTGTTTTGCATGGGTTCTCAATTAGAGATGAGCCAAAGTCAAAAGTCCTGCTGTGGGGATCCACTGAAAGGAGTTTCAACAGCAATTTCCAACCTTCTAGTTTCATGGCAAAGCATCCTAGACAAAGCCCTTCCATAACAATGTTATTCTTTTCTATGCCCTTGAAAGTGATCTGTTACAACACACCCGGTCGGCAATCTTATCAGAACCATGAAGGACTAAGGGAGCATCCAGCCAGAACTGCCTTCTTATCATTCCAACTAGTCCATTACTGGGGCTATTCCTGTAGGTAAGTAAAAAGTTGGATTCACCAATACTGACTTGAGGTACATTCATTTTCTAGGGCATCAGGAAGGGAGTTTGCACTGCCATTACCTGAGCTTTAAGTGTCCTGGTAGTAAACTGGGGGCTTCAGTCTCAAAGGGTGTTCAGCCAGTTACATTCACCACCATTAAAGTAATATGAAATCCATCATAAAAGCTGACAAATACAGAGAAAAAATGTTTGAGACCAGAGGTATTAATTACATTGAATCATGAGGTAAAACCAAAATGGAATCCATTCGCTTTCTCATGTGATCCACGAGCACTCCATCCCATCCCCACCATATGTCATATGAAAGACATGACTTAGATCTACTATGCTGGGGCACGGACAGATAACATTCAATTTTGATAACCTTGAAGTTAGCCAGGGCTAATGCATAATGGTTTGGGCAACAGGTAGTCCTTTGAGACGTCAAAACCAGGAATAAATTTGCATCCATTGGAGTGCAATGCACACAAGTCATGTTGAAGACACAGAATAGGGCTCATGTAAATTTTCTATCAAAGCAGGTTTTTGATGGAAAATAAGGTTTGTAACTGAAAGTTTTCACAAAAAATGGCCATGGAAAATTTTTATTTTTTTTCAAAGAAATGAATACCCAGAACCGAAAATATTTTTTTCCTGAAATGCCACTGCAGTGCTTCACTGGAGTTGCGGTTCAGTTGCTTCATGCTCCCATTCTTCTCTATGGATCAGGCTCCTAAGCCAGACTTCATCTCCCATAATGCACTGCAGTCATATGACTTTCCATGATGTACCCCTCACCAAGAGGGAGACCATGGTGCATCATGGGAGATGTAGTGTGACCAGAAATCCCAGCCTATAGAGCAGAAGGAAAGCCTGAAGCATGGATACCCATGAGGCATTATTTCGGAATCAAAATACTTTTATTTTTAATTTTTCACCAAAAATTCCAAATTTTCCATTGAGAAAAAAATTATTTTCTGGCCTACTCTACTTAATACTTACCTTGTTTTATATATTTTCAGAGGCTATGGTTTTTTTCCACCTGGCTGAGTGAGATGTCATAGATTTTAATTTGAGAAAGGCTCCCTAGAAATGTCTCTGGATGAAACCCTTAAAGCCTTCCACTTTGCTTAGTTGCTGAAGTTGAGGGGCTCAGGACACACTTGTTTTAATGGGGTGAGAGAGAACCCAAGTTTGGGAGCCTGCAGTCACTGGACTGTGAACAAAAACAATCAATGAAAAAAAGGTATTCTGATGTTTTTTAAACCAAAGTACAAAGGGGGGAAAAAGGAGATTTTTATTTTCAATTTCAGATTCAACAACCTGCTGGCTGAAAAAGATCTCCCTGGGTTTTAATCTTCAGCGATGCTGCTGAATTATGATTCACTTTAATCCCCAGTCTAGTCTCTCTCTCTCTTTGTGTTCCCCCTGGAAATCTGAGCTTCCGAGTGAGATCCACCAACCTCCACATCAATAGAGAGGACGATGTAGCATGGCCTTTCTTCTGCTTTGTTTTCTGCAGCCTCCCTACTAATATCACCACTTATTTTTAATTCTGAAATAAATTCCTTGAAAAATAAAGCATGCAAAAACTCAGAACAGCTATTAGTCCTTAGAGCAATGAAGTTGTATCTTTCTTCTGAATTCAGGGGGAGGGGAAACTTTGATTAACTGATGTCTAAGGTTTAAAACCTCGTTGCTAACGAGGTGGTGGCAGGTAACTCTGGGGACAAACCATCTCTTCAAGAATTAGAAAAGGAGAAAAAAAAATACTTACCTCCAGAAGGAAAAGAGGTGTTCACCTTCAGCAGTCAAACATATAATGGTCATTTTAGGACTACAGCTGCTTGTTGCTCCCAAATTTAAAGGGCCAGCTACCTGGAAAGCATGCTGGGAGAGGTTTCTATTGCAGTTTGGCCCCACACTGGGGAGTTCAGAAGTGATTAAGGAGTCCCATAGGAAGTAGCTCTTAGGAAAGGTGATTGAATTCCTGTCTTGTAGAGGGCCAGGAATCCCGATCTTATGAGTTTTACAGAGTGTGCTGTATTCAAATTAGTTATGTCTATTTGTTTTCCTTTTGATTCTGTAACAAGTCTAGATGCTTTTGGACATGCACTGTATCCTGTGCTTAAAGCTTACAATCAGTGCATCACAGTAACTCCACCTTTCCATCGGCCCCTCTTTCCACAGGCCACCTGCCAGCCAGCGCCCGGATTAAAGAATTTTGGGGCCCTATGCACAATGGAAATCGAGCCTCTGCACATCTTCCCTGCCCCTGGGGGGATGGGAGACATGAAGATCCTGTCCCATAGGATGGAGGCCCCTGAGGTGTTGGAAAGTAAGCCTGCCTGGCTGCAATCACCCATAGGCCCCTGTCCCATGGGTCTGGCCTGGTTCCCTGCTCCAGCCTGTGGGCTTTGCCACACGAGGCAGAGGGAGCCCTCCTCTGCCCTTCACCCCCTACGATGCCCTGCCCCTTTCCTGGCCCACAAGTCCCAGCTGCCACAAGATGGGGGTCTTGTGCGAGTGCACTGAGCGCACGTTGGGTAACTGGGCCTGCTGCCAACATTCCTGTCCTCAGAGATTCTTTTCCCAGTGCTGCTCTTCTCTTCCGCTGTGTGCTAGACAGTATAACTTCTTGAGAGACAGTACAACCTAAAGGAATAAGGGTGGGAGTGAGGCTTAGGACCCTGTCAGTACTACTCAAGTCTTCACTGGTGGCTCACTGTGTAGCTACTTACAAGTCACTTCTCTACCTCAGCGTACCCATCTTTAAAAGGAGGACAATATAACAAGCTGATAACACCTTGCATGGGGTGAATTGTTTAGCGTTCACCCTACTAGCAGCATCTTGGATCACCTGTTGAATATTTAATAGCACAGTGCAATATTTTTTCTGTCTTCTAAAATTATTTGATAGACTCAGATCCATTGGCTCCTTAGAAATACTTGCCAGTCTTCAACCCATCATAATTCAATTTATATGCCTACTTATATGGTGTAATGAAAACAGAATAGATTAGAATTCTAGTAGCACACCCAATTCTCCCCTTGGGGAATGCTTTAATTTCTAGGATTTAAAAATTACAGGACAGTTTCATTTGTATATTTAATTATATGGCAAGGCAACTGAATGCCCCAATATGGACATGTCATGGTATACTTAAAATGTCACAATACATTTGCCAGTTAATACAGAACAAGCAGGCTTGTTTTTCTTCTATTGACTGATAATCATAAGAGAAAAAAGGGAACAAGTCTGTCACTGGTTGTGCCAGGCACAAATAACATCTTAGAATAATAATAAATAATTCTCCTTTCCACAGTTTCCTGCTGACGAAATATGTGCTTTAGCACTGTCACTCTATATTTACTAATCAACCCATGACAAATCTATGACTGTGTCCCATACATAAGTAGTGCACTTGTACATATTTCTATAGGAAATTATGGAGTGGGTGGCTGTCTGATGGATGGATTACTATGCTTTACGAATCAGACATAGGTTTTTTATAATCAGACATATGCTTATCAAAGTATTCCAAGACATCATACACATTATGAATTGGCTCAAAGTGTGAAAGACATATTAAAATATTCATTTTCAGCCTCTATTTTAAAGCTACTGATTCAACCACATTAGTCATCATCCTTTTGAAAACATACAGTAAAAATAAAAAGATTACTCATTACAAAAGGGCTTACGAGAACATGAGGTGGAAAGGAGAGCATAGTCCATCCACCTATTCAGGAGCTAGATAGTTATCTGGCATAAACTGATCCATTGTCCTCAAAAGAGCTGTATTTATTTACACCAGCTGAGGATCAGACCACAAGATTTTAAATGCTATGAGATGAAATCTAAATATTTGCCTTCCCTCCACCCCCACCTTCCATTCCATTATTTATTGGAACTTCCCTTTTATGAAAAGAGTGCAAAATGTTCCAAAATCAGGACCATCTCCAATTTTCAAGACAGGTAGCATCCTTCATTCATTTCAGAATAACACTTTTGAAGAGCTTTTATGTGATCAGCTGCAGGAATTGCACTCCTGAACTGGTGACGGAGGGGGCATGGTTAATGGACAGACATATTTTGGAGAAAAGAAAAGGGAAAATTTGAAGGTGTGCTTTCTGGAGGAAGGGATTGTGAGCCAGCACTGATGGGTCATATTCTTGGTCTCTGCACTAACTTGCTAACCTTTCTGTGCCTCATTTTCTCCATCTGTAAAATAGGGAGGTTAGAAGTAGGAAAGGGTCATTTGTGTGATACAGACTACTGCCTAGCTAGCTGGACTGAGATCACCAACTCATTTCACATAGGCCACTAAAAATACATCACCTAGTAATGACTTCCAGTCACTAGCAACATGGGCTGGATTCTAAACAATTACCTAATAGCAAAAGGCTGTACCTATATCATAGTACCAGTCCCCAGAGTCATTAAATCCCTCTGTGATGGACATTCTATTTCTTTATCCTCAGTAATCTATCTGTGTTCTAATCTTCATGTAATGTTCTGGTAAAAGTACCAGTGAATAAAGAACACAAACTTTTAAGGTCTTCCCCCATCAGATGTTTGGAGCCCACCAGGAGAGTAAAACAAGATACCTTCACAGATTCATACATGAGATAACCCTAAGAATGTACGTCAGATATAAATCTTTTGGAATAGCTATTTATTTAACTTTTACTACTGAAGCAGGATGCTCTTTTTTGGTAACTTTTTGGCACCAGACATTGGATTTTCCTTTGTAAAATAGATCTTGATAATTATTGCCAATGCAAATGGGATTATGATGTTCATGGCAGTTTGTGGAACTCTCCTCTTTAGTAGTTTTGCATAATTATAACTTGTCAAAACCAGAACTTGAAGATTTATCAATATTGCCATCTAAGGATCTCTTTTACACTGCACAATCAAGAACTAGACACAACAAATTCTTAAATGTCAGCTCTCAAACTTGGAATGCTGTGGTTTCCCATATTAATACACAGACTGAGGGATATGGTCAGGGATCAAATGTCAGAGTCACTGACTATAGGAAATTAAATTGGTTAAAAGGGATGCCAAAATAAAATCACAACTACTCACTTTTTCCCATCTTAGAAATCTTTACACATCATACAAATATACATGAAATACAAATTTAAAATAACTTTAAGGTCAAATGAAGCTGAAGAAAGCCTCAAAGGGCCTAGGACTTAAAACGCAAGGGTGGCAATTAAAGGAGAGGAGTGTGGCTTTTGCAACCACAGCTACATTAGGGTGGGGATTGTGGGGGTGCACTGCCTTAGTGACAGCCGCTGGAGCTGTCGTATAGTATAGGTATCCTGTATAGTCCCAATACAGGTTGTGTGCCCCGCAGGAGTAAACTCAGAAGTAGCAGCTAAAAAATTGTTTTACAAACTCCCGTTAGCACTGGACTCTGAGTGTTACAGGGATAGAATGAGCCACACCCCAACCCACCCTCCCATGCACCCTTGTAAGGGGGAAGGTGGAGTCATGTTAGCCTCTCCCCTTGCACTTAGGTAGTGCAGAGACTAGTATTCAGGCTGGCCATGTGTAGGTGCACAAGAGATGCAGGGAGAAGAGGGGTGCAGTAGGCCACAATCTTGTGCTAGATTAAAGCGCAAATAAGGGGGCTCTTGCATGGTTTTGAAGGAGGTGCAGAGGACTGAGGGAAATCCACAATACTGTACAGTGGATGGCCTGCATAGGGTTCTCAATCTCTCCAATGTAAATGTATTTTAAGAGGCAGGCAAGCAAGCAGATTTTTTCAAATATTTCACATCTTGCCAAGTTTCATATCACTAGCCACTTTTAAAAATTATTATCCTCATCTTCCTGCCTGAAAATGTAGTATAGGAGTTATTAGACTATGGGCTTCAAGCCCCCTTACGGACTCCAACTCCATCATGGTGCTGCAACCACCTCAGTGCAAGTACAGGTGCAAAGTTCTAAAAATGACTTCCAGCTCCCTCTCTGATAAAAAGGCCAGGGGCTGAAGCCAGGGGCTGGGATAAGCACATTGACTAATCTTTACAGCTTTTTGGGGCCTTAGATGAAGCAAGGGGTGGATTCTGTTCTGTGGCAAAATTCCCAGACAGGGAACAGCAGAAAACACTGGTCCCTGAATATACACACACTTTTATTATAGATAGTGCAAGTTATATAACTGCAACTTTGCATGCATACATGCTCTTTAAAGCATATTAATGCAACAAGTGTCATATAGGGTGTGGGCATGTGCAAAGTGCCAAACATACAGCTAGGGATTGAAAATTAAACCCGGAATATGCTAGCAAGAAAATCTAGTTCTTGGTTTCACTCTTCATATTTCTTTGGTCTTGTATTTGGAGTACAAGCAGTACAAAACCTGCAATGTAGTCTTCATATCTCTGTTCACGATATCTGTGGATACAGAAGAAACAAACAAGCCTGCTGGGAAACATTAGAAATCCTTGAGATCGAGAGACTGCAAATGTCAAAGCACTGAAGGTAATCTCTCTCTTTCCCCAAATTACAATCTAACTAAATCAAGAACCAAAACAGGAAATGTAAAGCTATCAGATTTTCTTGATTTCTTAAATGAATTAGAAGAAGAAAAAGTGTCCTTTACCACTGTACCACATTGGAATAAGGATCAGTAATACACAATAAGAAACAATTCTTCACTGGCAGACAGCAGAGCAGATAATTTAATAAGACCTGATAACTGTATTTTGTGATTCTATTATAATGTGAATAGTAGCAGACATTGCCTTAACTCTTCATTTCCTGGCTTTGTAGTGTTTGCTTTTTGTTCTGTGGTGTGTATTTCCTGCTTTTTGAAGGTTGCAGTTTTCAGCTGCTAACTTCCATATTCTGGAAGTACATGAGGTACCGCTAAGGAACCTCAACGCATGTTTGACAAAGGTTTTAGCTAGTTAATACATCAATGTGTATGCAAACTACCACTTCTTCCACACGATGAGAGATGGGCTTACTGCTCCTCTTAAGGTAATGTAAATGTATCGCTTTGTACAGAACATAGACCTGCAGTAGGACCAGTAGGCCAGATCTTCAGCTGGTGTAAACAGTGTAGTTCCATTAAGCACCAATACTCATCAGCTAAGGATCTGGCCTACATAGCTGTACATAAATGATACACATTAATCAACAGTAGACATTATTTGAGGCAATCCTCCACATTTAGAGAAATGGATGGCCAATGCTTTTAAACCATTCACAGAAAAGGTATACCCAGAGGCTTTCACAGATTTGGCTTTCCCAGTTTAACTAGAATGGTTCACTGAAATCCAAGTTCCATATATAGGGCATGAAGGCTCCAATTTTTCTCTGCATGCTCACAAATCACTCATATTGACATTAATGACAGCTACCCATGAGTAGAGCTGGTTGGAAAAAACCATCCAAAACAAAATGTTAATGAAAAAATAACCAAAAATTTTCATAATTCCCACACCTTCCATTTTTTTATTGGCTCTACCCAACAATATAGGTAAAGATACCTATACCTATAGTCTCGGACACATGGCCCTTGTGTGGTGTGAGGGAGACCCTAGAGCACATTTACTTGGAGTGCACCAGGTTGCAGCCCCTATTCCGCCTCCTCACAAATATTTTCTTACACTTCTGGCTGCACTTTTCCCCTCACCTCCTTATCCATGCACTCCCCAACCATGGCCCCACAAAGCCACAGGACCTCCTGGTCAACCTCTTCCTGGCCCTGGCTAAAACGGCCATCTATAAAACCAAGGAGAGGGGGTTGACCAATGGGGTCTCCTGTGACTGTGGGGCCTATTTCCAGTCCGCCATCCGCTCATGCATCCGGGCAGCATTCCTCTGGGTGGCGTTCACTGGCTCCCTTGATGCCTTCAAGGAGCAGTGGGCACTGTCCAGGGTTCTCTGTTCAGTGTTCCCATCAGGTTACCTTTGTTTGACCCTTTGACCTCACTCTCGTCCCTGTTATCCCATTAGTTGTCCCCCTGAATTATTTGGTTTCCAGGCCCTGTGGATCCTCCCCTTAGGCTTGGGGGGGGGGGTCCTTTAGCAGTGGGTAGTCTTTGCCCGCCCACTTCCTGGTTCCCAATAGGAATATAGGTCAAGATAGATGACCTCTCCATATGCTCATGTGTACACATACCCCAATCTTGTTTATGTGTGGACTACCCAACTGGGAAAAGATGCCATCTTTAACACTGGAACAGCTTTCTGGGGAACATGGTAAAATGCCCATCACTTAACATCTTTAAATAAAGACTTGAGGTCTCTCTAAAATATATGCTCTAGTTCAGCAATAGTAATTGGGCTTGATTCAGGAATGATTGGGTGAAATTGAATGGTCTATGTTGTTTAGGAGCTTGGACTAGATGATCATAATGGTTCCTTCTGTCTCTAAAAATCTACTAATCCATTCACATCCTAATTTTGGCAATGAGGTCAATACACTTACTCCTATGTGGTAATTTCAGCAACTATTGATGTGTCTTAGACCAATTCTTGGTTTAAATGGTGTTACAATACTCACAGTTTGATAAGTTAACAACAGAACTTTTTTTTAGTGTAGACTAGATTGTTAAAATATGAGATATATACAGGAGATGTGTAGCAAAGGAAATGTTATGAAATACGCGGTTGTCATGTTGGAGGAGATTCTCTAGCTGATTATCTTAGCTTTTCATGAACCAGACCAAGAATCATTCTCTTCCAGAACAAATACTATGTTATGACTCACCTTCAACATTGACAGGAAAATCTAGAAGACCTCCATCTGTCAGCAAAGCCACTGCAAGGTTAACATTGTGAAGCTGTTGATCAGAAGAGATTAATGAAAGAGAAAGTGAACTCTGGCCAAATATATTTAGTGCATGCTTTATTCCTTTGGTAGTTAAAATGGGAGTTAGCATTGCTGTACCAACATTTTTTTCATACTCTCTTTAGTTCTGGTGGAAAGCTTGCAATCACTTCTATAAATTACCAAATCAGAAAAATAGAAACCAAATTTCCTTTAAAAATTATATGAGAAGGGACACAGAAAGATCAATTCATTTAAAAAATTTGTGAAAATCTTGCATTAATGAGAGCCCTCAAAATTAAAAGTCTGATAAAAACATAGGAAATTTTTTAACATAAAATGAATTTTGCAGAAAGTATTCTATTTTTCATTTAAAATCCTAAAGGTTTGACATTTTCTGAGCAGCTATAAATGTGAACATTAGGGTAATGTTTTAACATACAAAGGTCTACATGCATACTAAATAATACTGATGATATCATTATGGATATCACACTTGAGATATTAAGGACATTTCAAGGATCAAGTATTTTTCAATTCTTTTGTACTTCCTTTCTTGGCTGTTTCCCATCAGGAAAACAACATTGCAAATGCATGAATTCATTCATAAGTGACTTTACAAAACAAACAAAGCTGCTGATTTTTATTTATTTACAGTTAAAATCCAGATCCCATTCCCCTCTTGATTTTAACATACTAAAGGCAGGTTGTCTATTTAGGTTCTGTCACAAGACTATTCCTTTAATGAAGTAAGAACAAAAACAAAAACTTAAATTGCTTCCTTAGCCATTCTACTTGCTACTGATCAGTTTTTCCTTCAAGAGGTACCATGTACAGTGTAGGCATGCTGTGCTTTTTTACCTCCCTATGTTACACACTTACATCCTACCATGCATAAGCTGAGCAAGAGCTATATTTTATTCTGAACTAAAGTGGCACCTTTATGTTCCACCTGGTTTTGTGATTTACAGATAACAAATGACCGAGAGTTTCAAACTAGGTTTAGATTCTTCTTCAAACCCATGGCAGACAAGGAAAATGAGAGGATTATACAGAGCTACAAACTGTTTACTCTGGGATGAATAAATAAAATGGTTGTTTAATGAAGTCACCGGGTGAGGAGGGTCAGATGTTCCCCTCAGCAAGTTCATGAGACTTCCACATAAAAGGAGAATATTGATCTTTTATATAAATCTTAAGACACAGTACTGACATTTACTACTGATAGGCAAACTGGTTTGGATAAAGGGAGTACATTCATCTTTCTGCACTTCCAGATGGAACCAAAAGCACTGGAATACTGTTCAGCATTTCCAGCTGGATAGGAAGTTGGAAATATGAGAAGTCTTGGATAAAAGTCTACGCTAGTGGTTATAGACTCTTCTGCCCCATGCCACTAGCTTGTCTTTGTCCCCATCTCTTCCTCTCTATCATCTAACATGTCCTCTTTCCTGCCTGAACACAGAAGGGAGTTCATGTGCATGAAGTGCAATCTGGTAGCTGTGCTGGAAGAAAAGATTCTTGGATTGGAGGGGCAAGTAGAGATACTACTGAGAATCAGAGAAGCTGAGGAGGTCCTAAACAGCCCAATCCAGGAAACACTGTTACCCCAGCTTCAAGGAAGAGGGGAGCTGGTCACTGAGGAATCAAAAAGAGAAGAAGTCAGAGAGGAAGCCTGGCAGTCTGTAACCACTAGAGGCAGAAGATCATGGTCAAACTTGTTTGCAAAGAAGTCTCCAACTGTCCAAGGTAGATAGATTATTCTTGTTGGAGATTCATACTCGGAAGAATCAAAAGAACATTTTGCAAGGGACAGGCAGACAACAGGACAGTGTGATGATTTCCTAAAGCCAAGAAACGAGACACCACTTTAAGACTGGATCGGCTTCTGAAGTTGACTATTGGTGATGATGCCTATTGGAACTAATAACACTTTATTGCAGGATATTTTGCAGACAGTAGATGACTTTGGGGAACTTGGAAGTGTTCTGAAGAAGAAGGTCCAAGTGATTTCTGAGATCCTTCCTATCTCAAGAGTGAAAGAAGACAAATGGCAGAAGATTCTGGATGTGAATTGCTGGCTAGGTAAGTGCTATAGGATTTTGGTTTTGTGGAATATTGATCCACTTTCTATGGGGAGTGGGGATTATATACTTTGCACGGCCTCAAACTCAGTAGCAGGGGAACCAATCACTTCAGGGACAGGCTGGCTACAGTAATCAGGAGGGAGTTAAACTAATAGGGTAAAAAGAGTGAAGATATGAGCACTCAGCACAAAATTGAGATGTTGAAAACAAAATTAATCAAGGACAAGAAGAGAAGAAATTATTGAATTGCCTATACGCTAATGTTAGGAGCCTGAGTAATAAACAAGAGGAATTGGAATTGCTCATTTATGAGCATACATTTGATCTAGTTAGCATTACTGAAACATAGTGAGATGATTCTCACATTTGGAATGTTAAAATCAATGGTTATAACTTATTTAGGAAGGATCAAGTAGGGAAAATGGGAGGGACAGTGGCACTCTTTGTCAACAGTGACATTACCTGTTTCCGAATCACTGATAACTTAGAAGAAAATGATCTTCAGTGCTTCCAGGCTGATGTCCTAACAGATAAAACACACAGATGGAGTAACAGTTGGTGTCTGCTATAGATCACCAAATCAGTGTTAGGAACAGGATAACCACCTCCTTTGCACTTATCTATAATGTGTAGGAAAATAAGCTGCATGATTATGAGGGACTTCAATCTGTGTGGCATATGCTGGAGATCTCATGCTGCCAGTACTAAAACATCCCTGGAATTTCTAAACATTATAGATGACAATTTCCTAAAAAAAAAAAAAATGTTGCAGCCTACATAGGAGAATTCTTTATTAGACCTTCTCCTAACAGATAAAGAGGAACTGATCACAAAACTAAAAATTACTGGTAGCTTAGGTACAAGCAATCATGACTTGCAAGCAGAATAAAGTCCAGACCATTCATATATACACCTGGTTCTTTAATGGGGCCAATTTTACAAAGCTGAAAACAATTATGAGCTAAATCAGCTAGAAGGAAGAATTTAATCAGAAAAATGTGACTGATAATTGGGAATCATTTAAGAAAATCTTACTAGATGGCCCAGAAGCCACAATCAAGGAATAAGCCTGTGCTGGTTAAAACAGTGGCTTGGTTTAAAGGGGAAGGGAGAGGGAGGGGAGGAGAGAGTGTATGTGTGTGTAAGTAAAAACAAATGGAATAATGGGGAATCTGAGAGTAATGAAAATAAATCAGAAGTTGAGAATTGTAGAAAAATGATAACAGAAGCAAATGGATACAGGAAAAAATATGGCCAGCAGAGTTAATGACAATTAGAAGGATTTTTAAAAATATATTAGAAACAAAAGAATCCTAACAATAGTATTGGTCCATTGCTAGATGGAACTGGTAGAAATATCAATAACGATGCAGAAAAGACAGAAGTGGTCAATAAATATTTGTCTATATGGTGGGGAGGGGGAAGAGGAGGTTACTCGCCTTGTGCAGTAACTGACGTTCTTCGAGATGAGTGTCTCTGTGGGTGCTCCACTTTAGGTGTCGGTGCGCCCCTGCGCCTTTGATCGGAGATTTTTTGCAGCAGTACTCCTACCGGCCATGCATGCTTAGAACCTGTCACTCATTCTGAGTGTGTTACTAGAGAGCATGCGCGGCCAGTACCCTCAGTTCCTTCTCTACAAAGGAGGCTACCCCAACTCCGAAGTAGAGGGGAGGAGGGTGGGTAGTGGAGCACCCACAGGGACAGTCATCTCGAAGAACGTCAGTTACTGCACAAGGTTAGTAACCTCCTCTTCTTCTTCGAGAGATGTCCCTGTGGGTGCTCCACTT
>NC_133769.1:131649382-131658222 GCF_003597395.2 Chelonoidis abingdonii | reverse complement strand
CCTGCCGACCCGCCGGGTGTTGCTAGGGGAAAATTCTTCCGACGAACGTGCATGCGGCGCGCGCACACCTACTTGGAATGAATATGAGCAAGCACTCAAAGAAGAACTGAGGGTACTGGCCGCGGATGCTCTCTAGTAACACGCTCAGAATGAGTGACAGGTTCTAAGCATGTGTGGCCGGTAGGAGTACTGCTGCAAAAAATCTCCGATCAAAGGCGCAGGGGCGCACCGACACCTAAAGTGGAGCACCCACAGGAACATCTCTCGAAGAAGAACAGATGATATAGTCTCTTCATATGGTGAAGATAACACTCTTTTTCCATTCCACTAATTTCTCTGGAGGATGTTAAACAGAAGCTACTAAAGTTAGACATTTTAAGTCAGCAGGCCAAATAACTTCTATCGAAGGATTTTAAAAGAGCTGGCTGAGTAGCTCGCTGGACCATTATGTTAATTTTCAATAAGTCTTGGAGCACTGGGGAAGTTTTAAAAAAACTGGAAGAAAGCTAATGTTATACCAACTTTTAAAAAGGGTAAACAGAATGACCCTGGTAATTACAGACCTGTCAGCCTGACATGGATCTCAGTCAATATAATGGAGCAGCTGATATAGGACTCAATTAATAAAGAATTAAAGGAGGGTAAAGTAAGTAATGGAAATCAACATGGGTTTATGGAAAATAGATTAAATCAAACTAACTTGATATCTTTTTTTGCTGAGTTTACAGGTTGGGTTGTTAGAGATAATGGTGTTGACATGGTAGACTTCTGTAAGGCATTTGACTTGGTACTGCATGACATTTTGATTAAAGAACTATAACAATATAAAATGAACATGGCACACATTAAATGGATTAAAAACTGGCTAACCAATAGATCTCAAAATGCAACTGTAAATGAGGAATCGTCATTGATGGATGTGTTTCCAGTGGGCCTTGCATGGATCGGTTCTTGGCCCTGCGCTATTTAACATTTTTATCAATACCTGGAAGAAAACAAAATCATCATTGATGAAGTTTGCAGATGACACAAAAATTGGGGGAGTGGTAAATATTGAAGAGGACTGGTCACTGATTCAGAGCAAACTGGATCGCTTGGTAAACTGGTCACAAGGAAACAATGTGTGTCTTTAATACTGCTAAATGTGAATGTATACACCCAGGAGGAAAGAATGTAGGCCATGCTTACATGATGTGGGACTCTATCCTGGGAAGCAGTGATTCTGAAAAAGAATTGAGGGTCATGGTGTATAATCAGCTGAATATGAGCTCCCAGTGTGACACTGTGTCCAAAAGAGCTAATGTGATCCTGGGATGCATAAACAGAGTTGAGCAGAGAGGTTGTTTACCTCTTTATTTGGCGCTGGTATGACCATTGCTGGAATACTGTGTCAAATTTTGGTGCACGCAATTTAAGAAAGATGTTGATAAATTGGAGAATGTTGAATGACTAAAGGATTAGAAAATCTGTCTCATAGTGATAGGCTCAAAGAACTCAGTCTATTTATCTCAACAAAGAGAAGGTTAAGGGAGACTTGATTACAGTCTATAAGTACCTACATGAGGAACAAATACTTAATAATAGACTCCTAAATCTAGCAGAGAAAGGTATAACCTGATTCAGTGGCTGGAAGTTGAAGCTAGACAAATTCAGACTGGAAATAAGACATAAATGTTTAACAATTAGGGTAATTAACCATTGGAACAATTTACCAAGGGTCACGGTGGATTCTCCATCATTGACAATTTTTAAATCAAGATTGAATATTTTTTCTAAAACCATAGTTTTCAACCTTCTCTATTTCCAGACCTCTAAAAAATTTTGAATGGAGGTGCAGACCCCTTTGGAAATCTTAAACATAGTCTGCAAAATCCTACGGGTCCGTGGACCACAGATTGAAAACCATTGTTCTAAAAGATATACTCTAGGAATTATTTTGGGGAAGTTCTATGGCCTGCGTTATTCAGGAGGTCAATTAGATGATCACAATGGTCCTTTCTGGCCTTGCAATCTACAAACCACCCCCCATCCCAATTCCTGCTCCCTTTTCCCCTCCTCCTCTGGTCCCCTGAATCCCTTCCTTTCTTCATCCCTCTGCATTCCCACTAGAGTGACCAGTCATCCCAATATTAGGGACTTTGGCTTATATCCTAATATTGATTTTTCCTTTATTTTTTCAGTGTTTTTCCCCCTCACTAGCATCCACTCCAATTCCCTCTGCCCAAGATACACAGACTGTATCTACTGGCTTTGAACTATCAGCTTTCAACTTGAGTGAAAGACGATAAACAATAATGATCCTGATGGTATGGCTGATTGTCACCACTTTTATAACAGGAATGTCATGTTTTAAATCTCAGGGGAATTCTGCAGTGAAGGTTACATTGTCATTCTATTGTACCAATTAATGTCTAAAATGTAGGGGAGTTAGAGTACACAAGGGATTTGGGAGAAACGTTTTAAACTGAAATAAAGTCTCTGAGCTACAGTAGGTAGAATTTTATATCACTCAGGGTATAAGACAGGAAAAAAACTAAGTAAATAATGCTTTGACCAAAAGTAGAACCTTGGGTTAACTTTGCTAAAATGAAAGTTCTTCAGATATAATCACAGCGGAGTGCTTCACAGCCCCAATGGACTCCTCTCTGAGGGCAGTGTCCAATGGTTAGAGGCTAGGCCTCAGCGTCAGTAGTTCTGGATTCCAATACCAACTCTGCCATTTCTTACTCTGCAATTTACCTCCGAAAAATGGAGATATCTACGTTCCTCACAAGAAAGTTGTTTAGACATCATTAACTAACAGGGCTGGTCAAAAGAATAGGAATTATTTTCTACAAAACTTTCTGAACAAACCAAAAACATGTTTGCTTTCTTCAAACTTCATGGGTTTTACTGATTTTTTTTTCTTCAGAGTGATTTGAAAATAAAATGTTTTGTTTCCAATTTAATTGAATCAGAGCAAAAAAAATAGTGGAGAAAGAAAAGGGAGAGGGCAACTGAAAATAGAAAACTTTCATTTTGATTCAATTCAAATGTACTTTCCCTCCAAATCTAATTAGCAGAGTTTTAAAACAGGGTCAGTATTTGACAGGCTGTGTGCACTAGGACTCTCAGCTTTGCTAACAGAGGGTCAGGTGAATTGTTAGCAATAGCAGGAAACTTTTAGAAAAGTTACCTTGCCTACATGGGGCCTTAGCGATGGTTCCATCAAGTTAGGGTTGAGGTACATTTGTGGGACAATGTGAAGGAATCTTTGTGACCCCTACCCTTGCTGTGTCACCTGTGTGACTAAATGGAGAAGCTGTTGGTCTAATATTGCATTCGCATTCCAACCCATGCAACACAGATGTTTCTTTAAAGCACTTGGAATTCAATGCATTTGTCTGGTTAACAAATGCAAATAATGATTGCTTTCATTTTGTAGGATCATGGTAGATTTCAATACAGACTTTGGGGCAGGGACTTTTTTTTTGTAATTAGATTATAACATGCTTAGAGCACTCTTGTGCATTGTCTAAAGCTGCTATCCTGCAAACGCTTGTTCATGCGATTAACTTTGCACATTGAAATCACAGAGACTACTGAAAATGTGGCTAATCATGTGTATAAAGTACATGGAAGGTATTTGCCTTAAGTAAATAAATAAATAACCTACCATTTCCGTAGCACAATTTGGGGTCAGGAAGAACTCCCTTAAATTCAGGAAATACCCCCCAAGTTGTCCAATTAACAAAAGCAAGATAACTCCATCTGCAAACTATAAGAAGAATCACCTGAGTATTATTTATTAAATTGGCTTTTACCAAAGCCAGGAAAAAAAGATTCAAAGAATTTTCTCAAGGAGATAAATGCTGTTCTATGGAAAGAATTGAGAATATACAGTATAAATTATACAATCTAGTGATTTATTTCCTTAATCCCAATGTGTGCACAGAATGTCATTTCTATCTGTATAAGGCTCATAAATTCCTATTACTTTAGTAGGAATGTAACACTGTGTGGAGGATAGCAATACAAATGACCTTTCTGAAATGTCTCATGTTTGAACAGATTTCAAGCAAAAATAAGTATGTATCACTACATAAAAGGAAATTCCATCTAGGATTCCTGGTAGCAATCCCTTCAAAAACTCCATTCTCGGTAATTAATACTCCAGTCCCCAGCCATTCAATGCAAGCCTCTGGAATTATTATTGTGTCAAAGATTTGAATGGTTGCAGTTAAGTGCCAGTTATAGTATAGATTTTCCCCACCTTTTCATATGCATGCCAAGAAGGAAAAGAGCACAAGGAACTTCCCCATCCCAATCTGCTTCCACTTGGTTCACCCTACTCAGAGGTATGGGAGAATCACAATCCCTGCATTCTCGCGAGCATAAGGACTGTTTCCCTCCCACTCATGTGCCCCAAGAGGTGCCAGCTGCACCAAAGGGAGGTGGGAGGAGACAGAGCTATAGTCCCATACCTCCTCACCATAGTGAGCAGGCTGCGCCCATCCTCACAGATGGTGCAGTGTGAACTCTTCCCTGGGCTCTGTGAGGGATGCATCTGATGAGGAACTTCTCCAGTGGTGGTGACTCCACATTGTCCCCAGAGCAAGGCTGTGCCTTTGGAACAATCATGCCCTATAAATAAGGCTACAATTTTGTCACAGAAGTTGCGAAACTTCCAGAAGACCTCCATGACTTCAACCCTGGCGGCTGGAGCTGCAGGGTCTTGCCACCTCCCACAGCAGCAGGGAGCTATGATGTACCCCCCCACACACCCAGAGGCAGCAGGCTTCCAAGCTCCCAGTTGCCATGGGCAGGGGGATCCCTGCAGTTCCCTGCCAACCGGGGCAGGGCAGGGGGACCCCTGCAGCTCCCCACGGTTGTGGTAGCAGGGGGAGCCCCGCAGCTCCCTGCAGCTCCCTGCTGCTGTGCCTCTGAACTCCCACAGGTGGTGGGGTACCCGGAACTCCCAGTCACTCCACAGTTGCCAAGTTCCTTCCCATTTTATCATGGATATTTTTAGTAAGAGTCACAGACAGGTCACAGCTTCCGTGAATTTTTCTTTATTGGCCGTGACCTATCTGTGACTTTTACTAAAAATACCCATGACAAAATCTTAGCCTTACCTATAAATTATGGCCTAGATTTTCAGAAGCGTCTAGTAATTTTGGGTGCCCACCTTCAGGCACTTTAAAGGGGGCTGATTTTCAGAGGGGTGGAGATCAGCAGTTTGTGAAAACCAGGCCTCTCGACCATGTCTTAAGTTAGGCACTCAAAAATCACTAGTCACTATTGACAATTTAGGCCTAATTTTCAAAGATGCTGAGAAATCACATTTCCAGCTTAAGCCAGTGGAAGCTGTAGGGGTCAAGAGCCTCTGAAAATCAAGACCTATATGATGACAACCTTGGGATGGTGTTCCATACAAACCCCTTATTTTCAATTATGTATCATATTGGCATTAAAAATCCTCCCAAACTGACAATTGATATGCCTGAACTCAGGCTATGAATGAATGTGTATATTTGCCAAGTTTAAAAGAGAAATATAGGAATTTTGGAGATGACAGGAAATATTAACATAACCGACAGACATTTTAACATACAGCTCAAAGAGTACTACCTGAGATTCAGCATCTTTCACATTTAATCCTAATTTTCCAACATGCTTGTTGACAAATTGCAAAAGCACCTAAAGAATCAGAGGGGGTAAAATGGAATTTTTAGAGAATTCATTAATAATATCTTATAATGCAAATGTCAATGTCTGTTTAACATTTGAAAGTTACCTTTTTCACAGCATCCAGTTTGTCCGGTGCATGTGTGAATAATTCATCAAAAGCATCAGCTTCTATGGCAAAATATTCAATAAATGTTAATTAGGATTATCTGGAGTAACTACTAGACCAGTGGTTACAATAAATTGAACTGGGAGGGGGGAACCCTCCTTGTATAAGCCCAGGAGAAGTCGAGTTGTGGGAGAGCACTGCTCTCCAATATTCTCTTCCTTACTTCATATCAGAGAGAAGAGGGAGCTGTGCTTCCCCTGATTTTAACTTCTGTGTCAGACAAAACAGTTTGTTTTTATCAGCTTCCCTAATTTTCACAGGCATGGGTTCTCTTAGTTTGTGCTGCAATTAGCTTGAGCCCTAGGCAAGCTGAAGTTCCATGGGTCCTATAGTTCATCTCTTTTCATTTGCACACCTTAACCCTGAACATCTGCAATAAAAATCAATAGAAAATAAGGGGCATATATTACCATTCTTGGTCCTGCTAGTGAAGGCAGGGGACTGGACTCGATGACCTTTCGAGATCCCTTCCAGTTCTAAGAGATAGGTATATCTCCAATTATTTCTATTTCTATTTTTTATTCTTCAGTACCTGAAATTCCCATTGACATCAGTGGGAGTTTTGCACAAAAACTGAGCGTGGAGAATGACCACATTCAGTGATAGAAATATTTGCCCATAATTCTAAATCTATAGATTTGAAGGTCAGAAGGGACCCTTTAGAGTCTGACATCCTGCATAACACAGACCATAGAACCTCACCCAATAATTTCGAGTAGCATTACACATAAGAATTAGGGATGGAAATTGAAATGAAATTTGGACATTTTCAGTGAAAAATGGAAATGAAATTTTTGTGAATTCCCACCCCTATTTTCTGACCCGCTCTAATGAGAATTGTGTACATCTCCTCACAGTGATCCATGAACAAAATTGCTTTTGCCTGAGATGAACAAAGTTCTCCAACTTGATTAAAATCAAGGGCATTATGCCAGCATAATTAAGAAGAGACTTTGGCTTCTATGGTGTGGGATGTGAATTCAGCTTTGTTTAGGAGAGAGAGTACTCATCAAAATTAGCTGCTATATTACATAAAAAGGCTCCAGTGTTGAGAGAGCGCCACTGGATTTCATTCTCCCTATTCAATTGTTGGTTCAGTATTGTTAGGAAACAAAGAACAACAAATCAATAGCAGGAATGTGTGTAAATCCTACAGCATTGTTACAAACTAGAGAGCCTTCTTCTGGAGCTAAACTTTCTGTTTTTTTCCTTAATTTAAGCAAGATACATTTTTTAAAAATAGATAAAGACTGAAGAGTGAATTAAGGTGTCCTCCTTTAACAGATTCATCTGCATGTTTTCTGTATTGTCTCAGTTTATAAACGAAGACCACTTAATAGAATAACTGATACAAAATAAATACATGTTCAATTAAATACTTTGTCTCTGCACTAGTTGTAACTGGTAATATGAATTGCACAGAAGAGAATTAAAGCAGCCTCATTTGTGAAATTTGCCCCTTTGCAGATAGGGAGGCTCAAACAGGTCTTGTAAGTCCTCAAAATGGAGCGTAAGTGGTATATAAGCCTTTCATCCGGTAAATTTCACAATGAAATGTTTTACTTCCCTTAGTAGTCCTGATGGTGCATTCTGCTTTGGATTAACCTGGTTGTTAAGGTCTGTTATAAAGTGATAATAAAGTTTCAAAACATTATTCTGCAAACTAAAGAAAACAGACCTGAATGCAACTGGCAGCAATTCAGAAGCCCAATTCTGCAGCTATTACACACGTGAATAGTTCAACTGAAGTAAATGGGATTCATCTCACTTCACCCCTCCATCATTTTGCCTCCTTCAATTTTATTTCTCATTGCCAGTATGGCTTTAGGTTCTCCTGTGGGGTGATCATGAGGGGCCCAGTTCTGATCTTCTCTCCATATTATATCCATTAGCCCTGATTTATCCTGATGTCAGTGAGATCAGAATTGGATACATACAACTTTTAAAAACAGTATGCAGTAAAGAAACACTGAATTTGGCCTTCAGAGTACTTACTTGACTGGCCTTCTAAATTCTCTCTGAAGATTCAACAACAACAACAAGAGAATTAGCAAAAACATACAGCAGAACCAATCCAATTTCTAAGCAAAGCATATCTGTGCCATAAGGATCCCTATGAAGTAGGAGATAGAGTACAGAACCTACTAGTTATTTGCCAGAGGTAGCTTTCCAACAGACAGTTTTATAGTGCACTGTATTTGTGTGTTCTTGGAAGAATATCATATTTTAATTGGCATGCAGACTAATGCACATGTATTTTATAAGCACAGTCTTCCAACAAGCTGCTCATAATACTAGAATTTTAAGTTGTGTTAACATATAAAATACATTAGTTGATGATGGAACTGTAGCAGAGAAAAACTGTTTCCAGTTCATGGCGCAACCTCCATATTTTCATTGTGTCCCATTGCTGAGCTCACATAATAATTAGAGAATCTCACAAACTGAGCAAGATCAGATTGCTCTTTCTTTAGCACCATAATAAGGAAAAATTGCTGAACTCTGGTAATGTATTAATACAATAGCTATAAATTAGTAATATGTAAACTGGTTTTGTTTTTATATAATTGAACTTTTAACCTCAGATGTATAAACCTAACATGCTTGGTTTGCTAATTATGTCATTTGTCAGGTCTTGCAAAGACCAGTGAAAACCAGTAACAGCATTGCAAGATGAGTAAATGCCTCTACTTCATGCAATAATTCTGTCCCAGTAGCATTTACTAAACCCTGAAAATGCGTAAATTACTGAACAGACTGTAACTAAATGGCAACCAGACATGATGTATAAAACAAGGTTACTCACCTTTGTAACTGTTGTTCTTCGAGATATGTTGCTCATATCCATTCCAGGTAGGTGTGTGCACGCCGCGTGCACAGCCGTCGGAGAAACTTTTACCCTAGCAACACTCAGCGGGTCGGCTGGGCGCCCCCTGGAGTGGCGCCACCATGGCGCCGCATAAATACCCCAGCCGACCCGGCCACCCTTCAGTTCCTTTTTGCC
>NC_133769.1:131583032-131638669 GCF_003597395.2 Chelonoidis abingdonii | reverse complement strand
GATGTGGGTGACCCAGGTTCAAATCCCTGCTCCAAACCAGTGACTTAACCAGGCTGAGTGCCCTATCCTCTAGACTATTGGCTATTATTGGGGTGGTGTGTCTTTTTTCTGCCTCTCTTGTATTCATTCATAAAATATTTTGAAAAGTTGCACTTTTGATCTGATGCAGAACAAAAACAAATTCTGAAATCTGGAAATTTTTCATAAAGTGAAATTGTTGCTTTCCAACCACCCCTAGCTATAGCCCATAGAGGACTAGAGGCTGGAATAACCCCAGGGGAAGGCCAGAAAGAGACAAGGTGTAAGAAATGGTTGTTAAAAGGAGACTTACTTTAGCAAGGGGGACCAGAACCAGAAGACAAGACTGAACAGAGAAGGTGTCAGAGGATCCTGGACTCCCTGAGGGACATTGATTAATACCAAAAGAGCTCTCAGGAAGGGTGAGGAAATTGAGGGAAGACCTTGTGTTCAGGCATTTGTTGTTTTAGATCTGAATATCTCTTGTGCTTTGTCTATGAGTAAAGTGTGTCTGGTTTAGAAGTTCCTTTGCAGAATGTTTGTGTTCCCTTGTTTTAAGTCTCACAATGTCCCAGAAAAGTGAAACTATAAACCAGGGTATCAACATGGTGGAATTCTGGGAAGCATATGCTTGAGTTATTTGAAAAACCAAGGCAGAGCCTACGGCAGCTAAACCATGGGATCCCACATCCCAGAAGGGGTACTAGATACTGTGCCAGAGAATGAACCCAGGAGGCTTAAAAACATGTGGGAACCAAAGGTTGAATCCAGTACAGCAGCCTGGTGTCTGACCACAAAGGAAAATTTGACCAGGGCTGTAACGTTTGGTTGCTTGGGATATTTTTTTTAAATAGCCACAGCCACACTATTATTTTAATAAATGAAGTGATCATTTCAATCCTCCTTTGTTATACAATCTATAAAACAAAATGTTTCTTCCCTTACCTGTTCTCTGTGATATATTCCACTGCATTTTCTGTCCTTAATCCTGTTAAGGTACGCTGTTAAACAGAAAGTCAATACAAAATAATGATGTTTAACTTCAAGGGCTATATAAGGAAATCTGTGGTAGTAAAGGTAACTTTTATTAACAGTTTGCTGCTATAAACTTTAAGTTTAAAATATTCACCACTGCTTAAATGACTTAGGAACCTAAGCACAACTGTCAAAAATGATTTTAGTGACACTGGCATCTTGTGTGGCCAAGATCTAGATCTTCCTGTCAGAGACTATCCGTACAATAAAGCATTTAAAATCCAGACTTTCCTAGATTTAAATGTGTAGAGAGCAAGCCCAAGGCATATGCATCACTTAAGTCCCATATGCAGCCCACCAAATAGGGATTAAGCAAGATTTAAGGGGGATATAGGCCTCATGCTGTGCTCTATATGCATGTGAACTTCACCCACAGTTAGAAAACTGACTCAGTGTTGCCAACTTTCACAATTATATCACAAGTTGTGGGATATGTGATGTTTTTCTTAAAGCCCCAGATCCTAGATTCATGTAACTATGTGAGAATCTCAGTTTTTATTTCATTACCTAAATAAATAAAATTCTAAAGTTCCTAGCCCTCATAGATATGGAGAAAAGCTTGAAAATGTGACCCAAGTGCACCCTAAAGTCACAAAAATCAGAAAGTAAATAAAAAACCCAAATTTTAAAAGAAAATCTCATGATTTTAGGCCAATCTCAGGATTCTGGGGGGCAGACAAATGAATTTTAAACAGTTGGGGTTATAATCAGTTATAATTTTCCATATACCAAGAGCAACTCTGCTTTCAGTCTGAATGTCTTTTATTTTACATTAAGTGGAAACAGCAAAAGCATGTCAGGAAAGTCTCCATGACAAAACATTGCATTTGTAGCCTCTGTAGAACGCTACCTCTGAACTGAACACAAAATGGTTGGTTACTCCTGCAAATAACAGATTTCTAGAAATTAAAAGGTGAATTACACAGAAAACAAAAGCATAACAGTTATACAGTGATATACACCACACTTTTCTTCCACTGTATTTTTTAATTTCTTGTGAGATCTCCGTAACCCCATGGCAGCAAAGGAAAGAGCCATAATTACCTCAATGATTATTACTTCCACACTAATATTTGAAGGGATAGGCAGATCAGGTTGGAAGTGCTTTGCTATTGCAATCAGAAGATACAATGTGCTCAGTAAGTCCTTCTGGAAAATGGCTGTTTCATGAAAAGAAAGCAAATTATAAGTAATGAGCCAACTCATTACAGCCTAATCGTAATACTCTGCATTCCCATTGTGCCTTCCTGAGAAAGTTCTAGTGCTTTACAACCAAAATATGAAATATGCCTCCAAATACGCTTGTGAGGAAGGGCAGATTAGTCCCATTTTATAGCTGTGGGAATGAGGCACAGAAAGATTAAAGAGACCTGTTCAGGGTCAAATAGGAAGTCTGTAGTTAGACACAGGAGAACTGGGTTCAGTTCCTGGCTATATTTCAGTGCCTTAACCCCAAGATCATCCTTCCTTTAGCTGCATCTTCTTAGCCCAGTAAAACCCCAGAACAATATATTTTTATGAGGTAATTTCCTTGCATTTTACTTCTGCACATACAATCAACACTCCATTTCAGCTGGCTCTCTTCTAGTTGTAAACTCTGGGCCACAGCTTCCAGAATAACAGCAAGTTTATGTTTCTGTTTTTTTTCCGTCAGTGCAATCTTCTCAACATCCAGTCTGAGAGATCCTAGTTTTTCTGAGATGGAGCATAGTTAAAACAAAACAAAGCAAGATGGGTGTGTTTTAACAGCACTGTAGAGACAATACAAAATCATAGCAGAAATACCAAAAAAGTCTCGATATAAGTGATTAGTATAATTTAATAAATTATATAACGCAGACCCGAAGCCAGCAATTGGATGTGAACAGGTACTCCCTTGGGTTCATGCAGAATCTCACTGATATCAATAAGGCTCTGCATATGGTTCTGATTGAAGGATTGGGGCCATAGGCTGAAGGCTGATTTTTAGCCACAAGTGGTCCACACCCTGAGTTTTACCAGAGGGAACTGCAGGAAACCCCCGAGTGAATCTGCCCTGTAGATTGGTATGTGTGCTAAGCACATAGTGGTTCATATAAAAAAAAAATCTTAGTTCATAGCTGTGACACCACTGCCCCAAATTATAAAAGAAAACCAATCCTATTCACGAGCCTGGTGGCACCACTATGATTTACGAGATTTGATCAGAAGATTAGGAGGTGAGGGCCAATCCAGTTACAGTCAAAGTAGAATGGAGAAGAGGGCAAAGACAGCCGTAATTAGAGGGATGGAGGGAATGGTAAACCATAACTTTAGGCTGGGAATTGATTCAAGAGGCCAAACCTTCAACTAGTGTAAAATTGATGTTGCTCCACCGAAGTGAACATAGCCACACTGATTTACACCAGCTGAAGTTCTGGCCTGAGGTCTCAGACTATGGCTTTTTAAAAATATACATATTTATAATTGTAGAGGTGATTCCAGCTGGTGTTTATGGTAATATCATAAATCATATTCACTGTCATGGTTTATGATGTCATCAGCACCTCTTGGAGGTGTCATAACCTCAGACTTCAAAGTTAACCTTTTTACTCTCTATACAAACAATGGAATAAAAAGACTTTCCAAAGGGTAGCGGGGAAGGGTCAAGCACTTGTTCAGGATTGCAATTATCATATATGGTTCACAGTGCAGTGCTCATCTCTATTTGAGTGCAAGAGGCATTAATAATTAGTAAGATACCAGCAAGCAAAGCTGTTCTTACAGTTTAGTGTGTTTGATTTTTATTTTATCTGTGAGCTTCGGCACTGAAGAGCATGTGAGATTTATTAGGGAGCAAAGCTCAAAGAAGCGACTTACCTAAGAGATGATGAAGTATCAGCCCATCAAACAGGTCTTCTTCCAGGCTTTTCACTACTATGTGTTCCTGTTTCAGGGTTGTGTTAATCCAATCTATCAAGAGCTGCAGGGAAAAATCAAACAGTCAATAATGATATGTCTGTTGTTGGAACAGACAGTGGGAAAATAAATGGCAATACTTTAGCATCACAAGAGTGCACCTTCCTCCTTTGTCTTCTGTTTTGTTTTCATCCTCCATCGAGTCTTTCCTTGTCTATTTTATTTTAGTCTTCTCTCTCTCTCTCTAACACCATGTCCCTATTTTCTCTTTCCAACTCTCTTCTCTTTCCTTTTTCATTTTCTCTGCTTCTCCCTCACATCCATTTTATTTTCAATTCATCTCACTAAGTGGCATATACACAGTATGAAATGTAACACCTCTTTGTGTGCTAAAGGGAGGTAGCTAGAGGTAAGGCACTTATATCAAGACTTTTTTGGTATTTCTGCTCAGATTGTTTGTGTCCCCTCTGCTGTGGTTGATAGAATGTGTTTCAGCACTTCAAAATTTTAAACGCCTAAAGGGTAGAATTCATTCTGTGCAGAAAGCCGGTGAATGTGTGTTATGGGTCCTCTTCTGTGCCTGCTCCGCAGAGAATATTAGTCTGTTACAGCCCAGCTACAGAGATTTGGCTCTAGCTCAAGATATGACAGCTCACGCTTTAATTCTGAAGGCCCCCAGCTCTATGGTCATGTCTGTCCCAATTAAACCCTGCTTGGAGGGCTTAATTGGTGTATCAGTTTTGTGCTGCTTCTTTGTGCAGGGGTGAATGGAATCCTGAATAAACCTATTTTTCCCTCATTAGACTGTTCTGCAGGGTGAAACATTCCAGTCTATACTGTTACTCCGAAGACATGCTTCTCAAAGAAAAAGAAAAAAACTTAAAAACCCTATGAGATGTTTGAAAATTCACAAGAAATTAAAAAACCTCTCTGCTCTATATTGATGAGCTCGCAAAGTGTGTGTAATGCACATTCAAAGCCAAGAGATAGCAGGATTCCACTGAGTGATCTTCATCTAATGCCTAGAGTTCAAGTTCTGATGATGCATTGGATTAGTGTAGTTTGAACTGGAAAGCTGAGGGTAATGGCATAAGCTGATGAACTGCTCTGCTGAAAATAGAGTCACAAGCTTCCTGGTTCACCTGTTTTATCGTTTAACAGCCATCTCCCTACTACAGCCTGGGCAACATTGCCTTACCTCTAGCTACCAGGGTCTCCCCAGGCAGCAATACAAAGAAGTGTATCTGAAAATACAGGAGAAAAGAACAGATAGGGAAAGGAAAACAAAATAATTGAAGCAGAAGTTTGCTATTAACTTCTTCTTGCTTTAGGCACTTCACATTTTACTTGTAGTTTAATATTCTTGGCAACCGAGGTGGCCCATCTTGCAGCTTGTATTTCCTGGCCCCCAAAACCACCTTGATGAGAACACCCAATTGAATCAGGAAACTAATTTAATATTTTCCACAAGTGAGTTTCTTTGCTTCTCTAAGGCAGCCCTTGAAGAGACCCCAACGTCTCCCATTATAATCGCCTCCTTAAAGTCTCTGTGTCAGAGCTATGAACTCTCCAGACAAGGAAGACAATGCCTCCCACTCCCTGATATGCCAGAAGGCATTGCTGACGGTAAGCAACATAAAGCATTCTCTCTCTTCCCCTGGCCAATGAGGACACAGGTTAGTCAGTCAAACCCAGGTTTCATGGGCTGTAACCATGAATGGGGTCAACAGCAAAGCTCACAGGAATCTTCACAATCACAGACTAAAGAAAACCTTTATTTTGGCAATTTGTGAAGAATGAATTCAGTGTCTTTAGTGATTCCTTCTTGCTATACCACCTCTCAAATTCTCTCATTTATTCAAATATGGAAATGGTAAAAACCTGTTGCAAAAATTAAATCCTTCATGAACTGATTGAGAGCTTATTAGATTTTAGGGAACATATAATATAGAAACACAAAACCGTATGTTTAGGGCTTTGTGAATATGAGCTATACATACACACCAACACTCAAAGGTCATTTTTAAAATACCTGTCACAGTTTTAATATCTCTATAACTGTGAAAGGTATTGGTGTGCTGCCCAATGAGATCTGCCATTTTACTGATCCTTCCAAACAGCAAGTTCAGTATGATGATATCCAGGACGCTATCACATGAGAAAAGCATCTTGAATTATGTTTGAATATATAACAAAGAAGGGGATTTTCAAAGTCTCTGTGAAGTAAGTGCTGCTGTTTAAAAACTGAGTTCATTTTACTCAATTACATTAACTAGAACTTAATGGAATTTATTGTACAACAATTTTGAAAGCTTTTGTTATGAATGTGAATGGTGACTTGCATGACCAGTGTCCTCTACAGTGATCTTCATTGCTCCCTTTGAGATGGCTTGTCCAACTGCCTTAAAGCAGCTGGTATTGGCCACTGTTGAAGAAAGGAAACTAGACTACACAGACCACTGCTCTGAAGCAGTGTGGCAATTCCTATATTCCTGTCACAGAGTCAGGGCAGCAAACCTCAATTGCTTTAAGGGTTAGCCTTACTAGTAGCAAATGTTAACATTTGATTTATTGTTTGTTTGTTAGAATCCTCTTTGATATTACACTGTCGCTTTCTTTACAATGGAACTCTTGGATATTTTGGGCTCAGAAGTTATCCAGCTGAACACTTTGGACATGGACTAGGAGAAAAAAAATCCTCTCAGATGCTAGAACCACATTCCCCTTCACACGACACAGCAAAAGTCTTGTTCTGTCTGAGTTAAGCATCTAAGACTTGATTCTGCCAAGTGCTAAGCTCTTGGGCACAGATCCAGCAAAGCACCTGGAAGCAAAGCACCTTTATGCCTGTACGTAGTCCAGTTGATGTAATTGGGATTACTAACCTGCTTACGTTCTTTGCTGGCCTGGGGCTAGAGAGCTCAGTACCTTACATGATGGATCCTGCTTACACAACATTTAAAAACAAGGGTTTCTGTGTAAATAATAATTTAGTAAAAGAAAGGATACCATTTGTAGTTCTTCCAACTTAGGGTTATTGCAGGAGGTAGGATTTATGAATTTCCTCTTTTCTCCTATAAATAGAAGTGAACAATATCCATTACAATTCTCTAATGTGACTAATGCAAGTTTTCTATAACAACTGCCATCAGTTCAACATTGCCCCATTTTGCTAATTACAGCATGAAAAAGTGTACTCATTTGTAATTTTATAGGGAGAAAATGGCATATCAGATCATTACAATTGCCTGTTAGAAATGATCTTTCCAAGGGATTCAAATTGATGAGACCAAAGGAACGCTTTCTAAAAATAAACAAAACCAGAGTTTGGTTTGGTTCTTTTGTGTGAAATGTAACCCTCATTTAGAGGACTAGCCGGAACTTGCATTGACTCTTCATAACCCACCTATGCAGAGTTGGAGACTAAATTCCATGCAACAAGGTTACTTACTTACGCTTGATTGAACCTGGGACTAATGCTGTAAAACAAGTGAGATTCATTTGTGCTGAGAACTTTAATTTTTTTGGTTCTTTGAGTCCCTCTTCTCTTTTTCTTCATTGCTGGTTTATAAAACACATACCTTGAATGGCATCATTCTGAAGTGGCGAATGATGAAGCACACCAGGCTGTGCAAAAGCAGTGAAAAAGTCTGGTTCCATTGTATTACTTTTTGCTTCTAGAAAATTGAAAAAAAAAAATTCAAAATGTGCTAGAGCCAAAATGAGTACTAATGAGGGAATATGCACCAAATTAAATTATTTCTTTCAGCAATTTTTGAAGTGTTTGTGGGTGACCTACTTTTAAACATGCAGCAACATATATTTAAGCAACATTAAAATTAAAATGAAGTTAATCAGTTTTTTTCCTGGAGACAAAAAGCACTACAGTATTAAAATAATGTCTTAATTCCAGTCAGTTCTGATTAATCTGAATTAGATCAGCAAAATCCTATTTCAGTTCAGATGATAAATGCTTCAGCAGGAGACTTCGGGGTGCAAGTTATAAAAATGGTCAGCATTTAACTGTTTGAGATGAATAAACCAAGAATATAGCAGATCTATAAGACTGTATGTATTCTTATTAAATAAGAAAGTTAAAAAAAAGCTCAGGCTTTGACATTATTTCCCTTCCCAACCACTGCTGTCCTGAAATAAAATGGGAATAACACACAAACGAGAACAGTCCAAAGTATCTTGTCAACATATAGAAGACTATGGAAGGGATTTTCAAAACTGGATAGGAATACTGGGAGAGGGTAGCAAACGCCAAAGTGGGGGTGAATAGGATAGGAGCAAAGAGGGACAAAAACTTGTTAGGGGCACAGAGGCAGAAGGGTCTATAACCACTAGAGAACATACCCCTACATCGGGGTGGCCAACCTGTGGCTCCGGAGCACATACGGTTCTTCAGAAGTTAATATGCAGCTCCTTGTATAGACACCGACTCCGGGGCTGGAGCTACAGGCTCCAACTTTCCAGTATGCCAGGGGGTGCTCACTGCTCAACCTCTGGCTCTACCACAAGCCTTGCTCCCACTTCACCCCTTCCCAGCCTGCCATGCCCTCGCTCCTCTCCCTCCCATCCTTTCCCCTTCCCTCCCCCCTGGAGCCTCCTGCCCGCCACTTAATAGCTGATTGGGAGGTGCAGAGAGGGAGAGGAAGACGTTGATTGGTGGGGCTGCTGGTGAGCAGGAGGCGCTGGGGGGGGGGGAGCTGATGGGGGGTTGCTGACTTATTACTGTGGCACTTTGGCAACGTCCATTGGCAAATTCTGGCTCCTTCTCAGGCTCAGGTTGGCCACCCCTGCCCTATATCACCTGGAATTGTATCTTTTCAAAAAATGCAAACATATCAGGCAGAGCAGAATAAGTTTGTATATACAACATTAATCCTAGAATTTCCTAACGTTAGAATCACAGATTACTAGGGTTGGAAGGGACCTCAGGAGATCATATAAGTTCAACCCCCTGCTCAAAGCAGGACCAATTCCCCACTTCCCTAAATGGCCCCCCCTCAAGGATTGAACTCACAACCCTGGGTTTAGCAGACCAATGCTCAAACCACTGAGCTATCCCTTAACTTTGCAACCTTAAAATTCTTTTAATGTAGGATTTTGTATATGTAATATAAAAGGCTGAGAAAGCTAGGCTTGCTTAGTCAAGAATGGTAAAGAACTAAAGGAGACTAAGATTTTGAAGAGTATAGCTAAAAACTGAGCAGTCTCTCTTTACTTTGTCCTATAATACAAGAACAAGCCCTTAACTTATTACACTAATGGTAAGTAAATTTAAGTTCACTACTGCAGGAAATCACGTTGTATACTGTAACTGAATTTTCACTGTAACTGTATTTATAAATACATTTGTAATTATAGTATGCAAGCTAAAAATAGGGATATTAAAATCTTATACATCAGTGTACAAAATGATCATCTGCAGGGGTCAGAAAAGACTACAACTTGCATCACCACCAGACATGTATAATTATTATTGCTTGTTATTTGTACTAGAGTAGTCTGAGATTTGGGCGACATCATGCTGGACTCCGTACAAACACAGAGTATGAGCCAGTTTCTTCCCCTTACAATCTAAACAGACAAAGGGCAAGAAGGTAAACAGCATTGTAATCAGTTGCATTCTGGAAGTGAGGCCACAGTTCACTTTCCTTTGAAGCATTAAATCTTAGCTATTGCTGGAGGCAAAATATCAGATATCATGGATAAATAATCTGTCCAGTATTATTAATGCTATGTTCCTATGGCCTAATGGATAGAGCACTGCATGGGGACTCAGCACTGCCATGGACCTGCTGGGTGACCTTGGGCAAGTCACTACCTTTCCTGTGTCTCGGTTTCCCCATCTGTAAAATGGGGATAATGATACTGACCTCCTTTGTAAAGCATTTTGAGACCTATGGATGAACAGTGCTGTGTAAGACCTAGGTATTATTATGAAGAGGAAATATTTCCCCTCTTATTAAAAAAAGTTTCAAATCTCAAAAACATAGGGAAGAAATATATTTAAAGGAAAGTAGGGCACCCTTCGTTAAACATTCACATTGTGAGAACAGGAAACAGAATAATCCATAGGTGAGAGATCCACTGCAAATAGTATTGCACATCTGACATGGAAGACCTCTGAGGTACAATCTCTTGCTTTGATAGCTTAAAACTCCAAACAGCATTGGGAGGGTCCCCTTAGAATCTCTCTCACATTTTTGTCAGGGCTCCATTATAAGGAAAGTGAATGTGTTGTGTTTTAGTACAGACTTTGATGGTTCCATTTTAAAAATATGCTTGAAGAGACAATACTAGCAGAAAACTATGATTAGATATTTTCACATCAGTCTTGCACAACACAACAGACACAAAATGCACAAAACTGCTGGAGAGAATGTATTTCATCACTATGGTTGCAAAACCAAATGCCAGCTCTAGAAATAGAGTTGTCAAGAATGAAATAATTATAAGAAATGGAGCCTTTTACTGCTACCTAACAGTAACAACTGAACTATTTGAGGAACACTGGACCAAGGGAAATGAAAAATATAATTAATATAGTGGAAGATTTTCATATGTGCTAGTGGCAATTAGATACCTAACTTGAAAGTTAATGGGGGTTAGGTGTCCAACTGCCACTTTTCCCTTTAAAAATCTCTCTCAGAACTCTTAGACGCGTGTACACTTACTGTAATTCATACCCTATATTGCCTCAGTGGTGCTGTTCCCCGTATCTTTTATATCGGTCACTCTTCCTTTAATACTTATGGCTGAAAATAACTTGGACTGTCAACAATTCTGCTTCTTTCTAATAAAAAGTTAGTAACTAAAAACACACACGGGCTATTGAGGAGGCCTCCAAAATCAGACACCATCTTTGAGACCTTGGCATCTCAGTTTCCCCATCTGTGGCGTGAAGAGAGTAACACCTACCTCCGAGTGGCTGTGTGGGGCGTCATTTGATAAGGGCTAGAGAGAGGTTTCCTCTCGGCCCATAGTAAGGAGCATCAGGTAACTGTGCCAGCCCAGGATTTCTACTCCCCCAGCCTTGTTCCTGTGAGGGAAGTAATCTGCTCTAATCTGATACCAGGTGTCAGTTACTCCCCCCCTCTGCACTAGCTGAGCAAAGCTGACTGTCAACTACAGTCAAGGCTCTGCCAGTTCCTTGCCCTTGCCTGTCCTTTTGCACAGGGAGGTGAAAGGTGGAGGGGCCCAATGGAGGTTGCTCTCCCGGCTGAGTTGGGACCCACCATATTGACTAAACCACCCAGAGGAGTGAGGATGTGCCAAACACCCCTTTACTCCACTGCAGGAGCATGTAGGGTGAGCCACAATTGTGCCCTAATTATTCTTGAAGTACTTTAAGGCTATAAAGGGACGACATTCAGCAGGTATGACACTGTAAAATTAAATCAATAGACTGACAGTGGCCATCTTGGCCGATACAGTCTGTACACTGAGAAATCTCCTGTGACTTCCAGGGAGAACATTGATGTGGGGTTGTTTCAAGCCCTTATTTTACAATAAAAGTGGGTTGCTGTGCAGTGTCAGGCAAGTGACCCAGCACTGCATGCCTAGCCCAGTGGAAACCTAGATTCTAGATCAGAATTTGCTGCAGGCTTCTGCCTCACAGGCTCTTCACCTCAGCTTCACCCCACATCTGCCCTTCTTACCTTCATCTTCACCCCTGTCCCATCTCCCTCACCTCCTTCACGACAGTATCCCCTCCCCTCTTTACTTTTCTTTCCATTTAGCATACTTCCTTCCTCCTAACCCCACAAAAAGGGCTGGCGGGGGTGGCAGTGGGAGAACACAGCACTAAGATGACATCTGCCATTATCATACTGTTCACTCTCCTTGTGTGTTCTACCCTTTTCCCCTCCCTGCATCTGCCTTGTCTTTTAGATTGTAAGCTTTTAAATTCAGGGACTATCTGCTATTCTGTACTGTGGCTGTTTTTGCCACTCTCTCACTTCCCAAGCCAACCTGGGTTCAGAATGCTGAGGGGCCTGGCTCCTGGGAACATTGGCTCCTCTCAGGTGTTAAAGAGCTGTTTTGGCAAGCTGAAAAACCTGGGGGATCTCACACACATTTATGATTTACGCTGGCAAGATACTAAGCACCTACGACTACTGGAGTTGGAGATCTCAGCATGTCACAGGAAGTACTTAGAACCACGCCAAAACAAGCCTTAAATTAAAAATTGGTGGCAACCTACATAAATATATGCTTAGGGCTCAATCCAATGACCTGCCAGGCAGCTGAAAACGGAGGGCCTCAGCATTTCATAGGATCATTAGTTATTATCATTAAGGCGGATTCTGGATCAGGCTCCAAGTTACACTCTGGGGCAGGTGTGGCCAAACTGCGGTTCGCAAGCCACGTGTGGCTCTTTTATGATTAAAGTGCAGCTTGCAAAGCCGACCATTCCCCCAATTCGGCTTCTGCTCCATGGAGACATGCTGGGGTTAGGGGCCTCTGCCCTGTGGGAGGCGTCTGCCGTGGGGCAGAACTCCCTAGACCCTCCCACCCCTCCGCAGGGCAGGAACCCCGGCAGGCACTCCCCACAGGGCTTAAGCCCCAAGCCCCTCTTGAATTTCTGAAGATTATCGTATATGGCCCAGCGCATCAGTAAGTTTGGCCATCCCTGCTCTAGTGAAACAGCTTCAGTATTAAACAACTTCCCAGGTTTTCTGTAGACATCTCAGAAAACTGCCTGCTAAAGGTGTACATATTGCACTAACATCATGGGGGAATGTGAATGTGTTTGGAATCCTTTTTCGATTTCAGTTCCTTATTTGCGCTGGGAGAAGTATTAAGATTGGAGCTGCTCATGCAGGCCTGCTGCAATGCGGCTCTGCAGACTCTCTTTTCTATTTTTCTTTTTATTTCTTTTGCCATCAGACTATTTTCTCTGGCCTTGCATCCATGCATGCATTATTTACTGGTGCATGGAGAATACCACTTGTTTTATTCCAGTTGCTAGAGTACTGATTGCAACAATATTGTGCATTGGAATTTTAAAATCATATTGGCCTTACTTTTGACTCTTCTTGCAAAATGGCATCATTTGGTTCGGTGTTCTCAGTTACTGACAATGTCCTAAATTTTCTTAGCTCTTGTGAAAGGCAGAAGTTATTTATTTTTCTGCATTCTGCTAGGGGCAATCACTAAGTTTTCAGGTATGTCAAGAGTTGCTAGAATATTATAAGCTGCAGTGCAACAGTTCTTTAATTGCTGAAAATAGCAGATAAGATGGTTATTTTGCCATAAAAACCATTTTGTATTAATAGTTTAAATCACCCAACTTTTCATCTACTATCCCTTCACAATCTGGTTCACCAAATTTCATTGAGCTATTACATATGTTTTACTGCTCATAATGCTACCATAATTATAATCTACCATAGAATATACATGAAACACTTACTTTTGCAGATGAGGACACCAAGAACTTTGAATGGATTTATTTCCTGTTGGAAAAAGCCAAAAGTGGTATTCCAAATAAGCTCAAAATTAGTGAGAAAAGGCTTTCTAGTCGGAAAAAATAAAAACTGCACGTGTCAGGATTCAATCAATCCATCCAATTTCATACTGCTGCCATTAGAACACCATGATGAGAAAAGTAGGCAAGACACCAAAAGAGAGACTAGTTCTTTGCACTCAGTTTAGAAGAGTCCCTCACTTCCTCATTTTGCACTGTGGTTTTCAAGAGGAAAGGTTTGCTTGTTAGCAACAGGAAAGAGATGACATCATCCCATATTCAGCCAATATAATCAATTTGCATATAACATTTTACATAAAAGAACTGACACCACGTTGCCTTTAATAATTCTCTAAGTGTTCCTCAAGGAGTCTATCCAAGGCAAGGTCATGGGAAAGAAGTATGAAACCTATCATAGGATAAAGTTTTGGGCATCCTTGTGTTGAAATTGCTGCCTTCCGTTCAAAGCAGCTTGAAGATTATCAAGAGACAAGTTACACACAGTTCTTATGTTACATTTTAAAAACGAAACCACAGTTCTGTTCAGAGCCCTGATGTCAGCAAGTATGGTCTCTGCTAGAGTCTATAATAACTGCAGTAAACATGCATCTAAACCAGGGGTTCTCGCAACAAATTTTTTGGTGGCTTCAGAGTGCAGCCACCAACTCTTGCTGGTGGCCGCACTGACGCTTTTTTCCTAAAATTATTTATTTTTCCTAAAGTTAATAAAGTAATATGCACATACATACATACAAATCATTGTAATTTGTTTATGGAAGGTTTTGGGGTTTTTTTTGCAAACTCAATAATAAAAATAATGCACAATTATCTCTATTCGTTACTGTACCTAACAGAATAGAAACACAAATAAAGTGCTTTGTGCATTTTTGTCTTTTTTATTATTGTTTCTTTTGCTTTTTTGGGAAAAGTGGTTGTCTGTACAATAATTTGACATAATAGTCCAAATAAAAAGAAAAAAGGAAATTCAACATAATAGTCCAAATAATAATGAAAAACATATCTAGGCGGCTTGAGTCTGGGGAGGGATGGGCAGAGCTGTGGCTGGCCCGGGGCTCCTCCAGACAGGTGTGGGAGGGGGATGTCTCGGGGCTTTGGCCAGCCCAGGGCTCCTCCAGCCGAGCAGGGGCGGGATGCTCGGGGCTTCTCCGGGCTAGGGGCTTGTGGCGCCAGTTGTAGGGGGTCTCAGGGCTCCAGCTGCTGGGGGTGGAGGGTGCAGGCAAAGGGGGTGGAGTCAGTGGATTCCCCCTTTGGGGAGGCTAGCCCCTCTCTGGCCATGCGCCCGCTGCTCGCCTCCTCACCCCACCCTGCCCACCGCTTGCTTCCTGCATCCCTCCTCAGTCTCCGACCCGCCACTCACCTCTCTTACCCCCATCTGCCCCTCGCCTCCTCACTCCCCTGCCACAGACACTCCCCTGCCTGCCATGAGAACCCCCTAGTATTTTATTGACAGGGAAAATTGTGGTCATACTGCACAGAACATTGCATCTCTCTATTAAGAAGTATACAGTAGCACCTACCATTCAGGTGATTAAATACTTTTCTTTCTGAAGACAGAAAAGGAAAAACTGCTCTTCAGATTTAGATTTTCCCCTAGTCTAATTAACATTTTAAAATATTGTAATGATCTTACCAATGGGGAAAGCCTACTAGGTCATATCCATCCAGTTACTAATGCATGACGAGTCCCTGAAGTAAATTCAAGTGGTTAGTCCAATTTAGTTTTAAGCATCACAAGCAGTGAAGCTTCCCCCACTTCCCTTGAGAGATTATTTCACAGTCTAATGCGGCTCACTCTGATATCATATCACCATATTTAGGCTAAATTTGCTCTTTTTAAAAAATTTCACATTCTTACTCCACGTTATAGCCCCCAAGCACTACTCAATTCCTCTCCTTCACCATACATCCCCATCAGATACTGGTAGATGATTGCCATACCCCTTCCACATATACTCATTCATCATTCAACCACACTAACTGGGGTTTGTTGTCTAAAGCCTTCCCATCATTAACTGATGAATTCACAGTCATTTTTTTTTGCTGTTCTCCAGTTCCCCCCAATCTCTTTCTACTGATAAGATGCCCAATCTAAGTACAATAGTCTAAGTGGTGTGTGATGGTGTGTCCACCCCATAAGCCCTGAGCTGGTTAATATGGATCAGAAGGGGTCAATTAACCTTAGATTCTGCACCTGGAGGGGGCCCAGGGCTTGATAAGGCCTAATGGCATATGAGGCAGAGGTGGGGATTGGGATAGCATTATAAAGCCAGGAAGTAAGCACAGGAAAGAGTTGCAGGCAGCAGATCTGCAGTTGCTGCCTAGAGTGAAAAGGTGTTGGCCAGGGACAAGGAAGAGATCCAGGGGGCAAGTAAGCTCTGGAGTCCTGCCCTGGACTAGGGAGTGTTACAAGAGGCCTATGAGGTGAAGTGGGCATGGGGAGTGGAGGAAGCTCTGGGGGTGAACCCAGAGAAAAGCAAGGAGATGGAGAGGTGGGTAGGAAGGAGTGCAAGGACTGCAACAGCAGTCACAGGGTCCCTGGGCAGGAACCTAGAGTAGCAGACAGACCTGGGTTCCGCTACCAGCCACTGGCAACGTGGCACAGAGCTGGAGTTGGAATAGAAGACTGCCTGAGAGGACATATGGATAGCTTGTCTGGTGGGACGTCATTGCCCTGGAAAAAATGGGGGAAGACTATATAGTGACTGGCCGAAGGACTGAATCATCCAAGAGGAAGCACTCCAAGTCATAGAGGGGAGATGGAGAGAAAGCAACTGATGGCAGGGGCCACCTCATGGGGCAAAAGCAAATTCCCTGAGCCAGGCAAAGAGAGGTGCACCTGCAGTGAGTGGACCCCTTCATATGCTGTTCTACCAGTGTCAGAGAGACAGACTGCTCTGTTTTCTAAGGCCTATGCAAACCAATATCTCATTGGCCTCTTGATCTTCATTAAATGCATTCTTCATTCAAGTCCTTCCTTTTATTATAACTTCATCCATTAAGCAGGCCAAATAAGAGCAAGAAAGCTATGTGATCATCATTTGTTTATTAGAATAAATACAGTTATCACAAACCATGCATTAAGTTCCACAACACTCCTGCTGTGATTTTAGAAAACATAGGATTGCATTGTAATTTGCTTACAGTACACTACTTTTACACTCTCACTAAGCCAGACTTGTCCATGGTATGACAAGTGCAGTATCTCATCTGCAAGGTTGTTTTTTTGTGTGGGTTTTTTGTTTTTTTTTTAGTAACAGAAATCCAGAGTGCACATTGTTAAAAAATAGTAGAAAAGATTCTTAAAATACATTAATACACAAAGCATTGGGTTTCTATTAGTGGGGAAAAGAAAGCTCTAAGTTTTTGCATTGATGTAAACTCTGTTTTTGTTGCTTTGCAGTCTTGTGAAACGTTAGAGCATAGCTGACCATAGCTCAGGCCTCTTCTGAGCCTTACAGCAAGCTGAACGACGACTGGCTGGAACTGAATCCGCAGTTCTGATGGTGAATCTACAAGGCAGATTACACAGGCTGTACAGGCAGCCAATCTCATTAACCATATAGAAATGTGGAAGCTCGAATGTTGGGCATGCAGTGTCCACGAACTATGCCACAAGCCTCAGAATTCCCTGGCCTTTTCTACACAACTCTACACTAAGAGGCAGAATTCAAACTTTCCAGTAACGTGAACAAAATATTAACCATCCTGTTCTTTAGCATGGATGGAGGGAGGCCTATATTTTTAAGCTTTAACCCACAACATATTAGCCCATTACAACCCATTAGGTATGTGATATAAACATGTCATTAGGTATGTGATATAAACATGTCATATTTCACATTAGGTATGTGAAATAAACAACATTAGTTGATGGGGCACTATATCAAGATGATTGCGTTTTAAAACTGATTACTTTTGGGGAAGCCCTTCTTAAGTTGAAAGCATCCTGTTGGCAATTTGCCCATGGCATACAAACTAAAGGTCCCAAACCTGCAGTCCCCTGCTCACAGGAGCACTCGTATAAGGACTATCTAATAGCCCAGTGGTTAGAGCACTCGCATGAGATGTGCAAAACCAACTTCAGTTCAAATCACCATTCTGCCTGACTTGGAATGGGGACTCGAACTCAGTTCTCTCAACTCCTAGGTGTAGCCTTCATTGCTGGCTTATGGGGTTTTCTGGGGTGGGGCTCTCACACTCTCCTGTTGAAGCTCTTCCACTTCATATCCAATATTTGAGTTTAAGTAGGAGTTTAGGGATATAGAGCTGAGCAGGGGAGTTGAGGATCTAAATTTTGGAGTTAGGTGCCCAGTTACGCACCTAAATTCCTTTGTGAATCTAATCCTTACAATCTAACTCACTAGTTCTTCAGTCATCACAGCATCTTCCATGCTAGATGAGAGCTGAATTTCTAACAGAAACAAGCAGAAACCTCCTCCCACTTTTTTTTTTGGACACTACCCCCTTAGGCCACCTTTTATATCTCACAAAGAAACAAAAAATAAGTGTTTTCTCCTTTTGCAAGTCACTGTTAAAGTGTCAAGCTGAGACAAAAATGTTAATGATGAGAGACTCTTCTGTACAATTACACCACAGTTCACATAGCACAGTAAGGGGACACGCGTTTCCTTTTGGTCTTTAACACTGAAGGGTAAATTCAGTCCTGGTGTAAGCAGATGCATTTCATTTGTAGTCAATGAGAGATGAGCCTCTGCTTACAACAGGACTGAACCTGGCCCAGATAATGCAGTAACGCTGCCTTCCTTGATAGGCCGCTCTGTTAAATGCTTTACATAAAACCTGGCAGCCCATAAAGTGTGACTAATGTGATAAATAGAAAGCAATAATATAGTGGCTTTGAATCTCTCCTCCACATTCTGAGGGAAGGAATGCTATAAAATACATAGCCCACAAATAACTGACTTTGGTATTATAATACTATTTCTTTTAATAGCCTTGCCCATAACCTGTTCACATAAACCACATCCTAGCCTTGCCTTCTTTGTACATTTAACTACCTATAACATCATTAGGCACGCAGATATGTCTGCACAATCAGGTGAAATCCATCTAGTGCTGTCAAGGTGTCTTGTGACAAGGTAGATACATTCCAAGTGTCTAGTTTTTTCTCAAGCAAACTCCCTCTGACTTCAATGGGAGTTTTGCCTAAGGATTATACCACTGAGTCCAGAGTTCATAGCAGTAGCAAAGTATCATTGGGGATGATGGGATGAAGTAAACTCATCACAGCATCACTGAAAGGAAACTTATGTTATTTTCAGCCCTGGGATCCACCTCTAAACTGTTCCAAATTCAGTGCAGTCCGGTGTGTTCGATACTGGTGTACATTATATGGCGTTGTCCAGAATAACCCAGGAAGCAGAGGCAAAATCTTATTGAAAAATGACCTTGCTCCATCTAATTTTCAAAACAAAAACTGTAGTTCTGTTTACAGACTTTGGGCTCTGTAATACTGTAACTGCCATTGATTTCAATGAGAGCAGGAGCAGGCACTTTAGCTTTTCCACATGAAAATAAAGGTCAACCTTGCACGTCTAAGCAATTAAACTGTCATTCCCCCTGCTCATTCCACTAAGGGCTAGAAAGAATGGATAAATCCAGTCCGTCCATCCTTGACCAGCTCCTCACCGAGCTGATCCAGATTACACATTTCAAGTGTGGCTACAGCTCCCTCCTCGGCACAAAAGGAGGGAGAGAAAAGCAGCTATGACCGGATTTGGCAATAATTCCATTTCTAGGCTAATTGTGTGTAAACATCAAGTGGAAATAATACTGGGTAGTATGAGCTTAACATGAAAGATAGAAAAAGCCCTCATGGTACAGTTTCAGGTGGTGTCCTTGGAAACAAATACAGTAACACACACAAACCTTATTTAATGGAAACTGCAGTTTCTAAATACATTACAATGCAAGGGTCTGCTTTTGTATTTCTAACACTCAAGCCTAGCGTATCTTCCACCACCAATGGTAACCAAAGTAGTTTACAAAAGAAAGTATATATAGGCATTGCCCCATCAAGAAGGGTTCAAGTTTTTCCTGTTTATCAAAGTAACTAGTAGTATTCTTTATCAACATAACAAGAAAGCTTGTTCACCTTAGCAAACAGACACGCAAGGATCTCAGAGCAAAGATGTAAAAATGAGATTTCAAAAGAGAGCTAACATAAAATACACAACGTATTTTCAGCGGGCATGTCATGCAAAGAGTTACATGGAGATAATGTGAACAGGAGAAGGAATGCCATCATGCAGCATGGAATATAGTGTAAGGCACAAAGGGAACACAGAGTGCGTTTTGTTTTTCCTTTTCTTTTTTTTTTCCCTTAAGAAGGTTGTGAGGATTAACATCTCAGGAGCTTCCAGGATCACTCAACATTCTTGTACTTTGTGAACAGGTTGTACAAAACCCTGAGGGTAGACTTCAGATCCAAGTTAACAACATCTGTGGAAGAAAAGGAGAGATTCTTAGGTTGCTTTAGTACTACCTCCCAGTTTCCTATGAGTGGAAGAAAGTGTCTTCTGATCTGTGAACTCAAAAGAATAAAAAAATAAAAAAATAGGTCCAGTTCCCTTGGATAGCATCATATTTTAGACTTCAAGAAACTTTAGCCATTACTTCAATCACTGATATTTTTAACTTCTCTCTGGAGGGAGGGAAAAAAAAAAAAAAGAACTCTTATCCCTTTCTGATCTACAATTTATCATAGACTGAAGGGTTCTTCTGTCTCAGACCAGATATCTCACAAATAACTGAAAAATACTCCATATTAGATACCATGTCACAGCTTTAACAATTTCTAGTGAGTTTCTACCAGGGACACTGCTAACCAGGTGTCCAGAGTGGAGATTTAAGTCCAAATTGTATATTTCTTGTGAGGTTCTGGACCAAACATACCTAGAACCTCTGTAATGACTTGCTATGCAGTGAGCAGGACTTAAACTCCTGCTTTGTGTGCCAAACCTTCCTGCATCCCCCCTCACTGTGCTGGAGTGTGGGTACATTTTCATCAGAGCAAGGAAGGGAAGACTGCATGAACAGTTACAGTCCACCATAATGACAGGCCATTTTCCACCCTCCCCATTCTTCCCCTTTGCAAACTTCATGCTTATTGCTCACGGGCTTGGTATTCCCCCACCTCAGATGCACAACAGAAAGAGCTTCTCTCTTTGTTCTTCCTGTTCTGTTGCTACAACAACACAGAGGAAGTGCCACAGAGAAGTCCATTCCAAAGGCTGCCCAGGGGAAAGTACAGCACAGAGTGCCCTTACAAAACTGAAGAGAGGATCTCCCAACGTCGACAGCGCAGGAGAGGGGAAAAGCAGCAGGTAAAGATGTAGGTAAGGGAGAGGATAGGAGGGAAAAGTAGGGGGAACAGGAAGAGGAAAATAACTGAGGGGAGACAGTGCGGGTGGAAGAAGAGGAAGGAGGACAGGCAAAAAACAAAAAAAACCCACAAACCCCATTCTCAAAAAAGTGACATGTGAGAGAAGAACAATAAGGAGCACAGAAGAGAGGAAAAACACAGTTCTTTGAGCTGGGGAAACCAGTATGAGGTACAATAAAACATACACAGCCTGCTTGGAAAAATCATTCCCATGACACTCTCTCGCACCTGCTTCACTCTTTAGATGACAATTCACAAGCCCCCCTACACTTCACACCAGGTTTTCAGCCTCCTCTCACCCTCCCTTTCTTCATCTATTATTTTGCACAGTTGCATGAAAGGAGGCTCTTTGTCTTTCTCGTTTAACACGTGGATTGAATACGTGTGAGTACATGCTGGCTGTAGAGCTCCACAGAGAGGACATAGCACAGGCTTCCTCACCATGCCCCGCAAATGTGCCTGGCCTGAAATGATCCTTTGTTAGGTGAGAGAAATTCATTCTCCATGAACATATGCTTCTCAGCCTCTGTGACAGGATGGCCAACTGGCTCTCAATTAGTGCCACTTGAGGGAACAGATTTGTGCTGCATAGACTTGTTTGGGAAGAAATTAACTATTTTACACAAACCTCCAGACAGCCACCACCATTACTAAATGACGTGCAGTTTCTATCAGCTTAGCCAGATTTGAAGTGGTGACTTAGAAGTGAAAAACCACGTATCTAATTACCAGTTCCCAGCATCATGCAATTGCTCCATGCTATCCTCTCTTCCTGATCCTTGGATGTGTGCATAAGCAGCAGAAGCAGAGGAATGCCTAAGAAAGATCTTGCTTGCATGAAAATGACCACTATAACACAGGAAGAAAAGTCCTAGTTTTAGCAGAATTTTTTCTGTATATCGAAGTTTTCCAGAAGGTGTAGGAAGCCGTTTAACACCACAGCATCCCCAGCAGCAACACACTCCCAAATGGCTTGGGAATGTGTTAGTACATTCTGTGCAACAGATCGAGTTGCCTCAGATAGATTTAAATGTGAATTTAGCCCTAAGGAGCAAAGTTTCTTACTAGCCACATCCTCCACAATCAGCAAGCCAAGGGGAATCTTTGGTGTGAGCCAACGAAACCTACAGGCAGATTCAATCTAATGGTGTTGGCAGCCAACTTGAAGTTCCAATACCAAATGTATAGTTCTGGTAGTGCAGAGCACCCTTAAAGCTGGCCCATGAGGCTAGCTGAGGATGCTGTGATATGAGTAATCAACACCTGGCACAGAGCCTGCATAGCCAACTCTACACCATCCAGCCAACACAGAGTATTCCAAAGGCGGGAAGAGTGGCCAGAAAGCACTGAGCTCCACCCATCCCCCTTGAGCCCACTGCAGGCAGCTAGGAATTAGAGCAGCTCTGAGGCTGCTCCGATCTCTGTCTGAGACCTAATTAACCTCCAGCAACCCTGTGCACTGGGGGAGCATGAAGGTGACATAAAGCCCGCGTCTACTGCTGCCCTAAGCACAGCTCCGCTAGAGCCCAGGATCAAGGACTACATCTCTAGGTGCCCAGTACTGAGATTCATTGTCTCTATTCTTTGTTATAAAACTTGGTCTGCAAGATAAGTGAACAGTGCAGTTTAATTGCAATAATCACTTTACAGGTAAGATAAAATGGGATTTTTTTTTTTTTTTTTTTTTTTAAGTTGACAGGTGGTCCTCTGCCTTCAGGGATTCTTAGGGTATCTGTGCCATCTCCCATTACTCCACTGGTTTACCTCTTCCCTTCCCTCCTATTCTCAAGGTCCTGCAACCTAGAAACCACCCTTGAAGACCAGGTCGGTCTCCTTTCTGAGCCACTGCCACCACTTCTGCCTCAGATGGTGGGAGGCGCTGGGGAGGGAATTATGACATGTTGCTCACTCTTCCTGCTGAAAAGGAATAAACCCAAGTCTTTTACTTGCTAATGTAATGTAATGATTCATAGAATTTAAGGTCAGAAGGGTCTATAATCTTCTAGTCTAACCTCCTTCATAACACAGGCCAGACAACTTTACCACGTAATTCCTGCGTTGAATTTAATAACTTGTGCCTGAGTACAACATATCTTTTAGAAACACATCAACTTTTAATTTAACAAGTTCAAGTGATGGAGAATTTGTTCTATTAGTTAACTACTCTCACTTATAAAATGTATGCCTTATTTCCAATTGAATTTTTCCTTCCAAAGAACTTCTAGCCATTGGATTTTGTTAGACCTTTGTCTGCTAGATTAAAAAGTGATGTGATATCAGATATAGCCTCACTGCATGTGTAACTATAGGTCATGAGATGAGAAGCACTGACAGGAAGGACACAAGACATACCCCAAAAAAGCATGATCTCAATCTTCCTTGTAAGAGCAAGTTTGTGTGGCCAAAGCCCAGCCAGTGCTCACTGACAGAATGCTGACAAAAAGGTGCCAATAAATCTAAAAATAGCCTAAAATAGAGTTTAAATGAATAATACCTCTACAGCCTATCAAAATCTCTTAGGAAAATAATCAAGCAGCCCACTAAAATTCACTCTACTTTAATGACTTAGGGCAAAATTTTGCCTTCAGATGTGTCTGTTAAATTTAATGGCTGTAACGAAGGCCAGAATGTGGCCTGTAATTTGGGCAGTGTTGTATAAACCACGCACGATGACTTATGATATTTTACTGGGGTGGGAGTGAGTGGAGCAGGATATACTAAAATATTCAATTGAACACTAGACCTGTCTCTTGCGAGTACTGCAGAAAGCACGTAAGCAGCAAAGTGGGGTGCTTTCCGGTCCATTCAGGCACAAAGTGACACCAGTACAGCAGGGCATACACAGTGAGTCCCACACATAAAACATTCTGTGGAGCGTGAGAAACTGCACCACTGCAAATTGTTATTCGAAGGGACACTAATGTTTGCAAGTGCCAGGATTCCACAGCAAGATGAAATGAAACTACTGGCAACAAGCACAGCCTCCGATGCTACTTTCCCTTCCACAGAAATCCCAGCTCTGTATGGTATATCAGCACCCTCAATCAACCCAGTGTAGCAAATGTGAACCGGGAGATAAGCAGACCAAGACAACTGCCATATTAACTAACCTTGCCGTCCTACTTTTATTAATAAATTTAATTCCTAAAGGGTACAATAATCAGCTGATTTAAAGACTATGTTGACACAGAAAGCTGTCCCAGTTCTCACTACAACATCCTCTGCTGTACACTGAATCAGAGGGCAAACCACATGGAGTCTGTAGCAAAGAGTAAAGTAACACTGTTTTGAATGGCTTTCCTGCAGTAATGGTCAGGCTAAGCTACCTGTCACTTCTGGGGTAGTCATAATGAAAATGAAGATTGCTCGACTGACAGTCAAGATGACATAATTCCTCTCATTAGCCAAAGAGCAAACACTGCAGAGGTAGTGCAAGCTTCTTGACACTGCTCCATTAATTAGCTTTGGTACTCAGAGGTACAACCTTTAAAAAGTCAAAAGCACAATTCAGTCTTCGTGCTCGTTCAGTACTTAGCCCTGCACCATAGAAGCAAATGGGGTTTTTGTCACTGATTTCCATAGGAACAAAATTAGCCCCTCGGTTATTTGTCTCTGTGATCAAGTTGCTAGCAAATTAGTGCTAATTTTTTATGTAAATTTTCCACTAGGAAAAGAACTGAGAGCACCAACTGATCTAACATAGGCTACTGGACAGCAATCACATAGCAGTATCATTTACTAAAATCATGGGCCTGACTTGAACCTGTTAATAGTTGAGTCTACTCCAGTTATGATGCACATTAAAGGAGATAAAGCAGATATGCATAAGGAGTCTTTTGGATAAAAGGGAGTCAGAAAAACAAAAGTTTTACCGTGTGTGCATATATAATACATACACCCACATCATTTCCTGATGTAACCCTGTTGACTTTAATGGAGTCACACTAGAGATGTAATTGCCACTCTGTCTGTATAAATAGTTTATGCCTCTATAGCGCATATATTACCTTCAGGACGAGCCTTTGGTTTCTTGAGCCCTCCATCTTGCATCAACTCAAAAGCAAAGGAAACATTATGGACCTGCAAAAAAGCAATTGAAATAAATTTCCAAATTCTAACAAATCAATAAAAAAGCAGTTACTTTCTTCTCCCTTCTCTTGACATCAGAAATAATGATCTTGAGATTTATTTTGTTGGTTTTAAAATCAACATTTGTTGATCTGAATCCCAGGTGTTTTCCTCCCAGGAGTAAAGGCAACAGAAATCAAATCAACTGAGGGACTCACTTAAGAAGGAAGGAAGTTTCCAAATTTAAAGAGTCAAAATTTAATGAGTACAGTCTGAATTAGGAAACCCATGAAAGCTTGGCAGAACAATCAAGTCTCTGTGTTGGAGACTGGTGTGCTACTGAGATCAATAAATCATACAAATGTAGGGCAGGAAGGGACGTGGAGAAGTCAAGATGTCAGAGCCTTTATATGAGAGCAGAAACATCTGCATTTCTGGTGGGCTCTTCCTGCCTGTATATTCAAGGTAAGTTATAGTGTTTCAGACTCCAAGGAGCAGATCATCTGCCATCAATGCAGTAAGGAACTTAACAGCAGTTACTCACCAGAAAGCAGGTGACAATTAGAGACAGAAAGATTAGAAGTAAGGTCAGGCTTAACATTTTCAAATGATTTTCACTCGATCATTACAAACTTAGTACCAAGCAGCAATAGTAATCCACAAAAAAGTACTCTTCAAATTAAGGCAAAGTCAGAGAACAGAACAGGGAGACACGTGAAAGAAAATATGAGAAGGCTCAATTAGGGCTAGTCTACGCTGTGTGGTCATGGTGCAGTGCTGGGAGAGGGCTCTCCCAGTGCTCTAAAAAAAAACCCACCTCCACGAGGGGTGTGACTTCCAGCGCTGGTGCACTGTCTACACTGGCACTTTACAGAGCTGAAACTTGCGCCCGGGGGGGTGTTTTTTCACATCCCTGAGCCAGAAAGTTCCACCGCAGTAAATTGCCGGTGTAGACAAGCCCTTAGAAGAGAAACCTTGGGGAGAGAATGTTAGTCTGAAAGGATTTAACGTGAGCAATCAGCTTTTCTTCTGGATGCCTACTGAAGTTTAAGAAATTCTTCTCTGCACATGGAAAGGTAATTTGGATAAAGATATCTTTGTATTTTTGTCCCCTAAGTGACTGACGCTGGAGATATGTGGCATGAGGGGGGAGATTTAATTAAAACTACTCATCTCAGTGTAGTAGGATAAGAAAAAGCACCCTTTGTTGGGTTAATTGATGAGAATTGTAATCTTTCCTCCTAATCCTGTTTTTCCTTGATTTATTTAGGCAAAACTAATTTCAGAGGTAGAAAGAGATGCACAGTTCACAAATAAAAGCTAACTAATCCCTCCCCCATGCTCACGAACACATTTTCTTCTTCTGTGTCTGTTTCAAAACAATATCTAATAACTTTAGTTCATCATGAATCTCATGCCGCTAGACATAAACAAGCAACAACACAATCACAGCTGCGTAGCTATAACACTATAGATAGGTGTTGTACGATTTTATATTCAAGAAAACTCAACCCATAAGAGAGAGAGAAAGAAAGAGTCTGAAGAAAAAGGTAAGTACCACCCATTGAGGGTTTTTTTAATGAAGTAATAAAATATTTTCCAACCTGCTCTATAAACACAGTCCACACAGAATATGAAGTCCATCACCACCCGCTCCCTTGGCATTTGTTTATTAGGAAAATAAAACTCTAAGATAACAAAGATCTACTCAGATCTTATCCTCAGGCTCAGTTACTCCTAGGTGTTTCTCTCATAGGATTTCTCCGACCACATCCTGGATTCTCTTCTCTCCAGGAAGCCACTCCTACCTCCCATACATCCACATCTGGCAACTAATCACCTGCCTCAGGGAGTGAGCAAAGCCCACATTGCTGTTTCTCAGCAGGATCAACACCAGTTAACAGGGCAGGGAATTTCAGCAAACTCTTCAGCCAGTTAAAATACTTTCCTAATTTGGTACAATATATTTTTTGCCCCACGGTATATAGTACGATCCCTTCTGATGAGGATGAGCTATATCCATCAAAGGTGAGTTGGGCAGTGAAGACCAAGTCCTTTAAGGTGTTGGGTTCCTCCAGATAGACGCTGGGTCTCAACCACCTTCACTAAAGTCAGCAGGAACTGAAAGTGCTCAGCGTTTTGCAGGATTGTGCCCTTAAAGAGTACTAAGTTCCTGCAACTTTACTAACATGCCAACCCCTGATGCGGCCAGCTTCACTCCTATTCATAACCCCGGAATGCACTATGCGCTCAGACCAGAGCTACCACAGAACCCCACCAGAACAAGGAGCCAGACTCGAAGGGGCTGTACAGACCCCAGGCAGGAGTACTCCGGAGACACAGCTGTTTGGAGGAGCTGCTGGTGTGGGGCTGCCTAGCAGCCCGACGTTTTGCTCCTTTCACTGCCAAGGTTTCAGGGAGATCAAGGCTCTCTGGAACCGCAGCAGTGAAAAGAGCAGAAGAATGTGGGGCAAAAGCAGCTGCTGTATCCCACCCCCACAAGCCCTGTCCTCCGGCAGGGCTGCTCAGGGCTCTCCCGGGAACCGCAGCAGGGAAAGGAGCAGCATGTGGGTTGCTGTACCACCATCAACCTCACCTCCCACAGCCCTGTCCTCCAGCATGGCTGCTGTACAGACCCCAGGCAGGAGGACTCAGGAGATGCAGCTGCCTGGAAGGGCTGGGGGTGGAGCAGGCTCCTCCTGTATCTTTCCAGTACACCATACCAGCTATGAATATCTTACTGGTATGGCGTACCGGACCGTACCACCATACTTGCACCACTGCATAGCATGGAGAAGGATTACATAGCCTGGAGGCTAACAGTAAACCAGGATATCTACACCAAGGGCCATCCCTGAAATTTTTCAAATGATATACTCCAGGGCTCCCTGCTGCCCCTTTCCCAGTACTCTGTAAGTCCTGTGGGCAGAACAGAGGGGAAACGAGCTGCTGAAAGTGGGACGAGGGCAGGCAAGCCCTGGTGTAGGAGCCAGCCCCCCCAGCAGCAGTGAGGAGGAGCAGAGCTGGCTGCCCCTCTGCCACTCAGGTTTGGACCTGCCACTCCTCCACCATGACGGAGGAATGGCGGGGCCAAACCTCAGCCAGGCTGTGGCCCCCAGTGCACCAGGTCGCAAAGCCCCTTACTCAGTTTCAGCCCTGTGGCACCCCCATCTCAAGAGAGGGCCCATGGGACCCAACCCTAGCGGGCAGTCAGCACTGGCCCTCCTCTCTATGGCTGTTGGGAAGGTCCAACATGGACAACCTGTCGCCCCTTCCAATGACACGCAATATTCACAACCTGCTTATCGCTCTAGGCACCACTGGTCTACACCGTCCAATGGAACAACTTCCCTGCAACAGCCTGGCAAATCCTTACCCTCTCCTCATAGCTCACTTCGTCTGAGATGCTCATCCACAATAACCCACTTTAGACCACAGACGCCATCATTCGTATCTTACCAAATTTAAAGTAATACATGAAAATACTTAGCTAGAGTTTTCCTCTGGGTCTCCTAGTGTGCTGTCTGTGCACCTAAAGCATAAACCCTTTGGGGCAGGAACAATGGCCCCCCCAATTCTGAAGAGACTTGTGCACAAGCAGATCCCTGAGCCGGTGTAGATTCTGATTGACTTCAGTGGGACTTTGCGTTGCATGCTGCCTATGGGACGCTCATTGCCGGATCAGAGTCTATGTCTGACTGTGTGTCTGGTACAGGGTCAATCCCACTGTCGGTGCTCAGCAAACGAGTTCTAATCCCAGTACTGTCAGAGACTGGCTGTGTGGCCTTGGCCAAGTCACCACCGCTCTGCCTCAGTTCCTCGTGTACACAAGAGGTAACATTACTTATTTCCCTCTTTTACAGGGAAGTGACAAAAATTAGGAAAGATAAAGGATGGCTTTGTGGTGAAGGCACTGGACTGAGAATACTGGGTTCAATTCCTGGCACTGTGGTACTGCCTGCCTGTGCTAGCTTGGCCAACTCACTTAGTCTCTTTGTGCCTCAGTTTCCCACATGTAAAATGGGGATAAGACTTCCTGTGTCCCACCTTTTGCTTTTCTTGGATTGTACGCAGCTCAGGGCAGGGATTGTCTCTTATTGTGACTATATACGATGCCTAGCAAAATAAGGCCCTGGTCTCAGAGTGGCCTCTAAGCATTGCTGTAATAATAATTAAACAAGTAATTCAATTGGAACATGTTAAAGTTCTATGTAAGGGTAAACTATTTATTATTTTATACCCTTTGGGTTTATAAACATCATCTGACCCCAGCTGTGCTGGACATCGCAGGACCTAGCTTTTCTTCTCTTAAATATGTTTATAGGTATTCATGTGCTCAATGCCCTTCTTAGCCTAGCTGCTGGAGTCATTCAGGAGGTACTGGCCAAGTCATTGGGATTTACACCTTTGTTTCACAGTCAACCTTTAAAGTACAGATTCTAGTAACTGCTAAATGGTACAACGAATGCATCTTTGCTACAGCCTTTGAAAGAAAGGATATGCTATATTCTGGCTTAATTGGGTATGAGGAGAATTCAGCCAATGGATGGAAAATTGCATGTGTGATATGGTAGTGAGAGGAGCACAAACTGGAATTTCTACTCACCTTCTGATCAAAACTTTCAGGCGTTAAATAAAAGTTGTGGAGTGGAACAAAATAGTCTTCAAGCAGACCCATGAGCAATACCAAATAGACGCCATCTGCAAACTGAGGAGAGATACTGGTGAAATTCCCAGATGGCAGGCAAGAGGCATTAGATTTCATGCAAGGCTTTGCAACGAGAAAAAAACCAACATAAATAGCCCAAACCATTTACCTCTACTGGCAGCACTTCATTAGCTGGTTTACAGACATTTAATAATCTACTTTTTGCCCCACTCAGGGCTGGGAAGGAATTTACTGCACTTGTGTCAGAAACAGTAGGACCCCTGGCCAGTTCCTCTTCTCCTCTGACTCAGCCATCAAGGTCCTGTCTCGCTGTCAATATCCTTGCAGCTGAGGAATGCCAAACGGGTTTTTCTTTGGAGTCCATTGACCTAGCCCTAAGTGGCTAGACAGGTTGCTGCAGAGGGCCACAGGGATGTCTCCCCACATCTGAGAACACTGTTTTCACCCCCCTCACTACGAATAACTACGTGCTACATTGACAATGGGAAACTATATCTTTAAAACACAACCCAGAAGACCACACACAATTCTTTTACACACCTTTTCCTTGTTTTATACCATATGTAGGTTCACATGACATAGGATGAGGTGCTCGAACCCATACGGAGAGCCACACCAAGCCTATGAAGAGAACCACCAGTAGAGTATCACTGCTCTAAACCAATACAATTCCTTTTAAATGTTGGTAGGCACTGTATATGTCAAACAGAATTCCCTATATGGATTCCAATACGACTTTTCTGACATCCCCTGGATTTTTTTTTTTTTTATCAGAGATAAGGTGGCATATTCAAAGAGTTCTCTGGGGCAGGAGTGGTCTTCATACAACATCCAGAACCATGGGGTCCTGGTCCCTGACTAGGGCTCTTATGCTCTACAGTAATACATATAATAAAGCAGTGCAACAATCCACAGAGACCTACACTTCCAAAACCAGAGCCACATAAATGTGGCATGGGATAAGGCACTACTGCATTAGCAGAAGCGGAACCTCCTGTTAGCTGTCCGTAGACTTAAGGGGGAGATTTTCAAAAGGCACAGATGGCAGAGTGGTGCCTAACTCCAATTGGAAATGAATAGGAGTTAGGGTCTTTGTTGTAATTTGTTCCTTTGAAAAATCTTCAGCTACATCCGCTTTGTAGGCCAGCCACTAGAGGAAGACGTTATCTCAAACACTTGACCAGGTCTCATTCCATCTAGTTAGGGACAGTAGTACAGATAACCCAGCCAGCACGTTCATGTACTACTGCACTATCTGACCAAAGTAAGCAACATTTCAGTGATCCAAATTTTGTGTGATCTAGTAACTTGTCAGACAGGATAGTCTCTCAACCTACTTTCCAAAGCATAAAAATTCTTGTTAATTCTGACCACTTTGCACTGCAGTTTAGCAATTGCTTCCACAGTGAGTGCTATGACGGAGTTCCAAGACTCTGATTAATTCCTAAAATAGAAGAGAGTGTCTCATATAACCAATATTTCCACTTACTCTAACCTTCCCTGGACCATTTTCTTGTACTTTTTGTATTCTTTGTACATTTCAGCCCTGGTGAATGGTGCTGGATTGACAGCCCTTGGAGATCAAAGACCTATACCCATAAATCAGATACCACATTGACAGCAATCATACAAAACTCTTGGGGTTGATCAAATCTCCATAGTCCAATTAATCATGGGTGTCTCAGCAGAGAGCTCAAATGTATTTTTGTGATACAGATAGCCAGGCCCCAGAACTGGACTGAAACCTCCTATTCACTAAGGCCCCAGAACATCAATCAGTGGATGATCAATTTAATCCATATCAGCCTAGGCCAGATTCAGACCAAGTACCTAAATGAAATGCTCAGTAGTCCATAACCAATTCCCTAGGCTATCTAGTGCCCACACTTACTCTCCTGGGCAAACAGCAAAGAATAAGTTAACCACTTAGTCCCATTTTAAAGCAGTCTTTTTCTTTAATGAACTCTCTTCCACTACACAGTGCAATTGTTTCTATTACAGCAGTTAGAGCTATGCAAGCTTCTGATATACTCTCAGCTGAGTGAAAAAAACATGCCCCAGTGTCTCCAGAACACACGTTTGATTGGGTTATAGTGTTTTGAAGGATATCCAATATGTAATCTGAGTTAAATACAGACCTATGCCACAATAGACCTATGCCACAACAATTACTGAATCAACTGAGGATTTATCCTTGTTCAGATCAACAGCCTGAATTCACACAATTGGGAAAGACATGCTGTGACCTGCTCTCATCCACAATTTAATTAATATAGCTAGTGCTTTGCAAATGTTTTCTTTGATGTGTTAGAAACATTGGTCTGAAACCCAGCCATATATTACAGTCAACACCACAAACAAATATTAAATATTCTAAAACTTCCCTGGTTATCTGAAGCCAGGCGAGGTTACAAATTACCAGCAGTATCTGCTATCAGTCATGTGTGCAGTAAGTGGGCAACAGAAGCAGCCAGAGGCAAACATTACTGCCAATTACACTCACTTACAAAATAAGGCAAACACATATGAGTATCCCTCCAAGGGAATAAAAGGGGAGAGAGCGCTCAGTGGTTTGAGCATTGGCTTGCCAAACCCAGGGTTGTAAATTCAATTCTTGAGGGGGCCATTTACGGATTGGGGCAAAAGTCTGTCCGGGGATTGGTCCCTTCCAACTCTGATATTCTATAAAGATAAGCATACGCAAAAGTTTGCGCAACTGGGGCCTAAATTAGTAATTTATACCTTGAGATTTATTTTCTTGTATAAAGCTCCTACCTGTGTTTCTAATTCAGTCACTTCCAAATTCAGCTTATTTAGGTGTTTGTTCACAAAGGTGATCAGAGACTGTAAAGGAAAATGATAACGATTAATGAGGTTAGAAACAAGAACCGATGCCCATATGGTAGGGTTAATACAGCATTAGACTAAAAAAAACCTGGTAAACAATTGTCGCAATACCCTCTTTGCCAGTGCACAAAAATAAAAAAAATAAGAATTAAAGTGATATAGCAGTGTAAATTACTATCTTCATTGCAATAATATTATGGCAGGAGTCACCTCTTACAAGTAATTTTTCTCAGCATGCAAGCACATTTTTAGTCTTGGAGGAAATGCTATAGTGGTTTTGATTCAGTTGCAGGTTCTTCGGGGGAGCCATGGTAAGCGGCAGGAGTGTGCGCTGCCTGCCTTAATTCTCTAAACAGAGTCAATTCTTGCACCAAAATTGTTCTATGAGAACTGGGCATTGGCACTGGGCTGAGATTCTTGAATGAAGGGATGGTCTGTGTGCTGTTTGTGGCCCCTCTGTTCCAGAACTGATGTGTGTATATAAAGAAACAAGTTACAATAAGATTATACCCAGGCTCTGTAGGTCTGATTTCCATCCCAAAAGGAACCTGGCCTGCAAGGTCCTAGACATCTGCTACCATTCAGCAGAGGAAAACAGCAGCATAAATATATACTAAAGATATTTATCCCAACAACCTAGCCATCTGCTTAAAATATTTTTGGAGGTGACATGGAGTCAGATTTTAAAGTTTACATTAAATGGACAGCATTCACTTAAAATTCAATCAACTTTTAAAAAATACTTTAGCAGCAGTTTCAGAATGGAAAAATAAACTTGTCCAGACCATAAGCCTAAACATGTTAGTTTAAATGTACCCTGGAGAACATCTCTTCTGTCCTGGTCCATGACTAGGGCTCCTAGGTGCTTTAATAATTAGGGCTGTCAAGTGATTAAAAAATTAATTGTGATTAATCGCACTGTTAAACAACAATAGAATACCATTTATTTTAAATATTTTCAAATATATTAATTTCAATTACAACACAGAATACAAAGTGTACAGTGCTCACTTTATATCTATTTTCAATTACAAATATTTGCACTATAAAAAACAAAAAAAAATTTCAGTTCACCTCATAAGTACTGTAGTGCAATCTCTTTATCATGAAAACTGAACTTACAAATGTAGAATTATATACCAAAAAAACTGCATTCAAAAAGAAAACAATGTAAGACTTTAGAGCCTACAAGTCAACTCAGTCCTACTTCTTGGTCAGCCAGTCACTCAAACAAGGTTGGTTACAATTTACAGGAGATAACGTTGCCCGCTTCTTGTTTACCTGAAAATGAGAACAGACATTCGCATAGCACTGTTATAGCTGGCGTTGCAAGATATTTACATGCCAGATGTGCTAAAGATTCATATGTCCCTTCATGCTTCAACCACCTTTCCAGAGGACGTGTTCATGCCGCTGATGGGTTCCCCTTGATAATGATCCAAAGCAGTGCGGACTGACACATGTTCATTTTTATTATCTGAGATAGATGCCACAAGCAGAAGGTTGATTTTCTTTTTTGGTGGCTTGGGTTGTGTAGTTTCCACATCAGAATGTTGCTCTTTTAAGATTTCTAAAAGCATGCTCCACACATTGTCCCTCTCAGATTCTGGATGGCTCTTCAGATTGTTAAAACCTTGGGTTGAGTGCTGTAGCTGTTTTTAGAAATCTCACATCAGTACCTTCTTTGCCTTTTGTCAAATCTGGTGTGAAAGTGTACTTAAAACGAACATGTGCCGAGTCATCATCTGAGACTACTATAACATGAAATATATGCAGAATGCAGGTAAAACAGAGCAGGAGACATACAATTCTCCCCCAAAGAGTACAGTCACAAATTTAATTGATGCATTATTTTTTTAACGAGCATCATCAGCATGGAAGCATGTCCTCTGGAATGGTGGCTGAATCATGAAGCAGCATTTCTGGCACATAAATACCTAGCAAAGCCAGCTACAGAAGTGCTATGTGAATGCCTGTTCTCACTTTCAGGTGACACTGTAAATAAGAAGCAGGCAGCAATATCTCCTGTCAATGTAAACAAACTTGTTTGTCTTAGCAATTGGCAGAATAAGAAGTAGGACTGAGTGGACTTGTAGGCTCTGAAGTTTTACTCTGTTTTGTTTTTGAGTGCTGTTATGTAACCCAAAAAAATCTGCATTTGTAAGTTAAACTTTCACGATGAAGAGATAGCACTTCAGTACTTGTATGAGGTGAATTGAAAAATACTATTTCTTTATCATTTTTACAGTCCATACATTTGTAATAAAAATAATATAAAGTGAGCACTTTGCACATTGTATTCTGTGTTGTAACTGAAATCAATATTGAAAATGTAGAAAAAATCCAAAAATATTTAATAAATTTCAATTGGTATTCTATTGTTATAAGTGCAATTAATCACGATTCATTTTTTTGAGTTAATCGCATGACTTAACTGCGATTAATTGACAGCCCTACTAGTAATACAAACAACAATCAGATAATGCAAAGAAACAAATTTCAGTTCCAATCTCTATGTAAAATAGTTACTCAGTTTTATGCTCAACAATTTAATATTGGTATTTGCACACGCTAATGGAATAATGCAAAGTCTTTGTCTGTTCTCTTCCAGATGAATATATTAACACAAGCTGGCTCACATTAATGGCTAGTCTTCCTTTTCCCTCTGCCCCCAAAAAGAGGCATGTTGAAGGTGGAACAGAGAGTGGCCTGTGATCTGCATCAGGAGAACAGACCCACAGGACTGTTCCAGTTGTTGTAAGTAAGCATCCCTTTGGATGTGTTAATGAAAGTGAAGTTTAAGAGTGAAAGTAAAACATATACACGCGCGTGTGTGTGTAATACAACTTCTTGCAGCCATAACTGATGAATCACAACCTATATATCTACCCGTCTGACAGCCACAGTACACTAGTGAGATTCTCTAGCTGTGGAAGGGCTCCCCTTGTACAACGCAATTGCTCAGATCAGACACTGGGTGATTATTTTGGATATTAATACCTGTAGTTTCTCTCAAAGCGCTGTATGGAAGAGTGCTGATATAAACACCAAGAATGATCGAAAACCCACTTGAAATTATGGGAGTCTTCACTGATTCTAAGGCTGATCTAAAGGCAGAGTAGGCCTGAGATTACTTCAAGTCAAAGTTGCAGAAACTATCAAGAAAGGGGAAAAAATTCATAGGCAGGAGGTTCAGATCAAGCTGGAGGAGTGAGTGGAAATCCATCAATTTCATAAATTTGTTAGTCTCTAAGGTGCCACAAGTACTCCTGTTATCATCTCAGAGAGGTGATTAAGAAAAAGCAGAAAGACTACAAGGAGTGGAAAATGGGACGGATAAGCAAGGAAAGCTACCTTAGTGAGGTCAGAACATGTAGGAATAAAGTGAGAAAGGCTAAAAGCCATGTAGAGTTGGACCTTGCAAAGGGAATTAAAACCAATATTAAAAGGTTCTATAGCCATATAAATAAGAAGAAAACAAAGAAAGAAGAAATGGGACTGCTAAACACTGAGGATGGAGTGAAGGTTAAGGATAATCTAGACATGGCCCAATAGCTAAACAAATACTTTGCCTCAGTCTTTAATGAGGCTAATGAGGAGCTTAGGGATAATGGTAGGATGGCAAATAGGAATGAGCATACGGAGGTAGATATTACCACATTCAAGGTAGAAGCCAAACTTGAACAGCTTAATGGGACAAAAATCAGGGGCCCAGATAATCTTCATTCAAGAATATTAAAGGAACTGGCACATGAAATTGCAAGCCCATTAGCAAGAATTTTAATGAATCTGTAAACTCAGGGCTGTACCGTATGACTGGAGAATTGCTAACATGGATCACTTTTTTTCCCTTTCTTAAAATAGGAACTGAGTAACTATAGGCCTGTTAGTTTGACATCTGTAGTATGCAAGGCTTGGAAAAATAATTGAAGGAGAAAGGTAGTAAGGACATGAGGTTAACGGTAATTGGGACAAAATACAACATAGTTTTACAAAAAGGTAGATCGTGCCAAACCAACTTGATCTCCTTCTTTGCGAAGGTAATAGATTTTTTAGACAAAAGAAATACAGGCCTAGTCTACACTACGCGTTTAAACTGATTTTAGCAGCATTAAACCGATTTAACGCTGCACCTGTCACACGAGGCCTTTATATCGATATAAAGGCTCTTTAAACCGGTTTCTGTACTCCTCCCGATGAGAGGAGTCGCGCTGAAATTGGTATTACCATATCGGATTAAGGTTAGCGTGGCCACAAATCGACGATATGTGCCTCAGGCAGTATCCCACAGTGCATCATTGTGACTGCTCTGGACAGCAATCCGAACTCAGATGCACTGGCCAGGTAAACAGGAAAAGCCCCACGAACTTTTGAATTTCATTTCCTGTTGGCCCGGCGTGGACTCTGATCAGCACGGGTGGTGATGCAGTCCCAAATCCAAAAAGACCTCCAGCACGGACTTACGGAGATACTGGATCTGATTGCTGTATGACAGACGAATCTCTATCACAGCTCTGTTACAGAAGACGAAATGAGAAAGCATTGAAAATCTCCAGGCTATGATAGATAGAGGCCACAGCACAGTGCTGCGTGACAAGCATAAGGAAGCCAAAGAATCAAATGACGCTCATGGAGGGAGGAGGGGGACTGAGGACTCCAGCTATCCCACAGTCCCCGCAGTCTCCCAAATCATCTGCATTCTTGGCTGAGCTCCAATGTCTGTAGGTCAAATACATTGTCTGGGTGTTTCAGGTATATCTCATCAATTACCCCTCCCCCCCATGAAGAAAAGGGAAACAAATCGTTTCTTGACTTTTTTATGTCACCTATGTCTACTGTATCTTGCTTGTAGACGCAGTGCTGCGCCAATGAATAGCAGCATCCTCTCCTCTCCCCTCCCTTCCCGGTGGCAGATGGTACAATATGACTGCTATCCATCGTCATATTAGCCCGTGAGTGCTCCTGGCGGCCTCAGGTGAGGTTGGCCGGGGGCCCCTGGGTAAAAATAGGAATGACTCCCAGTCATTCCCGCGTAGACAGTACAGAACGGCTGGTAACCGTCTCATCATAGCAAGGGGCTGAGCTCCATCAGCCCCCCCCCACCCGTTTTCATATATAAAGAAAGATTCTGTACTGCCTGGACTATCATAGCAGCTGGAGGCTGCCCCCCCTCATTTTATCCACTAAAAAGTCAGTGTTCTTATTCCTGCATTCTTTATTACTTCATCGCACAAATGGGGACACTGCCACGGCAGCCCAGGAAGGTTGGGGGAGAAGCGAAGCAACAGATGGGTTGTTGCAGTGGCACCCTCCGTGAATGGCATGCAGTCATCATTTCTGCAGGATCTGACATGGAGCGGCTGTGCTCTCTGGTACATGGTTCTCTAGTACACTTGCCCCATATTCTGGGCAGGACTGACTATTTTTAGATAAACCATAAAGGAGGATTGACTCAGGAGTCATTCCATTTTGTCTTTGCGCCCCGGCTGACTCAGCTAAGGCCAGCCAGGAGCACCCTTGACAGCAGCAGACGGTACAGAACGGCTGATAACCGTCATTCATCACCTTTACAATGGCACAGCAGACGGTACACAACAACTGGTAACCATCTCTGCTACCTTGCAATGGCAAATGAATGCTGCTGTGTAGCACTGCAGTACCGCTCTGTCAGCGGCATCCAGTACACATAGTACAGTGACAAAAGGCAAAATGGGCACCATGGTTGCCTGCTATGGTCTGCCAGGGCAATTCAGGGAAAAGGGCGTGAAATGATTGTCTGCCATTGCTTTCACGGAAAGGAATGAGTGATGACATTTACCCAGAAACACACACTGTTTTTGCACTATTCACTGCTGCTCATCCCAGAATTCCAATGGCGAGGCAGACTCAGAACTATGAAGTAGCTACAGGATAGCTACCCACAGTGCACGCTCTGGAAATCGACGCTAGCCTCGTATATGGACGCACACTGCCGAATTAATGTGGTTAGTGTGGCCTGTGCACTCGACTTTATATAATCTGTTTTACAAAAACTGGTTTATGTAAAATCGGAATAATCCCATAGTGTAGACATACCCGCAGTGAATCTAATTTACCTCGATTTCAGTAAGGCATTGATACGGTTCTACATGGGGAATTATTAGCTAAATTGGAAAAGATGGGGATCTATATGAACATTGAAAGGTGGATAAGGAACTGGTAAAGGGGAGACTACAAGGGTCATACTGAAAGGTGAACTGTCGCTGGAAGGAGGTTACTAGTGAATTCCTCAGGGAACGGTTTGGACCAATCTTGTTTAATCTTTTTTACTGACCTTGGCACAAGTAGAATGTGCTACACAGTCTGCAGATGACACAAAGCTGGAGGTATTGCTAATACAGAGAAGACTGGATATCATACAGGAAGATCTGATGATGATGTAAACTGGAGTAATAGTAATAGATGAAATTTAATAGTGGAAAGTGCAAGGTCATGCATTTAGGGATTAATAATAAGAATTGTTATAAATTGGGGATGTATCGGTTGGAAGTAACAGAGGAAGAGAAGGACCTCGAGTATTGGTTGATCACAGGATGACTATGAGCCGCCAGTGTGATATGACTTAAAAAGCTAATGCAATCTTGGGATGCATTAGGCGAGGTATTTCAGTAGAGATAGGGAGGTATTAGTACGTTATACAAGGCACTGGTGAGACCTCATCTTGAATACTGTGTGCAGTTCTGGTCTCCTATGTTTAAGAAGGATGAATTCATACTGGAACAGCTACTGGAAAAGCTACTAGGATGATCTGAGGAATGGAAAATCGTCTTATGAAAGGAGACTCAAAGAGCTTGGCTTGTTTAGCCTAACCAAAAGAAGGCTGAGGGAATATGATGCTCTTTATAAATAATCAGAGAATAAATATTCAGGAAGAAGAGGAATTATTTAGCTCAGTACCAATGTGGACACAAGAAAAATGGATATAAACTGGACACTAGGAGTTAGACTTGAAATTAGATGAAGTTCTAACATTAGAGAGTGAAGTTCTGGAACAGCCTTCCAAGGGGAGTAGTGGAGTCAAAAGTATATCTGGCTTCAAGACTAAGCTTGATAAGTTTATGGAGGGATGGTATGATGGGATAGGCTAGTTTGGCAATGATTGATCTTTGATTATTAGCAGTAAATATGCTCGAGGTCTGTGATGGGATGTGGATGGGATGGGATCTGAGTTACTACAGAGAATTCTTTCCTGGTGTGGCTGGTGAGTCTTTGCCACATGCTCAGGGTTTATCTGATCGATCATATATTGGGGTCGGGAAGGAAATTTCCTCCAGGCAGATAGCAGAGGCCCTGGAGGTTTTTTTGCCTTCCTCTGCAGCATGGGGTACAAGTCACTTGCTGGAGGATTCTCTGCACCTTGAGGCTTTAAACCACAATCTGATGGAACTTCAATAACTCAGACATAGGTTAGGGGTTTGTTACAGGAGTGGGTGGGTGAGATTCTGTGGCCTGCGTTGTGCAGGAGATCAGACTAGATGATCATAATGGTCTCTTCTGACCTTTAAGTCTATGGGTCTATGATTCCAGTGAGCACTGGGCCAAGCCACAAAGCTTCAAGATAAGCACTTCAGTTGTAACTTTGGAGTGAAAGTTGTATGATTCTGACGGACATTTTTTTTCCACTGATACCACAAATATTTTCTACAGGTTTCCAGACTTCTGGGACCTCTTTCTGCTTAAAAATCCACTACTGAGCACAGTAGGAAACAAATTTGTAAAATATTTTACCTTTTTCACTACGCTGAGTTTATCTGGTGCATGGTCAAAGAGGGTGTCAAAGGCATCTCGTTCTGATTCATAAACAGATGAAAGCAATGTTAGATAAATCAATTCTGCTCTAACAGTCATATGTGGAAGCAAATTATACATGTTAATTTTCTTTGTTCCCTGTCTTAGGAAACACACAATGGAGATTCAAACAAAAATCAGTCAGCCAATATAGGTGTCTAAAGGCCAGAGCAAACTGCAATGAAGTTACTCACATGCTTGAAGTTAGTCACGCAAGTAAGTGCCTTGCTGAATTAAGGCTGAACACAGACCTGATTTCCCCCAATCCTCCATCTGAGCATTCAATGTAAAGAACAAGCATTTAGCACTTCCATAGCGCTTTACACTTTCACAGGTCTGCACAAACACTATTTAATCTTATTTAAATTGATTTAAACTAACTAAATATGAGTGCATTACTTCTGTTGGAATTGTAACGGTAAATCCACTGCATTTGATGAAGGTTGTATTCATGCTGAAATCAATGAAAGTCATTTTCCTTTTGTCTGAAGGGAGACTGTGCATTCTCCAGCGGCTCCAGAGCCACAGGCCCCAAAGAGGTAGCCCAACTCTTTTTTTTCCCCCTTGGTCCCACAAAATGCTTAATTTGTACTAAAAGAGGTGTCAGGGCTCCAGTGATTTTTTTACATTCATAACTGATGCAGCAAGCCCAGAGGTGCCGGAGCTCTGAATTGCCAAGACCAGAGGTGCTGGGGCTCAGCCCTGGCACAAATTAAGCACTGGTCCCACATCACTTTCTCAAATCACTTTAGACACAATCTATGCTCTGGATTCACATCATGCTATGGTGGTTTCAGCCTTTAGCTTATTATTAAAGTGGACAGAAATTGCCCAGATTTTGAGGGTCTGGATGAAATTTTCCATTGCAAACTGGATTTTCAGTATTAAAAAAAAAATACTGAACATTTTCAAACAAAAATATTTAATTGAAAAACATGCAGTGTTTTGTTCAGCTATGGAGTTGGCTGAAATTTTTTGATTTTTGTTGAAAGATTTCAATAAAATTTTGACATTTTGAAGATCCAGTAAAATAATTTGTAAAAATTTCCATATTTGTTCGCTTAAAAACAGATCTACTTATTATCCAAGCTCTACATAGCATATTTATATGCCCGCTCCCCCCCCCCCAAGTCACCATAATATCTCAGCATCTCAGCATCTTTAATATAGTTAATTACACAACACTTCTAGGAGAGAGGGGAGTGCTACTCTTCTCATTTCACAGAAGGGAAATAGAGGCACAGTGAAGTTGCGTGACCTGCCCAAGGTCACAGAGTTTGTGGCGGAGGAGGGATTTCAACCTAGGCCTTCTAAGTCCTTCATGGATCACATGCCTTGAAGATTATTTCTCATTATTTTAAACAACGAGATGATGCACCTAGTCCCAAACAAACAGTGTGAGAGACGCTATGAAGAAAGGAAAAAAGTTAAACAGATGCAATACCAAAATGCTTGCTTTTCATTCTAAAGGCACAGAACTACTGCACAATATGGCACATGCTGTAGCAGAATCTGCACCACGGGAGAACAGGGTGAGGAGGGAGACAAAAGGGAAGCTATTCCATGCTACTATATAGGAGTGGTAGGAAATGTTTGTAGGCATTGCAGACCACCCTCAGTTCCAGGAGATTGACGTGTAAGGTGGACTCAGTGAGCATCCATGTGCTCTGCATAGTGTGCTTGCATAGATTCACTCCCCAGTCGAAGAGGGAGGCATCAGTGGTAAGTATCACAGCAGGCTGAGGTTGCAGAAAAGGGACTCTAGCATAGACATTGTCAGGATATGTCTACCACAGCAGTGAGTCCTTGACCTGGGTTGGCATGGACAGGAGTTTTTGCATGCTGTGCTTGTGAGGAAGATATACTGTATGGAGCCAGCCCTGAAGACACCGCATGTTCAGCCTTGTGTGTTTGACCACAAAAGTAGCGGCAGCCATAGGTCCCAGATGTTGGAGGCATGTAGAGCTGGGATTTGGGAGCATGCCCCGGTGGTTGAGAGTAGTTGTGTTATCACTGTGAACCTATGAGGTGATAAAAACGCTCTTGACCACTTGGCATTGAATAGAGCACCAATGCATTCCAGCGTTTGCACTGGAGTTAGTGTGGAGTTTTCAAAATTAACAAGGAGGCCCAGTTTTGTAACGAGTGTCATTGTAGTGTGGACTGCTAGGAGCATTTCACTCTCAGATGGCACTTTGAGAAGACAGTCATTTAGATACGGAGAAATGGTGATGCCTTGTTTGCAGAGGAAGGCCATGACCACTGCGAGTACTTTGGAAAAAAGTCACGAGCTGTGGATAGTCTGAAGGGTAGTACCCTATACTGGTAGTGACCATGGCCAATGATGAATTGTAGGAAACGTCTGTGAGCAGGGTGTATTGCAATATGAAAGTACGCATCCTGTAGGTCAAAGGCCGAGAACCAATCCCCCTGTTCCAGTGCTGGGATGATGGTGGATAGGGTGACCATCTTGAAATGCTGTAATTTGACAAACTTGTTGAGATTCAGAAGGTCTAGGATGGGGCGCTAACCCTCAGACTTGCTTTGTATCAGGAAGTTGTGAGAGTAGAAATCGCATCCTCTGTGTTGTGGAGGGACTAGTTCTATGGCTCCCAGTTGAAGATGTCTCACCTCCCACTCCAGAATTGGCTTGTGAGAGGGGTCCCTGAAGGGGGAGGGGAGTTGGCAGGATGGTATAGCTAGGAAGGGGATGGAGTAACCTTCCTTTATTATTTCCAGGACCCACCTGTCCAAGGCAATGAGCATCCAAGATGGTAAAAATTGAGCTAGGCAGTTGCCAAACTGTTGGTGTGTAGATGGCGGTACAGATGGTATGGGCAACTGGAGCAGGCAGGAGGTTCTCTGGACCTCAACAACACCTTCAAATTTCCTGCTTATTAGAGGGTGTGTGGGACAATGTGCCTCATGCAGGCAATTGTCTGTGCCCGTCAGATCGGTGACGTCGATGTTGGTTGTCAAACTGCCACTGTGAGTAGTATGGCAGAGGGTGAGATCGTGGAGGGAGCTGATATTTTCCTGATCTTTGTTGTGACTGTGGCATATATATACTGAGAGATTTTAGAGTGGCTCAGGATCTTTCAATGTGTAAGGAGTTGTCCGTGCACTCAGAAAAGAGTTTTTGTCCCTCTAATGGGAGATCCTCGACCGTATATTGCACCTCCTTAGGGAATCTTGAAAGATGCAACCATGATGCACGTTGCATTATTACCACAGTAGCAATAGACTAGGCAGCTGTATCAGCTGAGTCCAGGGAGGCCTTCAGGGTCACGCAGACTATTAAGTGACCTTCTGAAATGAGGGGCAGGAATTGTTCCCTTTTTTCCCTCTGGCAGATCCTGGTAAAGTGCCTCCAGCTTAGAATAAATTTTATAATGATATTTGGCCATAAGGGCCTTGTAGTTGGAAATTCAAAATTGGAGGGTAGCAGATGAATAGGATTTTCTGCCCAAAAGATCTAAATATTTCCAGTCTTGGTCAGGATGACCAGATCGGGACTGGCATTGATGGCCTCTCTCTTACACCACATTCACCATGAGGGAATTCGGGGCAGGATGTGAAAACAAAACTCCACATTTTTTTGCAGGTACATAATATTTCCTATCTGCCCGTTTGCATGTAGCGGGGATAGAGGCTGGAGTCTGCCAAAGAAGGTTTGCAGGTTCAAGTAGTGCACCATTAATAGGTAGGGCAATTTTTGTTGAGGGAATATATGGTTGCATCCATGGGGGCCCCTGAAAAGGCTGGGTGCCCTGAATTGCCGCAGGGTAAGGCTGATAAGTTGATGTCAGTTGCCCTGATGTTGATGGGGCAAGAGAGTCTTGATAATCACCCATGTCCTACTCGACATCAGGAGATGCTGTCCTTTTGGGAGAGCACAAAGAATGTGTCAATTGAGAAGTGGGTGAAACTTGCGACACCTCCTGTCTGAGGAGTGGAGAATCTGGAGTGTCAGATATTGTGAGGCCTGACAGCTGTGTGAACTCCTGAGAGTGATCTCTGGTCATTGCCTGTGTTGAGCATGATGCTGAGGTGTGATATGGAAAAGAATCAGCAGATGGCGTCAGAGAACTTTTTGAAGCCATAGCTTGTAGGAGTTTGCAACCCCGCCAGAGTCTCTCTCAGAACTGAGAGCATGGGGGGGGGGGTGTAGAGAACAGGGGCCGACTGGCAGGGGCACTCCAGGCCCCAGCACGCCAAGCACGTGCTTGGGGTGGCATGCCGTGGGGGGCACTCTGCCGGTCGCCAGGAGGGTGGCAGGCAGGCAGCCTTCGGCGGCATGTCTGGAGAGGGTCCGCTGGTCCCGCGGCTCCAGTGGACCTCCCGGTCCTGCCTGCGGGAGGTCCTCCAAAACTGCGAAACCAGCGAACCCTCCGCAGGCACGCCTGCGGGAGGTCCATCGGAGCTGCGGGACCGGCGACCGGCAGAGCATCCCCCGTGGCATGCTGCCGTGCTTGGGGCGGCGAAACGTCTAGAGCTGCTCCTGCCGAATGGAGAGCGATCTGCTCTTGATTTTTGGTGGGTCTTCACTAGACCGGCTAAATCGACCTCCTGTGGATCGATCTCAGAGCCTCGATCCTGGCTGTAGTGTAGATGTAATGTAGGAGCAGCTTTGTGCCTCTGGTCAGAAGCCGTTAGCACCACGGATCTAGCTGGGGATGGCATTCTTGCAGTTTGCACCTCAGGAGCTAAGGGAGGGACCACTCTCTTCTTAGGTGTCAGCCTGGTCAGAGGATGATCTTCCCTTACGCGCGGGAAGGGAGTGAGGGTCGGCAGACAACCTTACTGAGTGTGAGGGTCTCTTAAACCCAGAGGAGCCAGGCATTAGGGTGAGGGAGTGGCATCCCTGACAGGAATTAGGGAAAACAAAAAACTAATGACTTTTTTTTTTTTTTTTTTAAGGATGAAGGAGAAGAAAAGAAAATGAAGGAGCTAACTAACTATGAGAGGGAAAAACAGGTAAGAGACTATCTAAATTACGAAGTAGGATCTGCTAACTGTTCTGTTCCAGACCACAGGTGGTAAAGAAGGAACCGTGGGCGGTCAGACTGCACAGCATGGGGCAGGAGAGGTGCACATCTGCAGTCTGACGGGCACTGCTATTGAAGATCTCCGACTCCAGACGCAAAGGTGCTGCCGCACCCACAGTGGATCACCCACAGGGATATCACTCGAAAGTAGTAGTTCTGGCTCTTTCGGTAGCTGTTCTTTGTGCTCTATTCCCCACTCCTCCCTGGCGCTTCAGGCAGGACTCCCCACAGCCAGTAACAGAGCTGTCCCAGCCATGTGCTCCTGCCCTGTTCAATAGCCTGCTCCATTGACCTGGGCTACCTGAGATACACTTATAAGAAACATAGAGATGCTTTGTCACTGTGTTTGATAAGGCAACTTCCAAAGGTTAATGTGTTACTTACCAAATCTTCCCATCATCATCCTGCAAGTGAGAACATGAGAAAACATACATTTAGTTCATGAATCATTACCTTCAATGAAAAGACTCTGGGCTTAATGGACCTGATCCTGTGCGGTGCTAAGGACCCTTGACCCTCACTGAGGTACAAGTCTCAGCACCCAACAGAATTAGACTCAACATGCTGGAGGAAGAGAATGGGCCAAATTTATCCTGGGTGTAACACCACTGATGTCAGTGGAGTTACACCAAGATCAGTGAGGCCCAATGATGCAAAAAGCATAATTACTTTTCCAAGTCTAAGGGTGAATGAATCAATAGATATTATTATATACCAAATCTGTGTATACATTTAGATAATAGATTGCATTACACAGTTCAGAATAAGCATTGCCATGGTTAGGTATATCACAGTTTAATTTAGAGAAAAAATATCTATATATATAGCTTATATATGGTTTGCATATTTGTATGTTATGGAAATAACATATGCACATACTACACATGAATCAAGCTGGTGCAGTCAATGGAGCTATGCAGATTTACATAAGCTTAGAATCTGGCCCATCTATATGTATAGAAGAGTTTTGTGGGAGTTCTGTACAGGGTTTAGTTTTGTTGACTGTTATGGGTTTAGGTTTGGGGCGGGAGGAGGTGTATTTCTAACTTGTATCAGAGCACTTAGGATTTTAGATAGGTGTCTTATTTATTTAGATCTACACCATATAAAAATATACACAATTACATACACACACTAGCACCTTTCCCCCTAAAACGAGACACTTTACAAACTATATCCAGTACCACTGAACCGCAGCCACTCCGAGAGAGAGGACTGCCAAGCACACTGCACAAGCTGGAGGAAGGAGAGTAATTTTGGCCAAAGGCACCATGGCAAACTTCCATTCTCCTTAAAAGGACCATAAGAGCTTTAATATCTACACAGAAAGCTGTGCCCTCATTTCTGAAGGTTTCATCCAAAAGGACCCCCACAGAGCAAACCACCTGGTAGTCCACTTAGCTACAGAATGATAAAAGGTTGAGACATCCCTACAGGGAGCCTAGACACTGATGAGCTGGAGAGGGCTCATGTAAGCCCCTTGTTAACACTGCCTTTAGGCCCCATGATGGAGAGTCTGAGCTTTCATTTTTAGCCAAAGTGCATTTCTATCCCTTTTCCTTTGGCAGAACTGTAAAAACAGAAAGCAACATAGATCAGCTGCAAAGATTAAAGGGACTATGCTGCTGAGCTCCCACTGTGCAGCACGAGAATGGGGAAAACTTAGCACAAATCCTTCCCACGCTCTATTTTTATGTGAAAGCAGTTAGTAAATTTTGAGGAGGTGCCTCAAGGAAGCATCTTGTGGATCCTCCCCAAATTCCCTATACTGCTTTTTTAACAGTGTGGTGCAATAAGGATGGACAGAAATGGATTATACAGAGGGGGTAAAGGAGACAGCAAAAAATTGTTGCACAAAGATCATCAATGACATATTAGGGTAAAGCTAAAATCATTTGTTAAGGGAAAATATTTTTCCTTTGCAATGTATTTCCAGCAATAAAGTGGCTTCTGCATGAAAAAAGTTGTGTATTAAGGGTTTCACAGAGTCAGTTAATCTGATAAAATAAAAGAGCATAAAAATTCTGTTTGAGTAATGATACACCATATATACTCCCTACGCTCCGCTCCCCCTCTACTCCGCCCACACACACTCATGCTCCCCTCTGTCAGATGGATAAGGATTTTCTGCTTACTCTGTCGTGGTTGTGAGTTCCTCTGTAACATGAGCTGTCTGGAGAAGGCCTTCCCGTTTCTGGAAAACAAGATATAAAAGTTAGAAAGTGGAACTGTAATGGAGGAGGAGTGCATAAGCGTTCTGCAGCATCCCGTTCCCACAAGCATCCCAAAGGAGAGCACACATTTTATCTAGCTTTTAAAATTAAGTTTCTGTAGAGATGGGGCAAGGAACTGACACAAGGGGTTACGATTTAGCACAGTGGCATTTATCAGACTGACAGCCAAATGAATGCTTAGGAGGCATATATCTGCAGCCCATAAATTCACTGGCAAGTCTCCTCAGGCAACAGAAGTCTAAATTCCACCTGGATCACAAATTAGAGAGAGAGTTTATCAATTCCATCTGAAGTCCCCAGTGGATATCTGTTCATGACACAAACATCAACAAATGGTTTAAATGAGTTGGCAGACCCCAGAGCAGTCTGAGGCTGGGATAACAAGGGTTGTTACCAGAGGTCAGGGTTGAGGAGCACTGGCAGAGCTACCAGTGTGTGAGGGAAGTTTGCCCAGCACAGGAATTTAAATGTGGTTGAGTCAGTCTCTCTCTTTCAGGAGTAACAAATTCACTGAGGAATTGTCGGGCGGGGGGGGGAAGACTGACTATTTTATAATGGAAGTTATTTCCCTTTTATTGGTCTTTTCAGGATGATTTTCTGCATGACTAAGATCTGCTCTGCCCTACAGAGAGCTAGTGCGTGGTGAGACCCAGTTACAAAACAGGTTTCCCCAGACTCTGTTCAAACATGGCCTTTATACTGTAGATGAGACCAAGCTGTGCTTTAAGCATACCCCTGTGCCATGTTGGAGCCTTGGGGACACATTTCATTGCTGTAATTGGGTCCTCCCATATAGTAGTTTTCTAACTCAATGCAGAGCCAGTGTTTTTACTAACTTACTTGCATTCATAACTTGCCCTTCCACTGACTACATAGGTACCCTACAAAATTAAGGGATACATCATTTCCCCTCTGAAGGAAGAGAATTTTTTTCCTCTTCTTTCTCTCACAGCTTTAGATGCTGTCTTAAAGAGCTCAGATCCCAGCAGCTGACTTCCAAGCGAGTCTTGTCAAATTGTCTTATGACTTGGTTAACTTGGCCTGCTGCTTCAGGACTAACTCTAATTCTGATATCCGAGGCAAACCACCGCCAGGCGTGAAACCCTCCTATTCCTCCCATGCCCTCTCATTCATTCTTGACAGTTGAACCACAAACATCAACAAGAAATGGTTAACAAAAACAGCACCGAAAAGAGGCACCCCTCTCTGAAGCATTTCGTTTAACCCAAGAGCCATTGCAGGAATTCCTTCCTGTCATACCTTCTTTACAAAACAAGAACAGATTTGCTGTTTCTAGTGAACCAGCGAGCCTGGCCTGGGGCAATGTTGGAAGCAGCTGTTATCTCCTGTCACTTTGCTGTCATGTCTCCTCTCTAGGGCCTGGCCCTGTACTGTACTGAGGGTACCTGTCCCACTGTGTCTAAAGAACGCATCAAATCCATCTCATGAATACATCTGATTTTGGACCCACCAGGTGGCCAAAGGATTACTGCCTGGATGGTCTAATAATGTAAGATGGGATGACCATGACCACAGGGATGGACAAATAAGGAAGTCTGAGTGAGTGCCAACACTGAGTGCCAAGCAACTGCTGCCTTGTTTCCATCCCATCATTCCTCTGCTCTGCTTCCTAGATTGGCTTCTGCAGCCTTCAGCCATCTTACAGCCCAGAGGCAGGAAGCAATAGCTATGAGTGAATGAATTCAGAAAGTAAAGCTGGTGAATAACGCGCCTTAAATGTTAAAAAGGAAGAACAGAAGTGAATCCTGCTCCTGGGTTGGCTGGGAACAGTCACTGCAGGAAAAAATGCTGATTTTTAGGAGCTGAGCATGCTGGTCCTACAGCAGTCTTGGCGCCTAGTCCCGTGGACCCAGCCAGCCCAGGCACAAGTGATCAAGGTTTGGTCCTAACCCTTTACATTGCAATCACGGAATAGACTTATTTTTCCATGAACACCACATACCTTCCTCACCTCCAGCCTCTGACTTGGGACTCCAGCCGTTGGAGGCAGGGCTGGCTCCAGGCATCAGCCCAGCAAACAGGTGCTTTAGGCGGTGACAGAGAAGGGGCAGCACGCCCGGCTCTTCGGCAGCAATTCGGCGGCAGGTCCCTCATTCCCTCTCAGAGTGAAGGACCTGCCGCCGAATTGCCGCCAAAGACTGAAGCGGCGGCGGTAGAGCTGCAGATCACGACCGCAGCCTGTTTTTTTTGCTGCTTGGGGCAGCAAAAACCCTGGAGCCAGCCCTGGTTGGAGGATTATCTCAGATATACCCCCAAAAACCTTTTAGTACCACTGAGGCCAGATGTGCTGCACATTTGTAACATTAAGTGGACTAGGAGAGAGATAGACTCCATCCAGGTAAGCCTTGAATATAATCCCACAGACACTATGCATAATGGACTTAAGCACTGCCGTTATGATGATTTATGAATAAGTCTTTATATAGTCTCTTGATTTAAAATATTTCTCTATTATAAAAAATTAACTGATGTGATTTATCTTTCAAATGAAAGTTAAAACTCGAGAAGGGGGAAGCCAGCTGGGAGAAAAGCCTCAGGATTTTCAGTTCTCTGCTTTAGGCAGGTATATCAAGGGTTTCCTCTTTTTGAGAGGGAGAGTGCTGAACAACTCATATCTTAAAGCTGTTCAGCAGGTGCAACCTTAGCCCAGCTAACTCAGTATCCAAGGCAGCTACTCATAGAGTTGTATAAAACACCAAGTTAACTTCAGCTCAAGACTTCATGAGTAACTGTAAAAGTCAGATTGTCATGCTAAAAACAGTTTATATTTCATACACAAAGCATTTAAAAAAGAAACAAAATAATACCACTGATCAATTTCAAGAGACAATTAATACTGATTTTGCAACAACCCACCCTGAAGTTAGACACACTGCCATCTTGTGGAGTCTGTCATAATACAGTTATTAAGTAGCAAGTGTATGTTTATGCTGTACTAATCTCTCTGTTATGTGAAATATATTTCTTGCTATGTGTGGTACAGAGATTATAGTTCCTCCTGCGAAGGGAGAGAAAGCAGAAAGACCTCTTTTAAACATAAGCTTGCATTCTGCATATACTGTGCAGCATGCACTCAAAAGACTACGAGGTATAAACCCAGATCAAATTGCACAGTTTTTCCAGATCCTACATGTCCCCACCTTTAACTGAATAACTGAATCCAGGAAGCACGGGAAAGCATTAGCCTTTCTCCTCAAATCCAAATCAGTGTTTTAAAGAAATGGTAGAAAGGGCATTACATCTTTCAGGACCTGCATAGACTACTTCCTCTCACCTGCAGCATGATGCTATGATAAATTTGTTTTATTTCATTGGGTAGGCTCATAGAAACCAGAGAAGGAAAAGACCTACTAGATCACTGAGTGGCTACCAGGTTATTTGTTGTTAATATTTAGCATTATTGCAGGGTTTTCACCCATAGATCAAAGTGCTTCATCAATGTGGATATATTATCCCCATCTAAAAGCTGAGGACACTGAGAAATAAGGAAGGTAAGGCAGGAGTTTCAGAGGCACTGACTTCAGTTGTAGCTGTGAGTGCTCAGCATCTCAGGAAACAAAGTCACATAGCAAAAGCCAGGAACAGAACCCAGTTTCCTGAATCCTAGTCCCATGCTTTATACATTTGACCACACTCTCTCCCTAGGGAAGCGACTGCAGGTTTACCTTGCAGACTTCTGAACCAGCCATGTAAATGCCGGCAAGCCTACTCTAATCCACCCCACTCACACATTTAGCCTTAAACAAGGCAAAACACTTCTTTAAGGGATCACACATCCCTAAGACACCAGGCACCAACGACTACATTTACCCATAGCTGTGTCTGCATCGGGGGTTATGCAGCATAGCCATATAGGCTAGGAGGTGTGGTTTTTTCACACCTCTGACCAACATTGCTATTCTGACAAAAAAAATCTGTCAAGGAGACCTGGCCTAAATCAATTTAAAGCTGATTTAGTTAACCCATCCAAAATTCCAAAGTGGACATACTGAGGCCAGGTCTAAACTACAAAGTTCTGCTAGCACACCTAAATTGGTTGGGGTGTGAAAAAAAAATCCTATAGCCACTTATCTTCATGCCAGCTAATCCCCCAGTGTAGATGCAGCTATATCCACAAAAGGGGGCTTCTGTTGACATAGCTAATATGGTTTGGGGAGGGGGTGTTACTATGCCAACAGAAAAATTCCTTCTGTTGCTGTAAGATGTGTCTACACTAGGGGCCTCAGCTGCTAACGCTATACCGGCAAGGCTTTTGTAGTGTAGAAAAGGCCTCAAACAAGGCTTATGTTGGTAAATTACCAAACTAAGCCAAGCCAATTTTAAGCAAGAGTTAAACCAGTTTAACTGAGTCTACATTAGGAGTTTGCACGAGCTGAACTAAATCAAGGTAAGACTTTTCTAAGGGGTAAAAATGTCAAAAGTGCCTAAGTGATTTAGGAGTCTAAGTCCCACTGACTGTCACTTCTCACATCTTTTCTTAAATGAGGACCAAATTCTGCAGATGCTTATATACTGCAATCACTTTCCATGACGTTGAGTGATCGCCTTGAATGCACATAAAAGTGTTTGTAGGATCAGGGGCGGGACCATCTATTATCCTATTTCTATAGCACCTTGTCTAATGGGGCCCTGATCGCGACTGGAGCCTCTAGGCAATACAATGCTCACAATACATTATTATTATTAATATGTATGATTTAAAATGTTATCAGTGCTGATACAAGCTTTAAAAACCGAAATACGTTATTGAACTGGTATATATTTCCTTAAGACTGCATCACGTACAAGTTCAACTACAAATATTTTGCACCTTATTCGAAACTCTTAAAATACAGGATACTATACTGTATTTTAAAATACTACAAGACAGTAACATCAGGATAGTAAATGTAAAGAAATTTCTCAGTGATATGACATACATAGTGCGCATATGTACATACAGGCAAGTCTCATCTTACGCGCATTTAACATGCATGAATTCAGCTTTGCATGGTTGGCAAAAAAAAAGAGAAAGAGAGAGAAAAATAACAATTTGAATATTGTACCTGTAGTGTGGGCGATTCTGCCTGCCATTACACTCAATGTAATTTCGACTATACACGATTTTCGCTTTATGCACTGACAGCGGAACGTAACCCCAGCATAAGATGAGACTTGCCTGTACACACATGCTCTTGTCCCTCTGAGCTAGGAGTGTGCAGACACATGCTAGCTTGGTTCAAACTAGGATTGTACTTGGGAGACTAGCCTGAGCCCCCACCAATGCTGCAATATCCATGCTGCTGGGGGTGGGGGGGCAGCAATGTTAAAGCGCTGCTGCTGCAAAGGACTCCGCGGTGCCTTAATGTCCCTGCCCCTTTTGCCTCCCCTGGCCGCTGACAGCCGGGGATGGGGGAGCAAAGGGAGCAGCTGCCCTGGGGCCGACGATTTAAAAGGGCCTGGGGCTCCAGATGCCACTGCCGCTATTGCAGCAGCGGCATCCGGCGCTCCAGGCCCTTTAAATCAACACAGGAGCCCCGCACGGCATGGGCCAAGGGCTGGCTAGGGGATGCTGACCCCCTACCCCATCCCTTCCAGGGGCCAGAGCCACCGCCCTCCTGGCCCCCCGTACCAGTAAGTGTCCTCAGTTACTTTCACCCCTGCTGCTGAGCATAGCTAACATGATCTGTCTACCTAGGCTGGGAGGCATGCTCCCAGCTTCAGCAAAGACATACCTTAAGCATTCCAGCTGGCAGCCTGAAAAACATCAGTGTTTAAATTAAACCAAACTGTATGTCTTATCTGTCATTGTCTAATTTCATTTTACAAGAATAATCTGTGGTTGCAGAGCAGAGGCCTGGGACTCAGTTCCACTACACCATGTATCATCTCATTCCTGAAATGAATCCCACTACAGTAGGGGTGACCTCACACTGCTACTGCCAAATCTATGGTCAATGCTGGCAGCCATGCATACATTATAACTGTATGGGCCATCACACTGAATATTTAAAGCAGGACATGAGAAAGCAGCCAGCCACAAGGCTTGGATTGGTAGGACAGTAGCTGTTCAGGAAACCTGGGTTCAGGTCCCATTTTGGGGCTTTTGCAGCTTCATCAGCCAGAGAGAACCACGTGGTCTGGGAAGAGTGAATGAGTTATGATGGAAACTGAGACAAAAAACAAAAAGAGTGAGAATGCCCTGCGAGCAGCAAAATGCTCTTTGTGGACCAAAAGAAATGGGCAAAAAAGCCAGGATCAGGCAGCAAAGACAGAAAGCACTGTTGCAATGTTTAGAGCAATAGATTAGAAGTCAGGGTTCCTTGGGTCTAACCCATCTCCCCAGTCGAGCAGAGCAAACAGAGGAACGGAGCTGTGAACGACCATGATCAAGGTCAAAATGCAGAACCAAAGGAACCAGAGTGTTACAACCGACATGATGAACTGGTCCCCGGGAAACACAAGAGGCTTCAAAATAAGAGATTCTAAACCTCTCCCCAGATCCTGGTGTTGTTTCTGTTTGAATGGTTCCCTCTTCAATGAGCAGGAGGTAACAATGATTTACCTTTAGTTAAAAAGCCAACAAATGGAGCTCTGTGACATGAAATTCCATTATGCACTATTAATTTTTTTCTATGACATTAGCAACTGAAGGCCCCAACCATTATTAGGGATATATTGTTTTAGGTACCTTGTGAACACATCATAAAAGATTGTAAGATTCATAGATTCCAAAGCCAGAAGGGAACACTGTGATCGTCCACTCAGGCCTCCTGAATACCACAGGGGAGGGATTAGCTAAATAACGAAGACAAAGATGGTGGGGGAGTGGTTGCAGCACATACGCAGAGTGATCAGGGTAATGGATGGCAGCCATTATGACACAACTTTACTTGGGAGTTCATACTTACCCTTACAACTACCACTTGCACAGAAACATGCTCAGGAAGTCGAATGGGAGCCCGGAAATGCATGGCCAAAGCTACCAGAAGGTGGAGAATGGAAATTAGGTTCTTGCCATGGATTGCTGAAGTAAAAAACACAAGTCGAAAACAGATTTTAAATAACCGGCCTTTTGAGGGGTGGAAAAAAAGGTTGAAAAACTGTATTGGTTAGCAAGGCAACACTTTAGTCCTGTCACATAATGATCTCAAAATAATTTTACAAACATTAAGAATTCAATTAACCTGTGTCCACTGGATAAATATTATCCCCACTTTATAGATATGGTAATGGAGGGAACCGATTGTCTAAAGGCACAAAATAAGTCAAAAGTAGAGCCAAGTACTGAAACCAGACCAGTGTCCCGATCATCCCTCTCTTCAGGGAAGAGTAAAGGACCTGAGGGAGCATATTACATGTACTAACTGAGTACAGTAGTAATTTAGGTGTGCGCACAGCCTCAGACCTACAGCTGACTGTATCAACAAAGTAGTGCATATCCATAAAAGGCACCACAGAAGTACAAAATTGCATTAGCTATTAAAGTGAATTAGCATATCTCCTTGAGCAAGTTCAGATCTGCTCAATTGTATTAAATCAGACCTATTCTTGAGAATGCCCACCCTGAATACATCTGTAGCAAAATTACACAGGCTATGGTGTACCTGCTTATAAGCCACATTATCATAAGCCTCTTTCCCAAATCTGGACCTTAGCGTCCAAAATGTGGGTGCCTAGCATGAACCTCCAAGCTTAATTACCAGCTTGGATCTTATCTCGCTGCCACAGAGAATTTGATGTCTTTTTTTCTTCCTTTTTTTTTTATATAAAGCTTCTTTTTAAGACTTGTTTGAGTTTTTTTCTCTCAGGTAAGCTCTGCAGCACCAGGGAATTGGTGGGAGGGGGAAGAGAGAATCATTTCTGTTTCTTGTATTTGGGTTTGTCTCTTTGTGGGATAGAGGAGACATGCTTCTTGGTATTGTGATGTAAAGAGATTGCATCCGTACTCTCAGGTTAGCCCAGAGAGGAAAATCTGGGTGGGAGAGAGGGGGAAGGGAAGTGGGTTATTTCCCTTGCCGGTAAGACTCAGAGCTTCTGGGTCTTGGGGTCCTCCAGGGAAGTTTGGGGACCAGAGCGAGGCAGGGCACTGTAATTCTTGTCTGGT